>NC_092738.1:39193934-39560373 GCF_047496885.1 Scyliorhinus torazame | reverse complement strand
CTACCTTTTCTTGTGGTCAAGTTACTACCGGTAGAAATTTGGAAGTATTGTGAACCGTGAGGAGGATTGTGTAGAATTCATTGTTGGTGGAATGGGCAGACAAATGATGTAATTTAATGCAGCGAAATGTGAAGGGATTGATTTTGGTTGGAAGAATGTGGAGGGATGATATAAAATGAAGGGGATAATTCTCAAGGGGACGCAGAAACAGAGAGACCTGGGTGTAAATGTGTGAAAGTTATCCAGGCGGCAGGTCAGGTTGAGAGAGTGGGTAATAAAATATCCTCCAGTATAATATATCGTATCCTGGGCTTCATAAACCGAGATCGACGACAAGAGCAAGGAGGTTCCGTGTGTCCAGTTCCGGGAAGGATGGGAAGGTGATAGAGAGAGTGAAGAAAAGATTCACGAGAATGATTCCGGGATTGAGGAACTTCAGTTACGGAGATAGATTGGAAAAGGTGGGACTATTCTCTCGGAGAAGGGGAGATTTGATCGAGCGAGTTTGGACAGAGTCGATGGGAGACATTGTTAATATTAATAATAATCTTTATTGTCACAAGCAGGCTTACATTGACACTGCAATGAAGTTACTGTGAAAAGCCCCTCGTCGCCACATTCCGGCGCCTGTTCGGGTCACAGAGGGAGAATTCAGAATGTCCAATCCACCTAACAGCACGTCTTTCGGGGCTTGTGGGAGGAAACCGGAGCACCCGGAGGAAACCCACGCAGACACGGGGAGAACGTGCAGACTCCGCACAGACAGTGACCCAAACCGGGAATCGAACCCGGGTCCCTGGCGCTGTGAAGTAACAGTGCTAACCACTGTGCTACCGTGCCGCCCATTGGTTGACGGATCTAGAACCAGCACATGGGCTGCATGGTAGCACAGTGGCTACCACTGGTAATTGGTGAAAGAAGCATTGGAGACATGAGGAGAATCATTTTCCCACAGCGAGTGGGTAGGGTCTGGGATGTGCAGCCTGAGTGTGTGGCGGAGGCAGAGTCACACAGCGAGTGGGTAGGTCTGGGATGTGCAGCCTGAGAGTGTGGCGGAGGCAGTCACACAGCGAGTGGGTAGGGTCTGGGATGTGCGGCCTGAGAGTGTGGCGGAGGCAGAGTCACACAGCGAGTGGTAGGGTCTGGGATGTGCGGCCTGAGTGTGTGACGGAGGCAGAGTCACACAGCGAGTGGGTAGGGTCTGGGATGTGCAGCCTGAGAGTGTGGGGGGAGGCAGAGTCACACAGCGAGTGGGTAGGGTCTGGGATGTGCGGCCTGAGAGTGTGGGGGGAGGCAGGGTCACAGCAGCGAGTGGGTAGGGTCTGGGATGTGCGGCCTGAGAATGTGGCGGAGGCAGAGTCACACAGCGAGTGGGTAGGGTCTGGGATGTGCGGCCTGAGAGTGTGGCGGAGGCAGAGTCACACAGCGAGTGGGTAGGGTCTGGGATGTGCGGCCTGAGAGTGTGGCGGAGGCAGAGTGACACAGCGAGTGGGTAGGATCTGGGATGTGCGGCCTGAGAGTGTGGCGGAGGCAGAGTCACACAGCGAGTGGGTAGGGTCTGGGATGTGCAGCCTGAGAGTGTGGCGGAGGCAGAGTCACACACCGAGAATGTAGGGTCTGGGATGTGCGGCCTGAGAGTGTGGCGGAGGCAGAGTCACACAGCGAGTGGGTAGGGTCTGGGATGTGCAGCCTGAGAATGTGGCGGAGGCAGAGTCACACAGCGAGTGGGTAGAGTCTGGGATGTGCGGCCTGAGAGTGTGGCGGAGGCACACAGCGAGTGGGTAGGGTCTGGGATGTGCGGCCTGAGAGTGTGGCGGAGGCAGAGTCACACAGCGAGTGGGTAGGGTCTGGGATGTGCGGCCTGAGTGTGGCGGAGGCAGAGTCACACAGCGAGTGGGTAGGATCTGGGATGTGCAGCCTGAGAGTGTGACGGAGGCAGAGTCACACAGCGAGTGGGTAGGGTCTGGGATGTGCAGCCTGAGAGTGTGGCGGAGGCAGAGTCACACAGCGAGTGGCTAGGGTCTGGGATGTGCAGCCTGAGAGTGTGGCGGAGGCAGAGTCACACAGCGAGTGGGTAGGGCCTGGGATGTGCAGCCTGAGAGTGTGGCGGAGGCAGAGTCACACAGCGAGTGGGTAGGGTCTGGGATGTGCAGCCTGAGAGTGTGGCGGAGGCAGAGTCACACAGCGAGTGGGTAGGGCCTGGGATGTGCGGCCTGAGAGTGTGGCGGAGGCACAGTCACACAGCGAGTGGGTAGGGTCTGGGATGTGCAGCCTGAGAGTGTGGCGGAGGCAGAGTCACACAGCGAGTGGGTAGGGTCTGGGATGTGCAGCCTGAGAGTGTGGCGGAGGCAGAGTCACACAGCGAGTGGGTAGGGTCTGGGATGTATGGCCTGAGATTGTGGCGGAGGCAGAGTCACACAGCGAGTGGGTAGGTCTGGGATGTGCAGCCTGAGAGTGTGGCGGAGGCAGAGTCACACAGCGAGTGGGTAGTGTCTGGGATGTGCAGCCTGAGAGTGTGGCGGACGCAGAGTCACACAGCGAGTGGGTAGGGTCTGGGATGTGCGGCCTGAGTGTGTGGCGGAGGCAGAGTCACACAGCGAGTGGGTAGAGTCTGGGATGTGCGGCCTGAGAGTGTGGCGGAGGCAGAGTCACACAGCGAGTGGGCAGGGTCTGGGATGTGCTGCCTGAGAGTGTGACGGAGGCAGAGTCACACAGCGAGTGGGTAGGGTCTGGGATGTGCAGCCTGAGAGTGTGGCGGAGGCAGAGTCACACAGCGAGTGGGTAGGGTCTGAGATGTGCGGCCTGAGTGTGGGGCGGAGGCAGAGTCACAGAGCGAGTGGGTAGGGTCTGGGATGTGCAGCCTGAGAGTGTGGCGGAGGCAGAGTCACACAGCGAGTGGGTAGGGTCTGGGATGTGCGGCCTGAGAGTGTGGCGGAGGCAGAGTCACACAGCGAGTGGGTAGGGTCTGGGATGTGCAGCCTGAGGGTGTGGCGGAGGCAGAGTCACACAGCGAGTGGGTAGGTCTGGGATGTGCAGCCTGAGAGTGTGGCGGAGGCAGAGTCACACAGCGAGTGGGTAGGGTCTGGGATGTGCAGCCTGAGAGTGTGGCGGAGGCAGAGTCACACAGCGAGTGGGTAGGGTCTGGGATGTGCAGCCTGAGAGTGTGGCGGAGGCAGAGTCACACAGCGAGTGGGTAGGGTCTGGGATGTGCGGCCTGAGTGTGTGGCGGAGGCAGGGTCACACAGCGAGTGGGTAGGGTCTGGGATGTGCGGCCTGAGAGTGTGGCGGAGGCAGAGTCACACAGCGAGTGGGTAGGGTCTGGGATGTGCAGCCTGAGAGTGTGGCGGAGGCAGAGTCACACAGCGAGTGGGTAGGGTCTGGGATGTATGGCCTGAGATTGTGGCGGAGGCAGAGTCACACAGCGAGTGGGTAGGTCTGGGATGTGCAGCCTGAGAGTGGCGGACGCAGAGTCACACAGCGAGTGGGTAGGGTCTGGGATGTGCGGCCTGAGTGTGTGGCGGAGGCAGAGTCACACAGCGAGTGGGTAGGGTCTGGGATGTGCAGCCTGAGAGTGTGACGGAGGCAGAGTCACACAGCGAGTGGGTAGGGTCTGAGATGTGCGGCCTGAGTGTGGGGCGGAGGCAGAGTCACAGAGCGAGTGGGTAGGGTCTGGGATGTGCAGCCTGAGAGTGTGGCGGAGGCAGAGTCACACAGCGAGTGGGTAGGGTCTGGGATGTGCAGCCTGAGAGTGTGGCGGAGGCAGAGTCACACAGCGAGTGGGTAGGGTCTGGGATGTGCAGCCTGAGAGTGTGGCGGAGGCAGAGTCACACAGCGAGTGGGTAGGGTCTGGGATGTGCGGCCTGAGTGTGTGGCGGAGGCAGGGTCACACAGCGAGTGGGTAGGGTCTGGGATGTGCGGCCTGAGAGTGTGGCGGAGGCAGAGTCACACAGCGAGTGGGGAGGGTCTGGGATGTGTGGCCTGAGAGTGTGGCGGAAGCAGAGTCACACAGTGAGTGGGTAGGTCTGGGATGTGCGGCCTGAGAGTGTGGCGGAGGCAGAGTCACACAGCGCGTGGGTAGGATCTGGGATGTGCGGCCTGAGAGTGTGGCGGAGGCAGAGTCACACAGCGAGTGGGTAGGGTCTGGGATGTGGGGCCTGAGACTGTGGCGGAGGCAGAGTCACACGGTGAGTGGGTAGGGTCTGGGATGTGCGGCCAGAGAGTGTGTCGGAGGCAGAGTCACACAGCGAGTGGGTCGGGTCTGGGATGTGCAGCCTGAGAGTGTGGCGGAGGCAGGGTCACACAGCGAGTGGGTAGGGTCTGGGATGTGCAGCCTGAGAGTGTGACGGAGGCAGAGTCACACAGCGAGTGGTTAGGGTCTGGGATGTGCAGCCTGAGAGTGTGAGGGAGGCAGAGTCACAGAGTGAGTGGGTAGGGTCTGGGATGTGCGGCCTGAGAGTGTGGCGGAGGCAGAGTCACACAGCGAGTGGGTAGGGCCTGGGATGTGCAGCCTGAGAGTGTGGCGGAGGCAGAGTCACACAGCGAGTGGGTAGGGTCTGGGATGTGCAGCCTGAGAATGTGGCGGAGGCAGAGTCACACAGCGAGTGGGTAGAGTCTGGGATGTGCGGCCTGAGAGTGTGGCGGAGGCAGAGTCACACAGCGAGTGGGTAGGTTCTGGGATGTGCAGCCTGAGAGTGTGGGGGAGGCAGAGTCACACAGCGAGTGGGTAGGGTCTGGGATGTGCGGCCTGAGAGTGTGGCGGAGGCAGAGTCACACAGCGAGTGGGGAGGGTCTGGGATGTGCAGCCTGAGAGTGTGGCTGAGGCAGGGTCACACAGCGAGTGGGTAGGGTCTGGGATGTGCGGCCTGAGAGTGTGGCGGAGGCAGAGTCACACAGCGAGTGGGTAGGGCCTGGGATGTGCAGCCTGAGAGTGTGGCGGAGGCAGAGTCACACAGCGAGTGGGTAGGGCCTGGGATGTGCGGCCTGAGAGTGTGGCGGAGGCACAGTCACACAGCGAGTGGGTAGGGTCTGGGATGTGCAGCCTGAGAGTGTGGCGGAGGCAGAGTCACACAGCGAGTGGGTAGGGTCTGGGATGTGCAGCCTGAGAGTGTGACGGAGGCAGAGTCACACAGCGAGTGGGTAGGGTCTGGGATGTACGGCCTGAGAGTGTGGCGGAGGCAGAGTCACACAGCGAGTGGGTAGGGTCTGTGATGTGCAGCCTGAGAGTGTGGCGGAGGCAGAGTCACAGAGCGAGTGGGTAGGGTCTGGGATGTGCAGCCTGAGAGTGTGGCGGAGGCAGAGTCACACAGCGAGTGGGTAGGGTCTGGGATGTGCAGCCTGAGAGTGTGGCGGAGGCAGAGTCACACAGCGAGTGGGTAGGGTCTGGGATGTGCAGCCTGAGAGTGTGGCGGAGGCAGAGTCACACAGCGAGTGGGTAGGGTCTGGGATGTGCGGCCTGAGTGTGTGGCGGAGGCAGGGTCACACAGCGAGTGGGTAGGGTCTGGGATGTGCGGCCTGAGAGTGTGGCGGAGGCAGAGTCACACAGCGAGTGGGGAGGGTCTGGGATGTAGGGCCTGAGACTGTGGCGGAGGCAGAGTCACACGGTGAGTGGGTCGGGTCTGGGATGTGCAGCCTGAGAGTGTGGCGGAGGCAGGGTCACATAGCGAGTGGGTAGGGTCTGGGATGTGCGGCCTGAGAGTGTGACGGAGGCAGAGTCACACAGCGAGTGGGTAGGGTCTGGGATGTGCAGCCTGAGAGTGTGGCGGAGGCAGAGTCACACAGCGAGTGGGTAGGGTCTGGGATGTGCAGCCTGAGAGTGTGACGGAGGCAGAGTCACACAGCGAGTGGTTAGGGTCTGGGATGTGCAGCCTGAGAGTGTGGCGGAGGCAGTCACACAGCGAGTGGGTAGGGTCTGGGATGTGCGGCCTGAGAGTGTGGCGGAGGCAGAGTCACACAGCGAGTGGGTAGGGTCTGGGATGTGCAGCCTGAGAGTGTGGCGGAGGCAGTCACACAGCGAGTGGGTAGGGTCTGGCATGTGCGGCCTGAGAGTGTGACGGAGGCAGAGTCACACAGCGAGTGGGTAGGGTCTGGGATGTGCGGCCTGAGAGTGTGGCGGAGGCAGAGTCACACAGCGAGTGGGTAGGGTCTGGGATGTGCGGCCTGAGTGTGGCGGAGGCAGGGTCAAACAACGAGTGGGTAGGGTCTGGGATGTGCGGCCTGAGAGTGTGACGGAGGCAGTCACACAGCGAGTGGGTAGGGTCTGGGATGTGCAGCCTGAGAGTGTGGCGGAGGCAGAGTCTCACAGCGAGTGGCTAGGGTCTGGGATGTGCAGCCTGAGAGTGTGGCGGAGGCAGAGTCACACAGCGAGTGGGTAGGGTCTGGGATGTGCCGCCTGAGAGTGTGGCGGAGGCAGAGTCACACAGCGAGTGGGTAGGGTCTGGGATGTGCAGCCTGAGAGTGTGGCGGAGGCAGAGTCACACAGCGAGTGGGTAGGGTCTGGGATATGCAGCCTGAGAGTGTGGTGGAGGCAGAGTCACACAGCGAGTGGGTAGGGTCTGGGATGTGCAGCCTGAGTGTGGCGGAGGCAGAGTCACACAGCGAGTGGGTAGGGTCTGGGATGTGCAGCCTGAGAGTGTGGCGGAGGCAGAGTCACACAGCGAGTGGGTCGGTCTGGGATGTGCGGCCTGAGAGTGTGGCGGAGGCAGAGTCACACAGCGAGTGGGTAGGATCTGGGATGTGTGGCCTGAGCGAGTGGCAGAGGCAGAGTCACACAGCGAGTGGGTAGGGTCTGGGATGTACTATCTGAGAGTGTGGCGGAGGCAGAGTCACACAGCGAGTGGGTAGGATCTGGGATGTGTGGCCTGAGCGAGTGGCGGAGGCAGAGTCACACAGCGAGTGGGTAGGATCTGGCATGTGCGGCCTGAGAGTGTGGCGGAGGCAGAGTCACACAGCGAGTGGGTAGGATCTGGGATGTGTGGCCTGAGCGAGTGGCGGAGGCAGAGTCACACAGCGAGTGGGTAGGATCTGGGATGTGCGGCCTGAGAGTGTGGCGGAGGCAGAGTCACACAGCGAGTGGGTAGAGTCTGGGATGTGCGGCCTGAGAGTGTGGCGGAGGCACACAGCGAGTGGGTAGGGTCTGGGATGTGCGGCCTGAGAGTGTGGCGGAGGCAGAGTCACACAGCGAGTGGGTAGGGTCTGGGATGTGCGGCCTGAGTGTGGCGGAGGCAGAGTCACACAGCGAGTGGGTAGGATCTGGGATGTGCAGCCTGAGAGTGTGACGGAGGCAGAGTCACACAGCGAGTGGGTAGGGTCTGGGATGTGCAGCCTGAGAGTGTGGCGGAGGCAGAGTCACACAGCGAGTGGCTAGGGTCTGGGATGTGCAGCCTGAGAGTGTGGCGGAGGCAGAGTCACACAGCGAGTGGGTAGGGCCTGGGATGTGCAGCCTGAGAGTGTGGCGGAGGCAGAGTCACACAGCGAGTGGGTAGGGTCTGGGATGTGCAGCCTGAGAGTGTGGCGGAGGCAGAGTCACACAGCGAGTGGGTAGGGCCTGGGATGTGCGGCCTGAGAGTGTGGCGGAGGCACAGTCACACAGCGAGTGGGTAGGGTCTGGGATGTGCAGCCTGAGAGTGTGGCGGAGGCAGAGTCACACAGCGAGTGGGTAGGGTCTGGGATGTGCAGCCTGAGAGTGTGGCGGAGGCAGAGTCACACAGCGAGTGGGTAGGGTCTGGGATGTATGGCCTGAGATTGTGGCGGAGGCAGAGTCACACAGCGAGTGGGTAGGTCTGGGATGTGCAGCCTGAGAGTGTGGCGGAGGCAGAGTCACACAGCGAGTGGGTAGTGTCTGGGATGTGCAGCCTGAGAGTGTGGCGGACGCAGAGTCACACAGCGAGTGGGTAGGGTCTGGGATGTGCGGCCTGAGTGTGTGGCGGAGGCAGAGTCACACAGCGAGTGGGTAGAGTCTGGGATGTGCGGCCTGAGAGTGTGGCGGAGGCAGAGTCACACAGCGAGTGGGCAGGGTCTGGGATGTGCTGCCTGAGAGTGTGACGGAGGCAGAGTCACACAGCGAGTGGGTAGGGTCTGGGATGTGCAGCCTGAGAGTGTGGCGGAGGCAGAGTCACACAGCGAGTGGGTAGGGTCTGAGATGTGCGGCCTGAGTGTGGGGCGGAGGCAGAGTCACAGAGCGAGTGGGTAGGGTCTGGGATGTGCAGCCTGAGAGTGTGGCGGAGGCAGAGTCACACAGCGAGTGGGTAGGGTCTGGGATGTGCGGCCTGAGAGTGTGGCGGAGGCAGAGTCACACAGCGAGTGGGTAGGGTCTGGGATGTGCAGCCTGAGGGTGTGGCGGAGGCAGAGTCACACAGCGAGTGGGTAGGTCTGGGATGTGCAGCCTGAGAGTGTGGCGGAGGCAGAGTCACACAGCGAGTGGGTAAGGTCTGGGATGTGCAGCCTGAGAGTGTGGCGGAGGCAGAGTCACACAGCGAGTGGGTAGGGTCTGGGATGTGCAGCCTGAGAGTGTGGCGGAGGCAGAGTCACACAGCGAGTGGTTAGGGTCTGGGATGTGCGGCCTGAGTGTGTGGCGGAGGCAGGGTCACACAGCGAGTGGGTAGGGTCTGGGATGTGCGGCCTGAGAGTGTGGCGGAGGCAGAGTCACACAGCGAGTGGGTAGGGTCTGGGATGTGCAGCCTGAGAGTGTGGCGGAGGCAGAGTCACACAGCGAGTGGGTAGGGTCTGGGATGTATGGCCTGAGATTGTGGCGGAGGCAGAGTCACACAGCGAGTGGGTAGGTCTGGGATGTGCAGCCTGAGAGTGGCGGACGCAGAGTCACACAGCGAGTGGGTAGGGTCTGGGATGTGCGGCCTGAGTGTGTGGCGGAGGCAGAGTCACACAGCGAGTGGGTAGAGTCTGGGATGTGCGGCCTGAGAGTGTGGCGGAGGCAGAGTCACACAGCGAGTGGGTAGGGTCTGGGATGTGCAGCCTGAGAGTGTGACGGAGGCAGAGTCACACAGCGAGTGGGTAGGGTCTGAGATGTGCGGCCTGAGTGTGGGGCGGAGGCAGAGTCACAGAGCGAGTGGGTAGGGTCTGGGATGTGCGGCCTGAGTGTGGCGGAGGCAGAGTCACACAGCGAGTGGGTAGGGTCTGGGATGTGCAGCCTGAGAATGTGGCGGAGGCAGAGTCACACAGCGAGTGGGTAGAGTCTGGGATGTGCGGCCTGAGAGTGTGGCGGAGGCAGAGTCACACAGCGAGTGGGTAGGGCCTGGGATGTGCAGCCTGAGAGTGTGGCGGAGGCAGAGTCACACAGCGAGTGGGTAGGGTCTGGGACGTGCGGCCTGAGTGTGGCGGAGGCAGAGTCACACAGCGAGTGGCTAGGGTCTGGGATGTGCAGCCTGAGAGTGTGGCGGAGGCAGAGTCACACAGCGAGTGGCTAGGGTCTGGGATGTGCAGCCTGAGAGTGTGACGGAGGCAGAGTCACACAGCGAGTGGGTAGGGTCTGGGATGTACGGCCTGAGAGTGTGGCGGAGGCAGAGTCACACAGCGAGTGGGTAGGGTCTGTGATGTGCAGCCTGAGAGTGTGGCGGAGGCAGAGTCACAGAGCGAGTGGGTAGGGTCTGGGATGTGCAGCCTGAGAGTGTGGCGGAGGCAGAGTCACACAGCGAGTGGGTAGGGTCTGGGATGTGCAGCCTGAGAGTGTGGCGGAGGCAGAGTCACACAGCGAGTGGGTAGGGTCTGGGATGTGCAGCCTGAGAGTGTGGCGGAGGCAGAGTCACACAGCGAGTGGGTAGGGTCTGGGATGTGCGGCCTGAGTGTGTGGCGGAGGCAGGGTCACACAGCGAGTGGGTAGGGTCTGGGATGTGCGGCCTGAGAGTGTGGCGGAGGCAGAGTCACACAGCGAGTGGGGAGGGTCTGGGATGTAGGGCCTGAGACTGTGGCGGAGGCAGAGTCACACGGTGAGTGGGTCGGGTCTGGGATGTGCAGCCTGAGAGTGTGGCGGAGGCAGGGTCACATAGCGAGTGGGTAGGGTCTGGGATGTGCGGCCTGAGAGTGTGACGGAGGCAGAGTCACACAGCGAGTGGGTAGGGTCTGGGATGTGCAGCCTGAGAGTGTGGCGGAGGCAGAGTCACACAGCGAGTGGGTAGGGTCTGGGATGTGCAGCCTGAGAGTGTGACGGAGGCAGAGTCACACAGCGAGTGGTTAGGGTCTGGGATGTGCAGCCTGAGAGTGTGGCGGAGGCAGAGTCACACAGCGAGTGGGTAGGGTCTGGGATGTGCAGCCTGAGAGTGTGGCGGAGGCAGTCACACAGCGAGTGGGTAGGGTCTGGCATGTGCGGCCTGAGAGTGTGACGGAGGCAGAGTCACACAGCGAGTGGGTAGGGTCTGGGATGTGCGGCCTGAGAGTGTGGCGGAGGCAGAGTCACACAGCGAGTGGGTAGGGTCTGGGATGTGCGGCCTGAGTGTGGCGGAGGCAGGGTCAAACAACGAGTGGGTAGGGTCTGGGATGTGCGGCCTGAGAGTGTGACGGAGGCAGTCACACAGCGAGTGGGTAGGGTCTGGGATGTGCAGCCTGAGAGTGTGGCGGAGGCAGAGTCTCACAGCGAGTGGCTAGGGTCTGGGATGTGCAGCCTGAGAGTGTGGCGGAGGCAGAGTCACACAGCGAGTGGGTAGGGTCTGGGATGTGCCGCCTGAGAGTGTGGCGGAGGCAGAGTCACACAGCGAGTGGGTAGGGTCTGGGATGTGCAGCCTGAGAGTGTGGCGGAGGCAGAGTCACACAGCGAGTGGGTAGGGTCTGGGATATGCAGCCTGAGAGTGTGGTGGAGGCAGAGTCACACAGCGAGTGGGTAGGGTCTGGGATGTGCAGCCTGAGTGTGGCGGAGGCAGAGTCACACAGCGAGTGGGTAGGGTCTGGGATGTGCAGCCTGAGAGTGTGGCGGAGGCAGAGTCACACAGCGAGTGGGTAGGTCTGGGATGTGCGGCCTGAGAGTGTGGCGGAGGCAGAGTCACACAGCGAGTGGGTAGGATCTGGGATGTGTGGCCTGAGCGAGTGGCAGAGGCAGAGTCACACAGCGAGTGGGTAGGGTCTGGGATGTACTATCTGAGAGTGTGGCGGAGGCAGAGTCACACAGCGAGTGGGTAGGATCTGGGATGTGTGGCCTGAGCGAGTGGCGGAGGCAGAGTCACACAGCGAGTGGGTAGGATCTGGCATGTGCGGCCTGAGAGTGTGGCGGAGGCAGAGTCACACAGCGAGTGGGTAGGATCTGGGATGTGTGGCCTGAGCGAGTGGCGGAGGCAGAGTCACACAGCGAGTGGGTAGGATCTGGGATGTGCGGCCTGAGAGTGTGGCGGAGGCAGAGTCACACAGCGAGTGGGTAGGATCTGGGATGTGTGGCCTGAGAGTGTGGCGGAGGCAGAGTCACACAGCGAGTGGGTAGGGTCTGGGATGTGCGGCCTGAGAGTGTGACGGAGGCAGAGTCACACAGCGAGTGGGTAGGGCCTGGGATGTGCAGCCTGAGTGTGGCGGAGGCAGAGTCACACAGCGAGTGGCTAGCGTCTGGGATGTGCAGCCTGAGAGTGTGGCGGAGGCAGAGTCACACAGCGAGTGGATAGGGTCTGGGATGTGCGGCCTGAGAGTGTGGCGGAGGCAGGGTCACACAGCGAGTGGGTAGGGTCTGGGATGTGCGGCCTGAGAGTGTGACTGAGGCAGAGTCACACAGCGAGTGGTTAGGGTCTGGGATGTGCAGCCTGAGAGTGTGGCGGAGGCAGTCACACAGCGAGTGGGTAGGGTCTGGGATGTGCAGCCTGAGGTTGTGGCGGAGGCAGAGTCACACAGCGAGTGGGTAGGGTCTGGGATGTGCGGCCTGAGAGTGTGGCGGAGGCAGAGTCACACAGCGAGTGGGTAGGATCTGGGATGTGTGGCCTGAGAGTGTGGCGGAGGCAGAGTCACACAGCGAGTGGGTAGGGTCTGGGATGTGCGGCCTGAGAGTGTGGCGGAGGCAGAGTCACACAGCGAGTGGGTAGGGTCTGGGATGTGCGGCCTGAGAGTGTGACGGAGGCAGGGTCACTCAGCGAGTGGGTAGGGTCTGGGATGTGCGGCCTGAGAGTGGCGGAGGCAGGGTCACACAGCGAGTGGGTAGGGTCTGGGATGTGCGGCCTGAGAGTGTGGCGGAGGCAGGGTCACACAGCGAGTGGGTAGGGTCTGGGATGTGCAGCCTGAGAGTGTGGCGGAGGCAGAGTCACACAGCGAGTGGGTAGGGTCTGGGATGTGCAGCCTGAGAGTGTGGCGGGGGCAGAGTCACACAGCGAGTGGGTAGGGTCTGGCATGTGCGGCCTGAGAGTGTGACGGAGGCAGAGTCACACAGCGAGTGGGTAGGGTCTGGGATGTGCGGCCTGAGAGTGTGGCGGAGGCAGAGTCACACAGCGAGTGGGTAGGGTCTGGGATGTGCGGCCTGAGTGTGGCGGAGGCAGGGTCAAACAACGAGTGGGTAGGGTCTGGGATGTGCGGCCTGAGAGTGTGACGGAGGCAGTCACACAGCGAGTGGGTAGGGTCTGGGATGTGCAGCCTGAGAGTGTGGCGGAGGCAGAGTCTCACAGCGAGTGGCTAGGGTCTGGGATGTGCAGCCTGAGAGTGTGGCGGAGGCAGAGTCACACAGCGAGTGGGTAGGGTCTGGGATGTGCCGCCTGAGAGTGTGGCGGAGGCAGAGTCACACAGCGAGTGGGTAGGGTCTGGGATGTGCAGCCTGAGAGTGTGGCGGAGGCAGAGTCACACAGCGAGTGGGTAGGGTCTGGGATATGCAGCCTGAGAGTGTGGTGGAGGCAGAGTCACACAGCGAGTGGGTAGGGTCTGGGATGTGCAGCCTGAGTGTGGCGGAGGCAGAGTCACACAGCGAGTGGGTAGGGTCTGGGATGTGCAGCCTGAGAGTGTGGCGGAGGCAGAGTCACACAGCGAGTGGGTAGGTCTGGGATGTGCGGCCTGAGAGTGTGGCGGAGGCAGAGTCACACAGCGAGTGGGTAGGATCTGGGATGTGTGGCCTGAGCGAGTGGCGGAGGCAGAGTCACACAGCGAGTGGGTAGGATCTGGCATGTGCGGCCTGAGAGTGTGGCGGAGGCAGAGTCACACAGCGAGTGGGTAGGATCTGGGATGTGTGGCCTGAGCGAGTGGCGGAGGCAGAGTCACACAGCGAGTGGGTAGGGTCTGGGATGTGCGGCCTGAGAGTGTGACGGAGGCAGAGTCACACAGCGAGTGGGTAGGGCCTGGGATGTGCAGCCTGAGTGTGGCGGAGGCAGAGTCACACAGCGAGTGGCTAGCGTCTGGGATGTGCAGCCTGAGAGTGTGGCGGAGGCAGTCACACAGCGAGTGGGTAGGGTCTGGGATGCACTGTCTGAGAGTGTGGCGGAGGCAGAGTCACACAGCGAGTGGGTAGGATCTGGGATGTGCGGCCTGAGAGTGTAGCGGAGGCAGAGTCACACAGCGAGTGGGTAGGGTCTGGGATGTGCGGCCTGAGTGTGTGGCGGAGGCAGAGTCACACAGCGAGTGGGTAGGGTCTGGGATGTGCAGCCTGAGAGTGTGGCGGACGCAGAGTCACACAGCGAGTGGGTAGGGTCTGGGATGTGCTGCCTGAGAGTGTGGCGGAGGCAGAGTCACACAGCGAGTGGGTAGGGTCTGGGATGTGCGGCCTGAGAGTGTGGCGGAGGCAGAGTCACACAGCGAGTGGGTAGGATCTGAGATGTGCAGCCTGAGAGTGTGACGGAGGCAGAGTCACACAGCGAGTGGATAGGGTCTGGGATGTGCGGCCTGAGAGTGTGGCGGAGGCAGGGTCACACAGCGAGTGGGTAGGGTCTGGGATGTGCGGCCTGAGAGTGTGACTGAGGCAGAGTCACACAGCGAGTGGTTAGGGTCTGGGATGTGCAGCCTGAGAGTGTGGCGGAGGCAGTCACACAGCGAGTGGGTAGGGTCTGGGATGTGCAGCCTGAGGTTGTGGCGGAGGCAGAGTCACACAGCGAGTGGGTAGGGTCTGGGATGTGCGGCCTGAGAGTGTGGCGGAGGCAGAGTCACACAGCGAGTGGGTAGGATCTGGGATGTGTGGCCTGAGAGTGTGGCGGAGGCAGAGTCACACAGCGAGTGGGTAGGGTCTGGGATGTGCGGCCTGAGAGTGTGGCGGAGGCAGAGTCACACAGCGAGTGGGTAGGGTCTGGGATGTGCGGCCTGAGAGTGTGACGGAGGCAGGGTCACTCAGCGAGTGGGTAGGGTCTGGGATGTGCGGCCTGAGAGTGGCGGAGGCAGGGTCACACAGCGAGTGGGTAGGGTCTGGGATGTGCGGCCTGAGAGTGTGGCGGAGGCAGGGTCACACAGCGAGTGGGTAGGGTCTGGGATGTGCAGCCTGAGAGTGTGGCGGAGGCAGAGTCACACAGCGAGTGGGTAGGGTCTGGGATGTGCAGCCTGAGAGTGTGGCGGGGGCAGAGTCACACAGCGAGTGGGTAGTGTCTGGGATGTGCGGCCTGAGAGTGTGGCGGAGGCAGAGTCACACAGTGAGTGGGTAGGGTCTGGGATGTGCAGCCTGAGGGTGTGGCGGAGGCAGAGTCACACAGCGAGTGGGTAGGGTCTGTGATGTGCAGCCTGAGAGTGTGGCGGAGGCAGAGTCACACAGCGAGTGGGTAGGGTCTGGGATGTGCAGCCTGAGAGTGTGGCGGAGGCAGAGTCACACACCGCGAATGTAGGGTCTGGGATGTGCGGCCTGAGAGTGTGGCGGAGGCAGAGTCACACAGCGAGTGGGTAGGATCTGGGATGTGCGGCCTGAGAGTGTGGCGGAGGCAGAGTCACAGAGCGAGTGGGTAGGGTCTGGGATGTGCGGCCTGAGAGTGTGGCGGAGGCAGAGTCACACAGCGAGTTGGTAGGGTCTGGGATGTGCAGCCTGAGAGTGTGGCGGAGGCAGAGTCACACAGCGAGTGGCTAGGGTCTGGGATGTGCAGCCTGAGAGTGTGGCGGAGGCAGAGTCACACAGCGAGTGGGTAGGATCTGTGATGTGCAGCCTGAGAGTGTGGCGGAGGCAGAGTCACACAGCGAGTGGCTAGGGTCTGGGATGTGCGGCCTGAGAGTGTGGCGGAGGCAGAGTCACACAGCGAGTGGGGAGGGTCTGGGATGTGCGGCCTGAGAGTGTGGTGGAGGCAGAGTCACACAGCGAGTGGGTAGGATCTGGGACGTGTGGCCTGAGAGTGTGGTGGAGGCAGAGTCACACAGCGAGTGGGTAGGATCTGGGATGTGCGGCCTGAGAGTGTGGCGGAGGCAGAGTCACACAGCGAGTGGGTAGGATCTGGGATGTGTGGCCTGAGAGTGTGGCGGAGGCAGAGTCACACAGCGAGTGGGTAGGGTCTGGCATGTGCGGCCTGAGAGTGTGGCGGAGGCAGAGTCACACAGCGAGTGGGTAGGGTCTGGGATGTGCGGCCTGAGAGTGTGACGGAGGCAGAGTCACACAGCGAGTGGGTAGGGTCTGGGATGTGCAGCCTGAGTGTGGCGGAGGCAGAGTCACACAGCGAGTGGGTAGGGTCTGGGATGTGCGGCCTGAGAGTGTGGCGGAGGCAGAGTCACACAGCGAGTGGCTAGTGTCTGGGATGTGCAGCCTGAGTGTGGCGGAGGCAGAGTCACACAGCGAGTGGGTAGGGTCTGGGATGTGCGGCCTGAGAGTGTGACGGAGGCAGGGTCACACAGCGAGTGGGTAGGGTCTGGGATGTGCAGCCTGAGAGTGTGGCGGAGGCAGAGTCACACAGCGAGTGGGTAGGGTCTGGGATGTGCAGCCTGAGAGTGTGGCGGAGGCAGAGTCACACAGCGAGTGGGTTGTGTCTGGGATGTGCGGCCTGAGAGTGTGGCGGAGGCAGAGTCACACAGTGAGTGGGTAGGGTCTGGGATGTGCGGCCTGAGAGTGTGGCGGAGGCAGAGTCACACAGCGAGTGGGTAGGGTCTGGGATGTGCGGCCTGAGAGTGTGGCGGAGGCATGGTCACACAGCGAGTGGGTAGGGTCTGGGATGTGCGGCCTGAGAGTGTGGCGGAGGCAGAGTCACACAGCGAGTGGGTAGGGTCTGGGATGTGCGGCCTGAGAATGTGGCGGAGGCAGAGTCTCACAGCGAGTGGGTAGGGTCTGGGATGTGCGGCCTGAGAGTGTGGCGTAGGCAGAGTCACACAGCGAGTGGGTAGTGTCTGGGATGTGCGGCCTGAGAGTGTGACGGAGGCAGAGTCACACAGCGAGTGGGTAGGGTCTGGGATGTGCAGCCTGAGAATGTGGCGGAGGCAGAGTCTCACAGCGAGTGGGTAGAGTCTGGGATGTGCGGCCTGAGAGTGTGGCGGAGGCAGAGTCACACAGCGAGTGGGTAGGGTCTGGGATGTGCGGCCTGAGAGTGTGGCGGAGGCAGAGTCACACAGCGAGTGGGTAGGGCCTGAGAGTGTGGCGGAGGCAGAGTCACACAGCGAGTTGGTAGGGTCTGGGATGTGCAGCCTGAGAGTGTGGCGGAGGCAGAGTCACACAGCGAGTGGGTAGGATCTGGGATGTGCAGCCTGAGAGTGTGACGGAGGCAGAGTCACACAGCGAGTGGCTAGGGTCTGGGATGTGCAGCCTGAGAGTGTGGCGGAGGCAGAGTCACACAGCGAGTGGCTAGGGTCTGGGATGTGCAGCCTGAGAGTGTAGCGGAGGCAGAGTCACACAGCGAGTGGGTAGTGTCTGGGATGTACGGCCTGAGAGTGTGGCGGAGGCAGAGTCACACAGCGAGTGGGTAGGGTCTGGGATGTGCGGCCTGAGTGTGTGGCGGAGGCAGAGTCACACAGCGAGTGCGTAGGGTCTGGGATGTGCAGCCTGAGAGAGTGGCGGAGGCAGTCACACAACGAGTGGGTAGTGTCTGGGATGTGCGGCCTGAGAGTGTGGCGGAGGCAGTCACACAGCGAGTGGGTAGGATCTGGGATGTGCAGCCTGAGTGTGGGGGAGTCAGAGTCACACAGCGAGTGGGTAGGGTCTGGGATGTGCAGCCTGAGAGTGTGGCGGAGGCAGTCACACAGCGAGTGGGTCGGGTCTGGGATGTGCGGCCTGAGAGTGTGGCGGAGGCAGAGTCACACAGCGAGTGGGTAGGGTCTGGGATGTGCAGCCTGAGAGTGTGGCGGAGGCAGAGTCACACAGCGAGTGGGTAGGGTCTGGGATGTGCGGCCTGAGAGTGTGGCGGAGGCAGAGTCACACAGCGAGTGGGTAGGATCTGGGATGTGCGGCCTGAGAGTGTGGGGGAGGCAGAGTCACACAGCGAGTGGCTAGGGTCTGGGAAGTGCGGCCTGAGAGTGTGGGGGAGGCAGAGTCACACAGCGAGTGGGTAGGGTCTGGGATGTGCGGCCTGAGAGTGTGGCGGAGGCAGAGTCACACAGCGAGTGGGTAGGGTCTGGGATGTGCGGCCTGAGAGTGTGACGGAGGCAGAGTCACACAGCGAGTGGGTAGGATCTGGGATGTGCAGCCTGAGAGTGTGGCGGAGGCAGAGTCACACAGCGAGTGGGTAGGGTCTGGGATGTGCAGCCTGAGAGTGTGGCGGAGGCAGAGTCACACAGCGAGTGGGTAGGGTCTGGGATGTGCGGCCTGAGAGTGTGGCGGAGGCAGGGTCACACAGCGAGTGGGTAGGGTCTGGGATGTGCGGCCTGAGAGTGTGACGGAGGCAGAGTCACACAGCGAGTGGTTAGGGTCTGGGATGTGCAGCCTGAGAGTGTGGCGGAGGCAGTCACACAGCGAGTGGGCAGGGTCTGGGATGTGCAGCCTGAGGTTGTGGCGGAGGCAGAGTCACACAGCGAGTGGGTAGGTCTGGGATGTGCGGCCTGAGTGTGGCCGAGGCAGAGTCACACAGCGAGTGGGTAGGATCTGGGATGTGCAGCCTGAGAGTGTGACGGAGGCAGAGTCACACAGCGAGTGGGTAGGGTCTGGGATGTGCGGCCTGAGAGTGTGGCGGAGGCAGAGTCACACAGCGAGTGGGTAGGGCCTGAGAGTGTGGCGGAGGCAGAGTCACACAGCGAGTTGGTAGGGTCTGGGATGTGCAGCCTGAGAGTGTGGCGGAGGCAGAGTCACACAGCGAGTGGGTAAGGTCTGGGATGTGCGGCCTGAGTGTGGCGGAGGCAGAGTCACACAGCGAGTGGGTAGGATCTGGGATGTGCAGCCTGAGAGTGTGACGGAGGCAGAGTCACACAGCGAGTGGCTAGGGTCTGGGATGTGCAGCCTGAGAGTGTGGCGGAGGCAGAGTCACACAGCGAGTGGGTAGGATCTGTGATGTGCAGCCTGAGAGTGTGGCGGAGGCAGAGTCACACAGCGAGTGGCTAGGGTCTGGGATGTGCGGCCTGAGAGTGTGGCGGAGGCAGAGTCACACAGCGAGTGGGGAGGGTCTGGGATGTGCGGCCTGAGAGTGTGGTGGAGGCAGAGTCACACAGCGAGTGGGTAGGATCTGGGATGTGTGGCCTGAGAGTGTGGTGGAGGCAGAGTCACGCAGCGAGTGGGTAGGATCTGGGATGTGCGGCCTGAGAGTGTGGCGGAGGCAGAGTCACGCAGCGAGTGGGTAGGATCTGGGATGTGTGGCCTGAGAGTGTGGCGGAGGCAGAGTCACACAGCGAGTGGGTAGGGTCTGGCATGTGCGGCCTGAGAGTGTGGCGGAGGCAGAGTCACACAGCGAGTGGGTAGGGTCTGGGATGTGCGGCCTGAGAGTGTGACGGAGGCACAGTCACACAGCGAGTGGGTAGGGTCTGGGATGTGCAGCCTGAGTGTGGCGGAGGCAGAGTCACACAGCGAGTGGGTAGGGTCTGGGATGTGCGGCCTGAGAGTGTGGCGGAGGCAGAGTCACACAGCGAGTGGCTAGTGTCTGGGATGTGCAGCCTGAGAGTGTGGCGGAGGCAGAGTCACACAGCGAGTGGGTAGGGTCTGGGATGTGCGGCCTGAGAGTGTGGCGGAGGCAGAGTCACACAGCGAGTGGGTAGGATCTGGGATGTGCAGCCTGAGAGTGTGGCGGAGGCAGAGTCACACAGCGAGTGGGTAGGGTCTGGGATGTGCGGCCTGAGAGTGTGACGGAGGCAGGGTCACACAGCGAGTGGGTAGGGTCTGGGATGTGCAGCCTGAGAGTGTGGCGGAGGCAGAGTCACACAGCGAGTGGGTAGGGTCTGGGATGTGCAGCCTGAGAGTGTGGCGGAGGCAGAGTCACACAGCGAGTGGGTTGTGTCTGGGATGTGCGGCCTGAGAGTGTGGCGGAGGCAGAGTCACACAGTGAGTGGGTAGGGTCTGGGATGTGCGGCCTGAGAGTGTGGCGGAGGCAGAGTCACACAGCGAGTGGGTAGGGTCTGGGATGTGCGGCCTGAGAGTGTGGCGGAGGCATGGTCACACAGCGAGTGGGTAGGGTCTGGGATGTGCGGCCTGAGAGTGTGGCGGAGGCAGAGTCACACAGCGAGTGGGTAGGGTCTGGGATGTGCGGCCTGAGAATGTGGCGGAGGCAGAGTCTCACAGCGAGTGGGTAGGGTCTGGGATGTGCGGCCTGAGAGTGTGGCGTAGGCAGAGTCACACAGCGAGTGGGTAGTGTCTGGGATGTGCGGCCTGAGAGTGTGACGGAGGCAGAGTCACACAGCGAGTGGGTAGGGTCTGGGATGTGCAGCCTGAGAATGTGGCGGAGGCAGAGTCTCACAGCGAGTGGGTAGAGTCTGGGATGTGCGGCCTGAGAGTGTGGCGGAGGCAGAGTCACACAGCGAGTGGGTAGGGCCTGGGATGTGCGGCCTGAGAGTGTGGCGGAGGCAGAGTCACACAGCGAGTGGGTAGGGCCTGAGAGTGTGGCGGAGGCAGAGTCACACAGCGAGTGGGTAGGATCTGGGATGTGCAGCCTGAGAGTGTGACGGAGGCAGAGTCACACAGCGAGTGGCTAGGGTCTGGGATGTGCAGCCTGAGAGTGTGGCGGAGGCAGAGTCACACAGCGAGTGGCTAGGGTCTGGGATGTGCAGCCTGAGAGTGTGGCGGAGGCAGAGTCACACAGCGAGTGGGTAGTGTCTGGGATGTACGGCCTGAGAGTGTGGCGGAGGCAGAGTCACACAGCGAGTGGGTAGGGTCTGGGATGTGCGGCCTGAGTGTGTGGCGGAGGCAGAGTCACACAGCGAGTGCGTAGGGTCTGGGATGTGCAGCCTGAGAGAGTGGCGGAGGCAGTCACACAGCGAGTGGGTAGTGTCTGGGATGTGCGGCCTGAGAGTGTGGCGGAGGCAGTCACACAGCGAGTGGGTAGGATCTGGGATGTGCAGCCTGAGTGTGGGGGAGTCAGAGTCACACAGCGAGTGGTTAGGGTCTGGGATGTGCAGCCTGAGAGTGTGGCGGAGGCAGTCACACAGCGAGTGGGTCGGATCTGGGATGTGCGGCCTGAGAGTGTGGCGGAGGCAGAGTCACACAGCGAGTGGGTAGGGTCTGGGATGTGCAGCCTGAGAGTGTGGCGGAGGCAGAGTCACACAGCGAGTGGGTAGGGTCTGGGATGTGCAGCCTGAGAGTGTGGTGGAGGCAGAGTCACACAGCGAGTGGGTAGGGTCTGGGATGTGCGGCCTGAGAGTGTGGCGGAGGCAGAGTCACACAGCGAGTGGGTAGGGTCTGGGATGTGCGGCCTCAGTGTGGCGGAGGCAGAGTCGCACAGCGAGTGGGTAGGGTCTGGGATGTGCAGCCTGAGAATGTGGCGGAGGCAGAGTCTCACAGCGAGTGGGTAGAGTCTGGGATGTGCGGCCTGAGAGTGTGGCGGAGGCAGAGTCACACAACGAGTGGGTAGGGTCTGGGATGTGCGGCCTGAGAGTGTGGCGGAGGCAGAGTCACACAGCGAGTGGGTAGGGCCTGAGAGTGTGGCGGAGGCCGAGTCACACAGCGAGTTGGTAGGGTCTGGGATGTGCAGCCTGAGAGTGTGGCGGAGGCAGAGTCACACAGCGAGTGGGTAGGGTCTGGGATGTGCGGCCTGAGTGTGGCGGAGGCAGAGTCACACAGCGAGTGGGTAGGATCTGGGATGTGCAGCCTGAGAGTGTGACGGAGGCAGAGTCACACAGCGAGTGGCTAGGGTCTGGGATGTGCAGCCTGAGAGTGTGGCGGAGGCAGAGTCACACAGCGAGTGGCTAGGGTCTGGGATGTGCAGCCTGAGAGTGTGGCGGAGGCAGAGTCACACAGCGAGTGGGTAGGGTCTGGGATGTGCGGCCTGAGTGTGGCGGAGGCAGAGTCACACAGTGAGTGGGTAGGATCTGGGATGTGCAGCCTGAGAGTGTGACGGAGGCAGAGTCACACAGCGAGTGGGTAGGGTCTGGGATGTGCGGCCTGAGAGTGTGGTGGAGGCAGTCACACAGCGAGTGGGTAGGGTCTGGGATGTGCAGCCTGAGAGTGTGGCGGAGGCAGAGTCACACAGCGAGTGGGTAGGGTCTGGGATGTGCGGCCTGAGAGTGTGGCGGAGGCAGAGTCACACAGCGAGTGGGTAGGGTCTGGGATGTGCGGCCTGACAGTGTGGTGGAGGCAGAGTCACACAGCGAGTGGGTAGGATCTGGGATGTGCGGCCTGAGAGTGTGGTGGAGGCAGAGTCACACAGCGAGTGGGTAGGATCTGGGATGTGCGGCCTGAGAGTGTGGCGGAGGCAGAGTCACACAGCGAGTGGGTAGGTCTGGGATGTGCGGCATGAGAGTGTGACGGAGGCAGAGTCACACAGCGAGTGGGTAGGGTCTGGGATGTGCGGCCTGAGTGTGGCGGAGGCAGAGTCGCACAGCGAGTGGGTAGGGTCTGGGATGTGCAGCCTGAGAATGTGGCGGAGGCAGAGTCTCACAGCGAGTGGGTAGAGTCTGGGATGTGCGGCCTGAGAGTGTGGCGGAGGCAGAGTCACACAGCGAGTGGGTAGGGTCTGGGATGTGCGGCCTGAGAGTGTGGCGGAGGCAGAGTCACACAGCGAGTGGGTAGGGCCTGAGAGTGTGGCGGAGGCAGAGTCACACAGCGAGTTGGTAGGGTCTGGGATGTGCAGCCTGAGAGTGTGGCGGAGGCAGAGTCACACAGCGAGTGGGTAGGTCTGGGATGTGCGGCATGAGAGTGTGACGGAGGCAGAGTCACACAGCGAGTGGGTAGGGTCTGGGATGTGCGGCCTGAGTGTGGCGGAGGCAGAGTCGCACAGCGAGTGGGTAGGGTCTGGGATGTGCGGCCTGAGAGTGTGGTGGAGGCAGTCACACAGCGAGTGGGTAGGGTCTGGGATGTGCGGCCTGAGTGTGGCGGAGGCAGAGTCACACAGCGAGTGGGTAGGATCTGGGATGTGCAGCCTGAGAGTGTGACGGAGGCAGAGTCACACAGCGAGTGGCTAGGGTCTGGGATGTGCAGCCTGAGAGTGTGGCGGAGGCAGAGTCACACAGCGAGTGGCTAGGGTCTGGGATGTGCAGCCTGAGAGTGTGGCGGAGGCAGAGTCACACAGCGAGTGGGTAGGGTCTGGGATGTGCGGCCTGAGTGTGGCGGAGGCAGAGTCACACAGCGAGTGGGTAGGATCTGGGATGTGCAGCCTGAGAGTGTGACGGAGGCAGAGTCACACAGCGAGTGGGTAGGGTCTGGGATGTGCGGCCTGAGAGTGTGGTGGAGGCAGTCACACAGCGAGTGGGTAGGGTCTGGGATGTGCAGCCTGAGAGTGTGGCGGAGGCAGAGTCACACAGCGAGTGGGTAGGGTCTGGGATGTGCGGCCTGAGAGTGTGGCGGAGGCAGAGTCACACAGCGAGTGGGTAGGGTCTGGGATGTGCGGCCTGACAGTGTGATGGAGGCAGAGTCACACAGCGAGTGGGTAGGTCTGGGATGTGCGGCCTGAGAGTGTGACGGAGGCAGAGTCACACAGCGAGTGGGTAGGGTCTGGGATGTGCAGCCTGAGAGTGTGGCGGAGGCAGGGTCACACAGCGAGTGGGTAGGATCTGGGATGTGCGGCCTGAGAGTGTGGCGGAGGCAGAGTCACACAGCGAGTGGGTAGGGTCTGGGATGTGCGGCCTGAGAGTGTGGCGGAGGCAGAGTCACACAGCGAGTGGGTAGGATCTGGGATGTGCGCCCCGAGAGTGTGGCGGAGGCAGAGTCACACAGCGAGTGGGTAGGGTCTGGGATGTGCGGCCTGAGTGTATGGCGGAGGCAGAGTCACGCAGCGAGTGGGTAGGGTGTGGGATGTGCAGCCTGAGAGTGTAGCGGAGGCAGAGTCACACAGCGAGTGGGTAGTGTCTGGGATGTACGGCCTGAGAGTGTGGCGGAGGCAGAGTCACACAGCGAGTGGGTAGGGTCTGGGATGTGCGGCCTGAGTGTGTGGCGGAGGCAGAGTCACACAGCGAGTGCGTAGGGTCTGGGATGTGCAGCCTGAGAGTGTGGCGGAGGCAGAGTCACACAGCGAGTGGGTAGGATCTGGGATGTGCAGCCTGAGAGTGTGGCGGAGGCAGAGTCACACAGCGAGTGGGTAGGGCCTGAGAGTGTGGCGTAGGCAGAGTCACACAGCGAGTAGGTAGGGTCTGGGATGTGCAGCCTGAGTGTGGCGGAGGCAGAGTCACACAGCGAGTGGGTAGGGTCTGGGATGTGCGGCCTGAGAGTGTGGGGGAGGCAGAGTCACACAGCGAGTGGCTAGGGTCAGGGAAGTGCGGCCTGAGAGTGTGGCGGAGGCAGGGTCACACAGCGAGTGGGTAGTGTCTGGGATGTGTGGCCTGAGAGTGTGGCGGAGGCAGGGTCACACAGCGAGTGGGTAGGGTCTGGGATGTGCAGCCTGAGAGTGTGGCGGAGGCAGGGTCACACAGCGAGTGGGTAGTGTCTGGGATGTGTGGCCTGAGAGTGTGGCGGAGGCAGAGTCACACAGCGAGTGGGTAGGATCTGGGATGTGCGGCCTGAGAGTGTGGCGGAGGCACAGCGAGTGGGTAGGATATGGGATGTGCAGCCTGAGAGTGTGGCGGAGGCAGAGTCACACAGCGAGTGGGTAGGGTCTGAGATATGTGGCCTGAGAGTGTGGCGGAGGCAGAGTCACACAGCGAGTGGGTCGGGTCTGGGATGTGCGGCCTGAGTGTGGCGGAGGCAGAGTCACACAGCGAGTGGGCAGGGTCTGGGATGTGCAGCCTGAGAGTGTGACGGAGGCAGAGTCACACAGCGAGTGGGTAGGGTCTGGGATGTGCGGCCTGAGAGTGTGGTGGAGGCAGTCACACAGCGAGTGGGTAGGGTCTGGGATGTGCAGCCTGAGAGTGTGGCGGAGGCAGAGTCACACAGCGAGTGGGTAGGGTCTGGGATGTGCGGCCTGAGAGTGTGGCGGAGGCAGAGTCACACAGCGAGTGGGTAGGGTCTGGGATGTGCGGCCTGACAGTGTGGTGGAGGCAGAGTCACACAGCGAGTGGGTAGGATCTGGGATGTGCGGCCTCAGAGTGTGGTGGAGGCAGAGTCACACAGCGAGTGGGTAGGATCTGGGATGTGCGGCCTGAGAGTGTGGCGGAGGCAGAGTCACACAGCGAGTGGGTAGGTCTGGGATGTGCGGCATGAGAGTGTGACGGAGGCAGAGTCACACAGCGAGTGGGTAGGGTCTGGGATGTGCGGCCTGAGTGTGGCGGAGGCAGAGTCGCACAGCGAGTGGGTAGGGTCTGGGATGTGCAGCCTGAGAATGTGGCGGAGGCAGAGTCTCACAGCGAGTGGGTAGTCTGGGATGTGCGGCCTGAGAGTGTGGCGGAGGCAGAGTCACACAGCGAGTGGGTAGGGTCTGGGATGTGCGGCCTGAGTGTGGCGGAGGCAGAGTCACACAGCGAGTGGGTAGGGCCTGAGAGTGTGGCGGAGGCAGAGTCACACAGCGAGTTGGTAGGGTCTGGGATGTGCAGCCTGAGAGTGTGGCGGAGGCAGAGTCACACAGCGAGTGGGTAGGGTCTGGGATGTGCGGCCTGAGTGTGGCGGAGGCAGAGTCACACAGCGAGTGGGTAGGATCTGGGATGTGCAGCCTGAGAGTGTGACGGAGGCAGAGTCACACAGCGAGTGGCTAGGGTCTGGGATGTGCAGCCTGAGAGTGTGGCGGAGGCAGAGTCACACAGCGAGTGGCTAGGGTCTGGGATGTGCAGCCTGAGAGTGTGGCGGAGGCAGAGTCACACAGCGAGTGGGTAGGGTCTGGGATGTGCGGCCTGAGTGTGGCGGAGGCAGAGTCACACAGCGAGTGGGTAGGATCTGGGATGTGCAGCCTGAGAGTGTGACGGAGGCAGAGTCACACAGCGAGTGGGTAGGGTCTGGGATGTGCGGCCTGAGAGTGTGGTGGAGGCAGAGTCACACAGCGAGTGGGTAGGATCTGGGATGTGCGGCCTGAGAGTGTGACGGAGGCAGAGTCACACAGCGAGTGGGTAGGGTCTGGGATGTGCAGCCTGAGAGTGTGGCGGAGGCAGGGTCACACAGCGAGTGGGTAGGGTCTGGGATGTGCGGCCTGAGAGTGTGGCGGAGGCAGAGTCACACAGCGAGTGGGTAGGTCTGGGATGTGCAGCCTGAGAGTGTGGCGGATGCAGAGTTACAGAGCGAGTGGGTAGGATCTGGGATGTGCGGCCTGAGAGTGTGGCGGAGGCAGAGTCACACAGCGAGTGGGTAGGGTCTGGGATGTGCGGCCTGAGAGTGTGGCGGTGGCAGAGTCACACAGCGAGTGGGTAGGATCTGGGATGTGCGCCCCGAGAGTGTGGCGGAGGCAGAGTCACACAGCGAGTGGGTAGGGTCTGGGATGTGCGGCCTGAGTGTATGGCGGAGGCAGAGTCACGCAGCGAGTGGGTAGGGTCTGGGATGTGCAGCCTGAGAGTGTAGCGGAGGCAGAGTCACACAGCGAGTGGGTAGTGTCTGGGATGTACGGCCTGAGAGTGTGGCGGAGGCAGAGTCACACAGCGAGTGGGTAGGGTCTGGGATGTGCGGCCTGAGTGTGTGGCGGAGGCAGAGTCCTACAGCGAGTGCGTAGGGTCTGGGATGTGCAGCCTGAGAGTGTGGCGGAGGCAGAGTCACACAGCGAGTGGGTAGGATCTGGGATGTGCAGCCTGAGAGTGTGGCGGAGGCAGAGTCACACAGCGAGTGGGTAGGGCCTGAGAGTGTGGCGTAGGCAGAGTCACACAGCGAGTGGGTAGGGTCTGGGATGTGCAGCCTGAGTGTGGCGGAGGCAGAGTCACACAGCGAGTGGGTAGGGTCTGGGATGTGCGGCCTGAGAGTGTGGGGGAGGCAGAGTCACACAGCGAGTGGCTAGGGTCTGGGAAGTGCGGCCTGAGAGTGTGGGGGAGGCAGAGTCACACAGCGAGTGGGTCGGGTCTGGGATGTGCGGCCTGAGAGTGTGGCGGAGGCAGAGTCACACAGCGAGTGGGTAGGGTCTGGGATGTGCGGCCTGAGTGTGGGGGAGGCAGAGTCACACAGCGAGTGGGTAGGGTCTGGGATGTGCAGCCTGAGAGTGTGGCGGAGGCAGGGTCACACAGCGAGTGGGTAGTGTCTGGGATGTGTGGCCTGAGAGTGTGGCGGAGGCAGGGTCACACAGCGAGTGGGTAGTGTCTGGGATGTGCGGCCTGAGAGTGTGGCGGAGGCACAGCGAGTGGGTAGGATATGGGATGTGCAGCCTGAGAGTGTGGCGGAGGCAGAGTCACACAGCGAGTGGGTAGGGTCTGGGATGTGCGGCCTGAGAGTGTGGCGGAGGCAGAGTCACACAGCGAGTGGGTAGGGTCTGGGATGTGCAGCCTGAGTGTGGCGGAGGCAGAGTCACACAGCGAGTGGGTAGGGCCTGAGAGTGTGGCGGAGGCAGAGTCACACAGCGAGTGGGTAGGGTCTGGGATGTGCAGCCTGAGAGTGTGGGGGAGGCAGAGTCACACAGCGAGTGGGTAGGGTCTGGGATGTGCGGCCTGAGAGTGTGGCGGAGGCAGAGTCACACAGCGAGTGGGTAGGGTCTGGGATGTGCAGCCTGAGAGTGTGGGGGAGGCAGAGTCACACAGCGAGTGGGTAGGGTCTGGGATGTGCGGCCTGAGAGTGTGGCGGAGGCAGAGTCACACAGCGAGTGGGTAGGGTCTGGGATGTGCAGCCTGAGAGTGTGGCGGAGGCAGAGTCACACAGCGAGTGGGTAGGGTCTGGGATGTGCGGCCTGAGAGTGTGGCGGAGGCAGAGTCACACAGCGAGTGGGTAGGGTCTGGGATGTGCAGCCTGAGAGTGTGGCGTAGGCAGAGTCACACAGCGAGTGGGTAGGGTCTGGGATGTGCAGCCTGAGAGTGTGGGGGAGGTAGAGTCACACAGCGAGTGGGTAGGGTCTGGGATGTGCGCCCTGAGAGTGTGGCGGAGGCAGAGTCACACAGCGAGTGGGTAGGGTCTGGGATGTGCAGCCTGAGAGTGTGGCGGAGGCAGAGTCACACAGCGAGTGGTTAGGGTCTGGGATGTGCGGCCTGAGAGTGTGGCGGAGGCAGGGTCACACAGCGAGTGGGTAGGGTCTGGGATGTGCGGCCTGAGAGTGTGGCGGAGGCAGAGTCACACAGCGAGTGGGTAGGTCTGGGATGTGCGGCCTGAGAGTGTGGCGGAGGCAGAGTCACACAGCGAGTGGGTAGGGTCTGGGATGTGCGGCCTGAGAGTGTGGGGGAGGCAGAGTCACACAGCGAGTGGGTAGGGTCTGGGATGTGCGGCCTGAGAGTGTGGCGGAGGCAGAGTCACACAGCGAGTGGGTAGGATCTGGGATGTGCAGCCTGAGAGTGTGGCGGAGGCAGAGTCACACAGCGAGTGGGTAGGGTCTGGGATGTGCAGCCTGAGAGTGTGGCGGAGGCAGAGTCACACAGCGAGTGGGTAGGGTCTGGGATGTGCAGCCTGAGAGTGGCGGAGGCAGAGTCACACAGCGAGTGGGTAGGGTCTGGGATGTGCAGCCTGAGAGTGTGGCGGAGGCAGAGTCACACAGCGAGTGGGTAGGGTCTGGGATGTGCGGCCTGAGAGTGTGGCGGAGGCAGAGTCACACAGCGAGTGGGTAGGTCTGGGATGTGCAGCCTGAGAGTGTGGCGGAGGCAGAGTGACACAGCGAGTGGGTAGGGTCTGGGATGTGCGGCCTGAATGTGAGGCGGAGGCAGAGTCACACAGCGAGTGGGTAGGCTCTGGGATGTGCAGCGTGCGAGTGTGGCGGAGGCAGAGTCACACAGCGAGTGGGTAGGGTCTGGGATGTGCAGCCTGAGAGTGTGGCGGAGGCAGAGTCACACAGCGAGTGGGTAGGATCTGGGATGTGTGGCCTGAGAGTGTGGCGGAGGCAGTCACACAGCGAGTGGGTAGTGTCTGGGATGTACGGCTTGAGAGTGTGGCGCAGGCAGAGTCACACAGCGAGTGGGTAGGATCTGGGATGTGCAGCCTGAGAGTGTGGGGGAGGCAGTCACACAGCGAGTGGTTAGGGTCTGGTATGTGCAGCCTGAGTATGTGGCGGAGGCAGAGTGACGCAGCGAGTGGGTAGGGTCTGGGATGTGTGGCGGAGCAGTTACATAGCGAGTGGGTAGGGTCTGGGATGTGCAGCCTGTATAAGAAGGACGGGTTGCATCTAAACCGGAGAGGCATAAATATCCTGGCCGCGAGGTTTGCTAGTGTCACACGGGAGGTTTAAACTAGTATGGCAGGGGGGTGGGCACGGGAGCAATAGGTCAGAAGGTGAGAGCATTGAGGGAGAACTAGGGAATAGGGATAGTGTGGCTCTGAGGCAGAGCAGACGGGGAGAAGTTGCTGAACACAGCGGGTCTGGTGGCCTGAAGTGCATATGTTTTAATGCAAGGAGCATTACGGGTTAGGCAGATGAACTTAGAGCTTGGATTAGTACTTGGAACTATGATGTTGTTGCCATTACAGAGACCTGGTTGAGGGAAGGGCAGGATTGGCAGCTAAACGTTCCAGGATTTACATGTTTCAGGCGGGATAGAGGGGGATGTAAAAGGGGAGGTAGAGTTGCGCTACTTGTTCGGGAGAATATCACAGCTGTACTGCGAGAGGACACCTCAGAGGGCAGTGAGGCTATATGGGTAGAGATCAGGAATAAGAAGGGTGCAGTCACAATGTTGGGGGTATACTACAGGCCTCCCAACAGCCAGCGGGAGATAGAGGAGCAGATAGGTAGACAGATTTTGGAAAAGAGTAAAAACAACAGGGTTGTGGTAATGGGAGACTTCAACTTCCCCAATATTGACTGGGACTCCCTTAGTGCCAGGGGCTTAGACGGGGCGGAGTTTGTAAGGAGCATCCAGGAGGGCTTCTTGAAACAATATGTCGACAGTCCAACTAGGGAAGGGGCGGTACTGGACCTGGTATTGGGGAATGAGCCCGGCCAGGTGGTAGATGTTTCAGTAGGGGAGCATTTCGGTAACAGTGACCAGAATTCAGTAAGTTTTAAAGTACTGGTGGACAAGGATAAGAGTGGTCCGAGGATGAATGTGCTAAATTGGGGGAAGGCTAATTATAACAATATTAGGCGGAAACTGATGAACATAGATTGGGGGCGGATGTTTGAGGGCAAATCAACATCTGACATGTGGGAGGCTTTCAAGTGGCAGTTGAAAGGAATACAGGACCGGCATGTTCCTGTGAGGAAGAAAGATAAATACGGCAATTTTCGGGAACCTTGGATGATGAGAGATATTGTAGGCCTCGTCAAAAAGAAAAAGGAGGCATTTGTCAGGGCTAAAAGGCTGGGAACAGACGAAGCCTGCGTGGAATATAAGGAAAGTAGGAAGGAACTTAAGCAAGGAGTCAGGAGGGCTAGAAGGGGTCACGAAAAGTCATTGGCAAATAGGGTTAAGGAAAATCCCAAGGCTTTTTACACGTACATAAAAAGCAAGAGGGTAGCCAGAGAAAGGATTGGCCCACTGAAGGATAGGCAAGGGAATCGATGTGTGGAGCCAGAGGAAATGGGCGAGGTACTAAATGAATACTTTGCATCAGTATTCACCAAAGAGAAGGAATTGGTAGATGTTGAGTCTTGAGAAGGGGGTGTAGATAGCCTGGGTCACATTGAGATCCAAAAAGACGAGGTGTTGGGTATCTTAAAAAATATTAAGGTAGATAAGTCCCCAGGGCCTGATGGGATCTCCCCCAGAATACTGAAGGAGGCTGGAGAGGAAATTGCTGAGGCCTTGACAGAAATCTTTGGATCCTCGCTGTCTTCAGGGGATGTCCCGGAGGACTGGAGAATAGCCAATGTTGTTCCTCTGTTTAAAAAGGGTAGCAAGGATAATCCAGGGAACTACAGGCCGGTGAGCCTTACTTCAGTGGTAGGGAAATTACTGGAGAGAATTCTTCGAGACAGGATCTACTCCCATTTGGAAGCAAATGGACGTATTAGTGAGAGGCAGCACGGTTTTGTGAAGGGGAGGTCGTGTCTCACTAACTTGATAGAGTTTTTCGAGGAGGTCACTAAGATGATTGATGCAGGTAGGGCAGTAGATGTTGTCTATCTGGACTTCAGTAAGGCCTTTGACAAGGTCCCTCATGGTAGACTAGTACAAAAGGTGAAGTCACACGGGATCAGGGGTGAGCTGGCAAGGTGGATACGAACTGGCTAGGCCATAGAAGGCAGAGAGTAGCAATGGAGGGATGCTTTTCTAATTGGAGGGCTGTGACCAGTGGTGTTCCACAGGGATCAGTGCTGGGACCTTTGCTCTTTGTAGTATATATAAATGATTTGGAGGAAAATGTAACTGGTCTGATTAGTAAGTTTGCAGACGACACAAAGGTTGGTGGAATTGCGGATAGCGATGAGGACTGTCGGAGGATACAGCAGGATTTAGATTGTCTGGAGACTTGGGCGGAGAGATGGCAGATGGAGTTTAATCCGGACAAATGTGAGGTAATGCATTTTGGAAGGTCTAATGCAGGTAGGGAATATACAGTGAATGGTAGAACCCTCAAGAGTATTGAAAGTCAAAGAGATCGAGGAGTACAAGTCCACAGGTCATTGAAAGGGGCAACACAGGTGGAGAAGGTAGTCAAGAAGGCATACGGCATGCTTGCCTTCATTGGCCGGGGCATTGAGTATAAGAATTGGCAAGTCATGTTGCAGCTGTATAGAACCTTAGTTAGGCCACACTTGGAGTATAGTGTTCAATTCTGGTCGCCACACTACCAGAAGGATGTGGAGGCTTTCGAGAGGGTGCAGAAGAGATTTACCAGAATGTTGCCTGGTATGGAGGGCATTAGCTATGAGGAGCGATTGAATAAACTCGGTTTGTTCTCACTGGAACGAAGGAGGTTGAGGGGAGACCTGATAGAGGTCTACAAAATTATGAGGGGCATAGACAGAGTGGATAGTCAGAGGCTTTTCCCCAGGGTAGAGGGGTCAATTACTAGGGGGCATAGGTTTAAGGTGAGAGGGGCAAGGTTTAGAGTAGATGTACGAGGCAAGTTTTTTACGCAGAGGGTAGTGGGTGCCTGGAACTCGCTACCGGAGGAGGTAGTGGAAGCAGGGACGATAGGGACATTTAAGGGGCATCTTGACAAATCTATGAATAGGATGGGAATAGAAGGATACGGACCCAGGAAGTGTAGCAGATTGTAGTTTAGTCGGGCAGCATGGTCGGCACGGGCTTGGAGGGCCGAAGGGCCTGTTCCTGTGCTGTACATTTCTTTGTTCTTTGTTCTTTGAGAGTGTGACGGAGGCAGAGTCACACAGCGAGTGGGTAGGGTCTGGGATGTGCAGCCTGAGAGTGTGGCGGAGGCAGTCACACAGCGAGTGGGTAGGGTCTGGGATGTGCAGCCTGAGAGTGTGGCGGAGGCAGAGTCACACAGCGAGTGGGTAGGGTCTGGGATGTGCAGCCTGAGAGTGTGGCGGAGGCAGAGTCACACAGCGAGTGGGTAGGGTCTGGGATGTGCGGCCTGAGAGTGTGGGGGAGGCAGAGTGACGCAGCGAGTGGGTAGGGTCTGGGATGTGCGGCCTGAGAGTGTGGCGGAGGCAGAGTCACACAGCGAGTGGGTAGGATCTGGGATGTGCGGCCTGAGAGTGTGGCGGAGGCAGAGTCACACAGCGAGTGGGTAGGGTCTGGGATGTGCAGCCTGAGAGTGTGGCGGAGGCAGAGTCACACAGCGAGTGGGTAGGGTCTGGGATGTGCGGCCTGAGAGTGTGGCGGAGGCAGAGTCACACAGCGAGTGGGTAGGGTCTGGGATGCACTGTCTGAGAGTGTGGCGGAGGCAGAGTCACACAGCGAGTGGGTAGGGTCTGGAATGTGCGGCCTGAGAGTGTGGCGGAGGCAGAGTCAATCGAGGCTTTCCAAAGGGAATTGGATCATTATCTGACCGGGAAAAGAAGTAAGAGGACTACAGGGAAAAGGTGGGAGAATGGCACTAGGCAAACTGCTCCATTGGTGGCCAGCACGACATGGGCTGAATGGCCACATCCTGTGCTGGGCAACTATTTGATGAACAAACTATTTTTTTGAACGTACCACCGAGGAATGCTATTAATCAGAATGTATTGGCTTTCAGGAATTCAGATGGTCTGATGACTGTATGGAGGCTGCTTGCATCCCGGCATGAGGACGCAGTCCCTTTTTCCTGATTTCCTCCCCAGTAATTGTGCTTTGCCATTTTCAGAATGAGTTTCCTTGATCCTGATGATCTTCTGCAGTGTCCCTATGACAGGAACCATCATATCCGAGCCTGTCGATTTCCCTACCATCTGGTGAAATGCAGGAAGGTAAGACCGCAGATTTAGGGCTGTAATCCTGGAATTGTCCCTCACGTAAAGTAGCAATGTACTTTCCGAGAAGTGCCGTCGAAATATAAATTGCCCCAATGTGCTTCACGGATGCGTAATCGGATAGAAATTCGACAACACAGTCCCATGAAGTGATATGAGGGCAGTTGCCCAACAGGTTTTAAGGAGACTTTGAGGAGGGGAGAGAGAGGGAGGAAGGGAACGGTCAGGGTCTACAGATCGGAGGCCTTAGGCAGCCAGAGCCATGGAGGAGCAAGTAAAATTGGGAAGAGGCCAGAATTCAAGGAGCACAGAACTCCGAGGGTTGTGGGGATGGAGAAGATTCCAGAGTTTTGGTGGCGGAGGGGAGCGGGATTTGAAAACAAGGATGAGAATTTTAAATATTGAGGTGTGATCAAAACCACAGCTGGTGCAGACATGTCAGTGCACAGGGGTGAGCAAGATTTGGTGCGATCCAGAATGCTCATGGTATGGTCCACCAAAACCTGCCCATGGTTTGAAATAACCGGGGCGGGATTCTCCGCCGGCGGGAGTCTCCGTTATGCCGGCGCCCGGGGGTTTCCCGACTGCGTGGGGCTGCCTCACAATGGGAAACCCCATTGACCGGCTGGCGTAACGGAGAATCCCGCTGGTGGGTCGGGGCAGAAATGTGACCGGCGGGCGGAGAATCCCGCTGGTGGGTCGGGGCAGGAATGTGGCGCGGCGGGAGGAGAATCCCGCCCCTGTTCTTTGATATCAAAACTCTGAATTTTGGATCGTAAGAATTCTCTCAATTTTCTGAGTCCGAAATTCTCTTAAATTGACCGTCTCCCATTCGGCTTAACCCTTTATTCCTCAGCACCATTTATACTGTGCTTTGCCTTTAAGAGATTAATCAAGAACCTCTCCATCTCTGTCTTAAAGACACTCAGTGATTTGGCCTCCACAGCCTTCTGCGGCAAAGAGTTCCACAGATTCACCACCCTCTGGCTGAAGAAATTCCTCCTCATCTCTGTTTTAAAGGATCATCCCTTTAGTCTGAGGCTGTGTCCTCTGCTTCTAGTTTTTCCCACAAGTGGAAACATCCTCTCCACGTCCACTCTATCCAGGCCGCGCAGTATCTCGGAAGTTTCAATAAGATCCCCTCTCATCCTCCTCACGACAAGTTCTTCATTCCCGGGATCATTCTTGTGAACCTCCTCTGGACCATTTCCAAGGCCAGCACATCCTTCCTTAGATACGGGGCCCAAAACTGCTCACAATACTCCAAATGGGGTCTGACCAGAGCCTTATACAGCCTCAGAAGTACATCCCTGCTCTTGTATTCTAGCCCTCTCGACATGAATGCTGACATTGCATTTGCCTTCCTAACTGCCGACTGAACCTGCACATTAACCTTAAGAGAATCGTGAACAAGGACTCCCAAGCCCCTTTGTGCTTCTGCTTTCCGAAGCATTTCCCCATTTATAAAATAGTCCATGCCTAAATTCCTCCTTCCAAAGTGCATAACCTCACACTTTTCCACATTGTATTCCATCTGCCACTTCATTGCCCGCTCTCCTAGCCTGTCCAAGTCCTTCTGCAGCCCCCTTGCTTCCTCAATACTACCTGTCCCTCTACAGATCTTTGTATCATCTGCAAACTTAGCAACAGTGCCTTCAGTTCCTTCTTCCAGATCATTAATGTATATTGTGAAAAGTTGTGGTCCCAGCACAGACCCCTGAGGCACACCACTAGTCACCGGCTGCCATCCTGAAAAAGACCCCTTTATCCCCACTCTCTGCCTTCTGCCAGTCAGCTAATCCTCTATCCATGCCAGGATATTGCCTTGAACACCGGGGGCTCTTAACTTATTTAACAGTTTATTTAATTTAACTATAAGAGAGCCATTTCTCTCATGCCTAGTTAGGACAAGTTTGCTGTGTCAATTAATGTTGAGGAGACCACTAATTTTCACAGTTACATTGGTAGCCGGCACCTCTCCCACTTGTATTGAAGTGCCCTTGTTCACAGAGCAGATTGCTTCCTTCATTAGAGTGGAACTTGGCTGCAATAAAACAACAGCAGCTTTGAGACCGCTGCTGTGCCAAGCAGAATAACCTGAGCAGCCAGAGTTTGACTTGCAAGTATGAATTCAACTTTTGATCCTTGATCGGAGGTTAATAGGCACATTGGGGACGAGAACAATGCATATCCCACTGGATTCAGCTCTGATCAGCTGCAGCTTCCACTTCTACCTGTCTGCCTGGGAACGGTGGAAGTTCTGAGCAGCAGGAAGTTTGATTCAGTGAGGCAGAGGCGTTGTATCCTTCAGTAACGAGGATGAGGGATAGGTGGTAAAGAAGGGAGGGAAGGGCATGGTAAAGGGTCATTAGGGGATAGAATCATAGAATCTCAACAGTGGAGAAGGAGGCCATTCGGCCCATTGAGTCGGCATGGCCCCTCTGAAAGAGGAGCCCCAACGGAGATTTTTTGACCGATTCCCGTGTGGGAAGGTGAGAGCAAGGTCCCCCTTCCGTCGTGTATGGAGGGGACCAGAAGTGGAGCGGCGGAAAAAGAGGCTCTGGAGCAGCGGCAGAAACGAGGGGGAAAAAAACAAGATGGCGGAGGGCGGAGATCGAGCAGCATGGGGGCCGGATCAGCAGGAGTTTCTCAGGCGCTGCGTGGAGGAGCTGAAAAAGGAGGTGCTGGCGCCAATGCTGACGGCGATCGAGGGGCTGAAGGAGACCCAGAAGGCCCAGGAGATAGAGCTCCGGGAGGTGAGGGATAAAACCAACGAGAACGAGGACGAGATCTTGGGCCTGGCGGTGAAGATGGAGGCGCACGAGGCGGTACACAGGAGGTGGGCCGAGAGATTCGAGGTCCTGGAGAACAGGTCGAGGAGGAAGAACCTCCGGATTCTGGGTCTCCCCGAAGGAGTGGAGGGGGCTGATGTCGGGGCGTACGCGAGTACGATGCTCCATTCGCTGATGGGTGCGGAGGCCTCTCCAACCCCCCTGGAGCTGGAAGTGGCTCACCGGGTCCTGGCGAGGAGACCCAAGGCCGACGAGCCGCCAAGGGCAATAGTGGCAAGGTTCCATCGCTTCGCACAGCGAGAGTGTTCTGAGATGGGCCAAGAAGGAGCGGAGCAGTAGATGGGAGAACGCGGTGATCCGAGTCTACCAGGATTGGAGCGCGGAGGTGGCAAAGAGGAGAGCTGGCTTCAACCGGGCCAAGGCGGTGCTGCATTAAAAAGAGGGCGAGATTTGGAATGCTGCAGCCAGCGCGACTGTGGGTCACGTATCAGGATTGACACCACTACTTTGAAACGCCAAACAGAAAAATTGGACTCAAACTGAGGGTCTGTGGTTGTGGGGGGGATGTAGATTGTATACAGGGTTTTAACTATGCGTAAAGAATGTTTCACGGGTGGGGCGATGGATGGGGGAAGAGATTTGATGGGGCGACTGTGGGGAATGTGGGCGCCGGTGCTGGAGGGAGGGGAGGCCCGGGGATGGGGGAATTGGGATAAGGCCGCAACAGGAGCTGCGCCACAGGGGCGGGGCTGGCTCAGGAAAACGCGGGCTTTTTCCCGCGTTAGGGAAGGGCGGAGGGGGAGGATGGAGGAGTGCAGGGAGGAGGGGGGATTTCCACACTGGGTGGGGAGGGGGGTTCAACGGGAAGGCGGGGGAAGCCGGGGTCAGCAGGACTCAGCTGACTTATGGAAGTATTATGGGGGAGCGAAAGAGCTAGATCCGGATCTAGCGGGGCGGGGGGGGGGGGGGAAATAGGGTTGCTGCTGCATTGGCCGAGGGGGAACTGAAAATGGAAGAGGTGGTCGGGGCGGGGGTTCCCCGTCTAGGGGACTGGAGGGTGTGGGAGGCGCGGGCACGGGACTGGCCTAAAACAGGAGATGGCTAGTCGGTGCGGGGGGGGGCTGATCACGTGGAATGTGAGGGGCCTGAGAGGACTGAAGGCAGACGTGGTCATGCTTCAGGAGGCACATCTGAAGGTGGCAGATCCGGTCAGGTTAAGGAAGGGATGGGTAGGACAGGTATTCCATTCTGGGCTGGATGCGAAGAATAGAGGGGTGGCAATACTGGTGGGGAAGCGGGTGTCGTTTGAGGCCAAGAACATAGTAGCGGACAATGGAGGTCGATACGTGATGGTGAGCGGTAGGTTGCAGGGGACGTGGGTGGTATTGGTAAATGTATACGCCCCGAACTGGGACGATGCTGGATTTATGAAGTGTATGTTGGGGTGCATTCCGGACCTGGAGGTAGGAAGCTTGATAATGGGGGGGGGATTTTAACACGGTGCTGGACCCAGCATTAGATCGCTCCAGATCTAGGACGGGGAGGAGGCCGGCTGCGGCCAAGGTGCTTAGGGGGTTTATAGATCAGATGGGGGGGAGTAGATCCGTGGAGATTTGCCAGGCCTTTGGCCAGAGAATTTTCTTTTTTCTCCCAATTCCATAAGGCCTACTCCCGGATAGATTTTTTTGTTCTGGGCAGGGCATTGATCCCGAAAGTGGAGGGAATGGAGTATTCGGCCATAGCCATTTCAGACCACGCCCCGCACTGGGTGGAACTAGAGTTGGGGGAGGAGAGGGACCAATGCCCGCTGTGGCGTCTGGATGTGGGACTGCTGGCAGATGAGGTGGTGTGCGAGAGGATGCGGGGGTGCATTGAAAGGTATTTGGAGGCCAACGACAACGGGGAGGTGCAGGTGGGGGTAGTATGGGAGGCGCTGAAGGCGGTGGTCAGGGGAGAGTTGATCTCCATCAGGGCTCACAGGGTGAAGAGAGAGGGCAGGGAAAGGGTGAGGTTAATGGGGGAGATTTTAAGGTTGGACAGGAGATATGCAGAGGCTCCTGATGAGGGACTACTCAGGGAGAGGCGAAGTCTCCAGACAGAGTTCGACCTGTTGACCACAGGGAAGGCAGAGGCACAGTGGAGGAAGGCACAGGGGGCGACGTACGAGTATGGGGAGAAGGCGAGCCGGATGCTGGCACATCAGCTCCGTATGAGGATGGCAGTGAGGGAAATAGGCGGAGTCAAGGATGGCAGGGGAACTACGGTGCGGAGTGCGGTGAAAGTGAATGAGGCATTCAAGGCCTTCTACGAGGAGCTGTATAGGTCCCAGCCTCCAGGGGGAAAAGAGGGGATGTGGCGATTCTTGGACCAACTGAGGTTCCCGAGGGTGGAGGAGCAGGAGGTGGCTGGTTTAGGGGCGCCAATTGGGTTGGAGGAGCTGATTAGAGGACTGGGGAGCATGCAGGCAGGGAAGGCCCCGGGGCCGGATGCGTTCCCGGTGGAGTTTTATAGGAAGTATGTAGACCTGTTAGCCCCGTTGCTGGTGAGGACTTTCAATGAGGCGACGGGAGGGGGGACCCTGCCCCCGACAATGTCGGAGGCGATGATCTCTTTGATCCTGAAGCGGGATAAGGACCCTCTGCAATGTGGGTCGTATAGGCCGATTTCGCTCCTTAACGTGGATGCTAAGTTGCTGGCAAAAGTGCTGGCTACGAGGATCGAGGACTGTGTCCCGGGGGTGATTCACGAGGACCAGACGGGATTTGTAAAGGGCAGGCAACTAAACACCAATGTGCGGAGGCTCCTAAATGTGATTATGATGTCATCGGTGGAGGGAGAGGCGGAGATAGTGGCAGCTATGGACGCGGAGAAGGCCTTTGACCGAGTAGAGTGGGAGTATCTCTGGGAAGTGTTGCGGAGGTTTGGGTTCGGGGGAGGGTTTATTAGCTGGGTTAAGCTCCTATATAGAGCCCCGGTGGCGAGTGTGGTTACGAATCGGCGGAGGGCGGAGTACTTCCAGCTGTATCGAGGGACGAGGCAGGGGTGCCCCCTGTCCTCTCTGCTGTTTGCATTAGCAATTGAATCTTTGGCCATGGCATTAAGGGAGTCCAGGAAATGGAGGGGGGTGGTTCGAGGGGGAGAGGAGCATAGAGTGTCGCTATATGCAGACGACCTGTTGCTGTATGTGGCGGATCCAGTGGAGGGGATGGTGGAGGTCATGCAGATTCTAAGGGAGTTTGGAGACTTTTCGGGCTATAAGCTCAATGTAGGGAAAGGTGAGCTCTTTGTGGTGCATCCGGGGGATCAGGGAAGAGGGATAGACGACCTACCGTTGAGGGGGGCGGAAAGGAGCTTTCGATACTTGGGGATCCAGGTAGCTAGGAGCTGGGGGGCCCTGCACAAACTTAATTTGACGCGGCTGGTGGAGCAGATGGAGGAGGACTTCAAACGATGGGATATGATGCCACTCTCGCTAGCGGGCAGGGTACAGTCGATTAAAATGGTGGTCCTCCCGAGGTTTCTTTTTGTATTCCAGTGCCTTCCAATTGTGATCACCAAGGCCTTTTTTAAGAGGGTAGGCAGGAGCATTATGGGTTGTGTGGGCGAGTAAGACCCCGAGGGTAAGGAGGGTGTTTCTGGAGCGTAGCAGAGATAGAGGAGGGTTGGCGTTGCCGAATCTGGGTGGCTACTATTGGGCAGCCAACGTAGCGATGATCCGTAAGTTGGTGATGGAGGGAGAGGGGGCAGCATGGAAGAGGTTGGAAATGGTGTCCTGCAAAGGAACGAGCCTGGGGGCGCTGGTGACGGCACCGCTGCCGCTCTCGCCGACAAGGTACACCACGAGTCCGGTGGTGGCGGCAACGCTAAAGATCTGGGGGCAGTGGAGACGGCACAGGGGTGCGATGGGAGCCTCGGTGTGGTCCCCAATCAGAGACAACCATCGGTTTGTCCCAGGAAGGATGGACGGGGATTTCAGAGCTGGCATCGGGTAGGGATTGGAAGAATGGGGGACCTGTTCATTGATGGGACGTTTGCGAGCTTAGGGGCGCTGGAGGAAAGTTTGGGCTACCCCGGGAAACGCTTTCAGGTACATGCAAGTGAGGGCGTTTGTGAGGCGGCAGGTCAGGGAATTCCCGCTGCTTCCGGCACGTGGGATTCAGGATAGGGTGATTTTGGGCGTATGGGTCGGGGAGGGCAAGGTGTCGGCGATATACCAGGAGATGAAAGAAGAGGGGGAGGCTTTGGTAGAGGAGCTGAAGGATAAATGGGAGGAGGAGGTGGGGGAGGAGATTGAGGAGGGGCTGTGGGGTGATGCCCTAAGTAGGGTTAATTCTTCTTCCTCGTGTGCCAGGCTCAGCCTGATACAATTTAAGGTGGTCCACAGAGCGCATATGACGGGGGCGAGGTTGAGTAGGTTCTTTGGGGTAGAGGACAGATGTGGAAGGTGCTCAGGGAGTCCGGCGAACCATGTCCATATGTTTTGGTCATGCCCGGCACTGGAGGGGTTCTGGAGAGGAGTGGCGGGAGCAATATCTCGGGTGGTGAAAGTCCGGGTCAAGCCAAGCTGGGGGCTAGCAATATTTGGAGTAGTGGACGAGCCGGGAGTGCAGGAGGCGAAAGAGGCCGGCATTCTGGCCTTTGCGTCCCTAGTAGCCCGGCGAAGGATCTTGCTAATGTGGAAGGAGGCGAAGCCCCCCAGCCTGGAGGCCTGGATAAATGATATGGCAGTGTTTATCAAGTTGGAGAGGATAAAGTTTGCCTTGAGAGGGTCTGTGCAGGGGTTCCTCAGGCGGTGGCAACCGTTCCTAGACTATCTCGCGGAGCGTTAGAGGAAGTTCGGTCAGCAGCAGCAACCCAGGGGGGGATGGGAGGGGGGGGACATCTCTTTCGGGGGGGGGGGGGGGGGGGGGGGTGGAAGAAGGGTGGACGGGGAAGGGGGGTTTTCCTGGGGGCACTTGAGCAAGAAAATACATAAATGTTCGGGAAAGTTGATCTGTGCGGGAGGAATCCAATGCACAAAGTTCTGTGTTATGTTGATTTGACATGTTAATGTCTTGCTATGTGACTTTTCTTTTTGTTACCAGAGGGGGGGGGGTTTGTATGGTTGAAAATGTTGTTGAAAATTCTTAATAAACATATATATATTTTTTTTTTTAAAAGGGTGAGGATTGACACATGGAATGTGATATTGAGACATTCAGAATACAATTAGAAGGTAAAGAGAGGCTTTTAGCAAGTACAAGGGGAGTTCATCAACAGAGGCGTTCGTGGAGTACAGAAAGTACAGGATAGAGCTTAAGAAAGCAATTAGGAGAGCAAAGAGGGGATATGAGGAAGCTCTGGCTGGTAAAAGTAGGGAAAAATCCCAAGATATTCTATTAGTCTATCAATGGGAAGAAAAGTGTGGGGCCAATTAGGGACCAAGGGGAAAATCTGTGGGTGGAGCCAGAGGACATTGGATAGGGTGTTGAATGAATACTTCACATATGTCTTCACCCAAGAGAATGAGGAGGTAGGTATGGAACTCGGGGAGAGAGACTGTGAGGTTCTTGAGCAAATGATCAAAGGGAGTGACAAGGGATTGGACGTGTTGGCAGGCTTCAAAGTGGACAAATCTCCAGGTCCGGATGACTTGTGTCCTAGGATGCTGTGGGAGGTGAGGGAGGAGATTGCATGGGCTATGATCCAAATTTTTAATTCCTCTGTGACCTCAGGGAAGGTGTCAGGACTGGAGAACAGCTAATGTGGTCCCACTCTTTAAGAAAGGTTGGAGAGATAAGCCAGGGAACTACAGACCAGTGAGTCCCACGTCAGTGGGAGGGAAACTATTGGAGAAAATTCTGAAGGAGAGAATCTATCTCCACTTGGAGAGACGAGGTTTGATCAAGAATAGTCAGCATGGCTTTGTCAGAGGGAGGTCAGGCCGAACAAATTTGATTGAATTTTTTGAAGATATGACCAGGTAGATGAGGGAAGTGCAGTTGATGTAGTTTATATGGATTTCGGCAAAGCATTTGGCAAGGTCCCACATGGGAGACTTAAAGAAGGAAAATGCACATGGGATACAGGGGAACTTAATAAGGTGGATTCAAAGCTGGCTGAGCTGTAGGAGACAGAGGGTGATGACAGACGGCTGTGTTAGTGACTGGAAGCCAGTGACCAGTGGGGTATCACAGGGATCCGTGCTGGGCCCCTATTGTTTGTCATTTATATGAATGACTAAGATGACTATGTGGGGGGTGGGATCAGTAAGTTTGCGGATGACACAAAGATTGGGCGGGTGGTTAACAGTGAGGTTGAGAGTCTTGGGTTGCAGGAAGATATAGACGGTGAAGAGATCTACCATGTGGATCTAGTGAAGTCTTGCAACACTAAAACTCAGTAGAAATTTGAGTTAAACTTCTCGGATGCGAACAAGAATCTTTATTGCCTCTGTTTGATTACAATTGAGAGAAACCTAAATCTATTCTCAATAAAATCCTGCTAGCAAAAGGACTTAAAGAGAAGTAACTTATAAACGATTTAACTTTCAAAATAATACAGAAATGGTTTCTTGCTTACAGCAAAACAGCTTGCATTTACTTCAAGAGTTAGAGTGGAAAAGTGAAAATATGAAAATAAAGATAGCGAATAGTTAGGTCAAAGTATAGAAAGATCCTGGATAAAGATGGCTGCGCAAAGCATGTTTAAAGAAAATTTTATCAGTCTAAAGCCATCTGTCTGCACCTCTAAGACGTCCGAATTGGTTTGGGTTATAATCAAAGACATTTGATTCGATGGTTAACTGTCAATCCTCAATGTGCAACATAAGTTCTGAATGTTTCATGTTTGAATATTTGTGTATGTTATGGAATGCGATTCTGTGCTTTTATCAAGACTGGTTTCTACTGGTTTTCTGCTGACTTTGCTTTTATCCACATTATGAACAATGGTGCCTTCATGTTGCTATGGTGCTTGCTTTGACCTTGATCTGATTACTGGTACAGCTAATTTCTTAACTTTGAAAATCTGTTCATCAGAACAATAGTTTGTTCATTTTGTCAGTAGAAATGTTGTTTTAATCTACAATTAGTTTATACATGTGTCAGGCTTTTGTGCTTCTGTTGAAGTTATGCGTTCTGTCATGACCTAAGGTTATGAGTACTGAAATCCTTGTTTCAAAATGGGTATTAAAACTGGGTCTTAATATTTACATTAAAATAGCCTTTTTTACCTATCAGAAAATAGTTGATTACGATCAGCCGGGATGGTCAAATGGGCAGATAAGTGGCTGATGGAATTTAACCCTGGAAAGTGTTTTGGAAGGAGGGATGTGACAAGGAAGTACTCAGTGAACGGCCTGACACTGGGAAGTTCCGAGGAACAAAGGGACCTTGGTGTGTTTGTCCAGAGATCGCTGAACGCAGAGGGCAGGTTAATAGGGAGGTGAAAAAGGCATATGGGACACTTGCCCTTATCAATCGAGGCATAGATTACAAAAGCAGGGAGGTTGTGTTGGAGTCGTTTAGAACTTTGGTGAGGCCACAGCTGGAGCACTGTGTGCAATTCTGGTCGCCACATTATAGGAAGGATGTGAGTGCACTGGAGGGGGTGCAGAGGAGATTCACCAGGATGGTGCCTGGGGTGGAACATTTTAAGTTATTTTTAAAATAGATTTAGAGTATCAATTACTATTTTTCCAATTAAGGGGCAATTTAGCGTGGCCAATCCACCTACCCTGCACATCTTTGGGTTGTGGGGGTGAAACCCACGCAGACACTGGGAGAATGTGCAAACTCCACACGGACAGTGACCCAGAGCCGGGATCGAACCCGGGACCTCGGCGCCCTGAGGCTGCAGTGCTATCCACTGTGCCACCGTGCTGCCCGGAACATTTCAGTTATGAAGAGAGGGTGGATAGGCTTGGGCTGTTTTCTCTGGATTAGATTATGAGGGTCATGGACAGGGTGGATAAGGAGAAACTGTCACAAGGGGACACCAGTTCAAGATGTAGGCCAGACCAGGATAAGGATGGAAGATTTCCTTCTCTATTAATGAACCAGATGAGTTTTTATAACAATCGAAGGTAGTTGCCATGGTCACCACGAACGTTATATTCCAGATTTTATTAATTTAAGTTCCACCAGCTGCCGCAGTGGGATTTGGAACCCTGTCCCCAGAGAATTAGCCTGGGGCCTCTGGATAGCTCGTCCAGCGACATCCCCATTATGCCACCATAATGATACCATCCTCCACCTTCCCCCACCACCAGTGAAATGCCATAGTGGCAGGGAGGTAGTGGGCACGTCGCCCTGTTTTTCCCTCCTGACAGCCTGCTCCTGCAGGCCCCAGAAAATCCCGCTCCCGGGTCTTCACCCGACTTTTGAACTTTGCAACCTGGTATTTCTTCAAATCATTTTGTATAACAGCCAAGTAGATTTTGTGGCAGTACTTCTGTCAGATTCTAGAATTCAACTGCTTAATTGCTATGAATGCGTCTGAACAATTACACTTGCAGCCCGCAGGATCTGCCTTTTAACAGAATTTCTGGTCTGGGCAGAAGCCCAGGCTCCTGAACTGGAAGCTTGAAGTAAAAACCTGGGTTAAACCTAATTATGTTACTGTAAAATGTATGTCAGCAATAGGGAGGTTATGTTTCAGTTGTACAGGGCACTAATGAGGCCACATCTGGAGTATTGTGAACAGTATTGGTCTCCTTATTGAGATGAATTTCATGTATATATTATGTTATATGTATCTGCTGCAGTAATGTTCTTAAATACCCTGGTTTAATAGGAAGACCGACACTTTGGCTACAGAGGTGCAATTAAGCATCGTAAAGTGAGATCATCATTCCTTCCAAACATGCATATTGTTTCCCGGAATAGGGCGAATGGAATTTTGTTTATCAAAAGAAGATTCCCCGGGGAGTAGATAATTAGAGACATTGTGGTTCACCTTAGTAAAATGACCACAACCAATAGTGGGATAGAGATAATGTAGTTAATGGGAGGAGCTAGGGCTGAAGCAGTCAGGTGTTGAGTTTCAGTTTTGGATCATGCTGAGAACAGAGCAGGAGCTTTTTGCCAAATGCTGGGACGTTAAGTAGTTTGACACAGGCTGTTTTGCTGAAGGATCTCTCTCTCTCACTCGCACTCAGCATTTTCTCCAAGACATTCTCTACAGCAAGTATTCCTGTGTTTGCCAACTGTATTTAAAAGTGGATTTTGACCTGAGATGAGTTTTTGCTTGATTGGAGATAAAAGGATAGCAGTTAGGAGTTAGTGTTTTATTTTGTTAAGCATTGTATTCTTAAGCTATTTCTTGTGTGATGTTGAAGTTAGTTTAATACTGTGTGAATAAAGTTTGTTTTAATATACCATATCCTTACTTGTGCGTGGAGTTGCTCCAAGAGCAAAGTGTCCTTCCTCACAGTCTTACAAATTAAATTAAATATTGGGGTTTCTGTCCGGTATCCTAGCAACTGTTGGGGCCTGGTCTGGGATCGTAATATTATTTAAGGAAGGATGTAAATGCATTAGAAGCTGTTCAAAGGTGATTTACCAGGCTAATGCTTGGAATGGAAGGTTGGAGAGGTTGGGTTTGTATCCACTGGAGTTTTGAAGAGTAAGAGGCGACTTGATTGGAACCTTTAACACCCTGAGGGGTGTTGACAGGGTGGGTGTGGAGAGGATGTTTCCTCTTGTGGGAGAATCTAGAACTCGGGGTCACTGTTTAAAAATAAGGGTTGTCATTTCAAACGGAGATGGGGAGAAATGTTTTCTCTCAGAGGGGGTGAGTCTCTGGGACTCTCGTCCTCAAAACGCCGCAGAAGCAGAATCTTTGAACACTTTGAAGGCCGAGCCAGTTAGATTCTTGATTCACAAGTGGGGTGAAAGGTTATTGGGGGGGTCAGCAGGAATGTGGGGTTGAGGTTACAATCAGATCAGCTGTGATCATATTGAATGGGATAGCAGACTCGAGGGGCCGAGTGGCCGTCTCCTCCTCATTCTTATGTATTTTTATTAATTTAGAGCTTAATTTGGGAATTTGTGAAAAATGGAGGCTGAGATTCTTGTGACAGAACATTGTGTCATTTGAATCATTCAAATGAGCTTTGATTTGATATTTGAGATTTTCATTATAAATAGTTTTACTATTTGAATTTGTCGATTTTGAGACAATTGTGACCCACCAAGAAAAGTTTGAGGGCGGGAACTGTATCTGGAAACCAGGTTTTCAAGAATGTATGGCGATGATGCCGAATTGAAAATGCTCTTCCTGCTTTGACTTTACCGTCAGAATTTTCCGGATAAAGCTCGGAATTTAGAGTCCTGTCCTTTTAATGCAAGACATCGGATTCCGAAAGCTGAAATGAAGCACCACATCACCATCTGTGCTGACAAGAAGCTTATTGAGGAGGATTTTGGTAAGAAAGCATGCTTTCCTCGGGGTGGTGGGGGGGGGGGGGGCGCGCGCGCATGTGTTGACCTGCTCTCTCTGGCGGGGGGGGTGTTGGCCCATTCTCTCTGTTGTAGGGGGAGGGGGGTACTTGTGCTGGCCCGCTCTCTCTCTCTCTCTCTGGGGGGGGGGGGGGGGGGGCGTGTGTTGGCCTTATCTCTCGGGGGAGGGGGGGTGGCGGTGTTGGGGAGGGGCATGTGTTGGCCTTCTCTCTCGGGGGGGGGGGGGGTGTGGGGGGGGCATGTGTTGGCCTTATCTCTCGGGGGTGGGGAGGGGCATGTGTTGGCCTTCTCTCTCGGGGGGGGGGGGCGTGGGGGAGGGGCGTGTGTTGGCCTTATCTCTCGGGGGTGGGGAGGGGCATGTGTTGGCCTTCTCTCTCGGGGGGGGGGGGGTGTGGGGGGGACATGTGTTGGCCTTATCTCTCGGGGGTGGGGAGGGGCATGTGTTGACCTTCTCTCTCGGGGGGGGGGGGGCGTGGGGGAGGGGCGTGTGTTGGCCTTATCTCTCGGGCGGGGGGGGGGGGACGTGTGTTGACTGCTCCCTCTGTGAGGCAGCAGTGCTAACCACTTTTGCTTGATCAGAGGAACATGTTTCTCCCTCGGGTCACCAGCCATGTAGAGGCTGTGTCTGCATCGTGTGGAACCACCTTGTGACCAGGAATCAGTTCAGACCTCAGCTCTGACTGCCCTTCACACATTTATCACACTCCTGCTCCAGCAGTGTGAGCGGAATGACCAATACCCTCCTCACAGCTCTGCCTGCAATGTTGCCTCTGTATTATTCCTTGTGTCTGAATAAAGCTCGTAGTTTTACAGTTGAAGTAGATGCTTTATTGTGAGTTCGTTCTCTCTCCAGCGCTTATACTATGTTACATCTGAGCTGCCTGTCTGTGTCCTGCTCACCAGCTGCCGTTCCTGTGAAGAGAGCTGACTTCCTGTTTGTCGATGTATCTATACATCTCTGGTGCTCCCTCTAGTGGTTACTTAGTTGCAGTGTATTTACCTTAACCCCTTGTGTATATACAGTGATGCATATCACTACAGCCTCTACTACCAAACTTCATGTTACCAGCTGAAATCAGTATTCTGCACCTTTTAAAGGAATAAAAATGCCCCTGGGCACTTCACAGAAGGTGTGAAGAAAACCTTGGCTATGGGACAGAGTGTGACATCTCTGCTCGCCCTGCTGGAAGTGCTCAGCAGGTTCTGCTCCGCTCTGCTCCACAATGACCTGAGGCTCTGTCTCTCGATGGACAACCTGGCACAGCTGCCACCTTTGGCTGGCTTGTGGCACGGGTATAAACGAACGTCAGGCTACCTCACAGGATCAGCTGAGGCCCGTGTTCTCAGCACCTTGGAACATGGACGATTCCGAGCGGCCAGGAAAGAAAGCTCAACGATTTTAAATGCCCATTTTAATGCCTCAGACTTTGTGTGACTCCAGAGTTGTTTTCTGGGGGGGGTGGGGGGTATTAGAGCTGTTGAGCGGTGTTGGACGGTGGGGGGACAGGACAAGCACCTACCTCCATACGGGCTTTTTTGGCAGCAGAAGTCAGACCTTACAGAGAACGCCAGTAGGCCGCAGCCACCAATAGCAAACAAAACGCAAAGACTTAACTGGACCTCACCAGCTTGTTAGCACTCAGGCTTGGAGCTCCACACCACGCCATGGGTGTCCCCGAGGTCACAAGCCCAAAATCGTGTCTCGCGACCCCGCTGGGGGTCACAGTTTGGCAAGCCCTGGTTTTGGGTTCTGATGGAAATTCATTGACCTGAAACGTTTGACTGCCAGGTTATTGGGTGTAAATGAAGCAGACTGCCAGGTATGTGTGGACCAGGACATTGCCCCAAATGATGGCTCCTGCATTGTTGCCTCTCCCTGCAGCCGGTGCAATGGGCAAAGCTGACCTCCCAATGTTTCACCCAGGTTGCAGGATGCGATTCAACCATGAAAGGAAGCCAAAATTCACCATTTCCAGCTGACGTAGCTGCTTTGCGGTTGGGAACAGGGAACCCTGGCTGATTGAGGAGATTGAGGCTGTTTATCGCCGTCCTGTGTGAGGCGAGCTAACTTCTTGCAGCCTAATATTCATCCCGGCCCCACCCCAGTGATACAGCAGCCATAAGTAATGTGAAGGTGAAGCAGCTCTTGAAGATTGTGTGACGATAATCTTCACAGTTTTTGCATTGTACTTGCCAGTAAATTGTCTGCCTTACTCCGCAGTGAGTGGAGCTCAGCGAAAACCCTGTGACATTCCTCAAAGTACTTGGCAGTGCCCTCCACTTGAGGAAGACTGGGAGAAAGGTCAGTATCGGATTTATTTGCTGCTGTGTTAATTTCTTTTGAATGTCTCTTCCCCCCCCCCCCCCACATGGACTATCTCATGTGCACCTCCCTCCCCGAACTCAAACTGGTTGAGGCCTCAGCGACCCCTCCTGTGAACCTCTTGTCTGTGCCATTGTGTCGGTTAAATGCGCCCATTGACTGTCCCTTTTGTGACCATTCATGCTGGGCCCCACAGCTACACCAGCTACCCCTCTGACGAGGGGGAAAGGGGGGATTATGGGAGTGAAGCCAAGAGAGAGTGTGGGTTTACGGAAGAGAGGAGGAGGAAATGAGGGCGGGCAGGAGGGAGAAGAGCGTTGAGACATGGAAGGAAGAGGAGTGGAGGAGCAAGAGAGGCGGAAGAGGTGGGGCGGAGGAGGAGGGTGGTAGTGGAGCTGTGGGGGGGGGGAGGGAAGGAGGGGGAGCAGTAAGAGGGCTGGGAGGGAGGAGGACGATTGAGGAGTCAGGCAAGCGGAGGGGAGTAAGAGTAGGAGTGGGGAGGAGAAAGGCAGTGGGGGAGTTACATCTGACAATTGTCCACTTGAGGTATCCAAACTTGATTAGGTGCAGCCACATTGAGAGGCGGGGGTGGAAAATGGGAAAAAATTCCACACATCGTGGACAGGAACTGTTGTTCACTGAAATTCTCCAGTAGGTTAAACCTTTTGAGTTTGGTGGCCAGAGTTATCTCGAATGCTGAGCTCCCCTTGCTGATGCTGCCATTCAATCCTGTCCTTAAAACAGGTTAATAAACAGCTAATTGTGTCTATTTTGATCTTTATCAATAACGGGCACGACTTTTAACTGTTGTAAGTATAAATATTTGATACAATTCAAATTTGACCATCAACTGTGGGATTCGAACCTGGAACCCCAGAGAGTCGCTCCACGTTCGTTTACCAGTTCTGTGACCACTAGGCCACAGGAGGAACCGCAAAATAATAAGGTGAACCTTGCCTGCCACAGAAGGTTTCTTTCAGAATTCACAGTTAAATTGAACCATCTACCGTACTGGGATTTGAACTTGGAACTCCAGAGCATTGTTCTAGGTTTGTGGTTTACCCATCGGGGCTCGAAGGCCTCGACGGTGTTGGTGGGCACCGCGTGCTCCCTCTCCAGGGAGACCCGGGCGTGGATATAGCTGCAGTAGAGGGGCAGATAGTCGAGGCGGATGACCCCATCGGTTAGCCACTGCCTGGACCTGTTTATGGCACGTTTGGCCAGGCCCAGGAGCAGGTTCATGAAGAAGTCCCCCCCCCGCCCCTCTCCACATCGGGTGCCCGCAGATCAGGACGTTTCTGCTTTACCCTTTAAATGAGTCACTTTGTTCTGGCCTGTGTGCCCTGGTGATAAGCTACCGTACAAGAAGGTACAGGAAGTTTGAATCTTCACACAATTCACTGCACTTTGGATTTTCTTGCTAACCTCTTTGCTCCTTATTTTGCTGCTGATCTGCAGATGAAGATGAATCACCGGGAACTTTCATCTACGGCTACACCAATCTGAACAAAAACTGCCTCAAGGCCAGGTAACTATCCTTCAGGATTATCTGTGGCTGCAAGTGTGTGTCTGACCTGCTGCTGTGTCTGTCCTGTTCTGGCACTCCGCATTTTAAACCCAGCGTTCAGCAGCCACCGAGCGTTCACCGAGAAATTTCCCAATTCGGCAGATCGTGAAATAAGTAACGGTATTGGACCTGATTGCTGCAAACCTAAACTCACACTGACCAAACAACTCCCCGTGGTTGAATCGCCAGTCCTGGACTAAACGTATCCTGGGCTGCTGAGGTATGCAAGGAAAGCATTGCATGCTTGTGTGTGGAAGCTCTGACCATCACTTTCCAATCGTCTCTGCCGAGAGATTTAATCGACATGGATTTCAGCAAGGCTTTTTTTCCCCCTATAAATTTAAAGTACCCAATTCACTTTTTCCAATTAAGGGGCAATTTAGCGTGTTCAGCGACGGAGGTTGAGGGGCGACCTGATAGAGGTCTACAAAATTATGAGGGGCATAGACAGAGTGGATAGTCAGAGGCTTTTCCCCAGGGTAGAGGGGTCAATTACTAGGGGGCATAGGTTTAAGGTGCGAGGGGCAAGGTTTAGAGTAGATGTACGAGGCAAGTTTTTTACACCGAGGGTAGTGGGTGCCTGGAACTCACTACCGGAGGAGGTGGTGGAAGCAGGGACGATAGTGACATTTAAGGGGCACCTTGATAAATACAGGAATAGGATGGGAATAGAGGGATACGGACCCCGGAAGTGTAGAAGATTGTAGTTTAGTCGGGCAGCATGGTCGGCACGGGCTTGGAGGGCCGAAGGGCCTGTTCCTGTGCTGTACTTTTCTTTGTTCTTTGTTCAATCCACCTACCTTGCACATCTTTGGGTTGTGGGGGTGAAACACACGCCGACACGGGGAGAATGTGCAATCTCCACAAGGCCAGTGGCCCAGAGCCGGGATCAAACCTGGGACCTCGGCACTGTGAGGCAGCAGTGCTAACCAATGCACCACCGTGCTGCCTTCAGCAAGGCTTTTGATAGTCCCCAAGGCAGACTGGTCACAAAATTAAAAACCCATGAGATCCAAGGGAAAGTGGAAAATTGGATCCAGAAATGACTCCGAGACAGGAAGTAAAAGGGGAAAGATGGATGGGTGTTTGTGTGACTGGACGGCTGTTTCCAAAGGGGGGCCACGGGGCTCAGTGTGAGATCCCTGGCTTTTTGTGGTCTCTGTAGTGATATCATGGTTGTGTTGTAATTCACCGACTGACCACTAGGAGTCTCATTAGTATATAAGTGAATGTTAGAGTCAGGTGACCTCAGACTGACTTAGGGAGCTGAGAGAGAGGTTGCTTGTGATGTTCATACTGTTTTTCATCTGTTGTTTAGTATATATTTGACCCACAGTTAATGTTAATAAATCATTTATAGCTTTAGCTACAAGTGTTCTTGTATAAATCAGGCTATCCGACAAGAACTTTACAGTCTATGTCAATTTGGTCTTGAATGTAGAGGATATGGTTAAGAGGTTTACAGATGATACAATAATTAGCCGTGTGGTTGGCAATGAGGAAGAAAGCTGCAGACTGCAGGAAGATATCAAAGGACTGGTCAGGTGGGTGGAATCAGTATCCGGTCTTCATAATCACCTTTTCCACCTGTCCAGAATCACGAATAACCTGTGTGTGGAGACATTGGCCAGTATCCTACCCAGGGATCTGTGGACTTGCACTCCAAGATCCCTCTGTTCCTCGACACTTCTCCCTATCCTACCATTTATTGTGGATTCCCAGTTCCTTGTTAACATTGCCCAAATACATGACCTCACATTTCACCGGATTGAACTCTATTTGCTCCTGTTCCACCCACCTGACCAGTCCTTTGCTATCTTCCTCTTTGACTCTGTCTCAACCCCATGCTGTACCTAGCCCAGAAGGGGAATGCTAAATTCAGGCAGTGTGTGTGTCCCAATTGCCAACAGTAACTTCCCCCTTCCCGCAAAAATTCACCATGTTTGTTTCAACTGGAATTTGAATGTTGTGTTGAAGCTAAAAGCCGTAGCCTCTGGAGCAGCAGGAATTTCATTGTTGCCCCCTCTCTAGTTGTGTTTCAGCGTATGAAAACAACCACAACATTACAGCTGGGGTGAGAGCTCCCAAGTCCTTTCCGGAGCAGCTTTCCTCGAGTGGGCGTCTTGGATCCATTCCATTTGTTCGTCCCTGGAGAGTTGGTAAGGGGGAGAGGAGAGTCGGCTAATGTGGGCAGTCGCTGGGGATGACGGGGGAGGGGGGGGGGGGGGGTGATTACTGTATTGTCTAACACTGTTGTGAGACTGAATCAAACTCTTAATTCTCAACTTTCCTGTCTGGTTTGACCCCGAGATGATCTTCCAACTGCATGCGCACTCCACTGCCAAGATTGCCTATGTCCAGCCTCTGTAACACACCTGTCTGAGCTCTCCTTCTGCTGAAGCCCTTGTCCATGCCTTTTGTTGTGTATGAACAAGAAGAAAATAAACTAGAGCACACAAGATTAAAGTTACACAGTGAAAAATAGTCTGACAAAGCATTCCCACCCAAAAGACTCTCTACTTGGTCAGACCCTCAAGCAAATACCTTCGAAGCAACCTTCCCTTGACGGTGTTTTAATATCAAAATCCAGAAAATGTTGCCCACAGCTAATCTTCTCTTGCTTTATTTACCACGTGACCTCTCAAACTCGCTTCCACTCTGCTGTGGAAATCCAATAAAGGCTGTTTTTTGCAACCCAGCCTTTTTCTGGCTTGACTGGATGGATGATTCAAACTACCTTCTCCGAGCCCCGAGCTGTTTCCAAGAAGTCTTCCTCACACAGCCAACTCCTCAGTTCTCCACAGTAACTCTAAAATACCTTATTTCCTTTCATCTTCAATTCCATTTTTGTCAGTAGTTTAAACTCAACATTTCCAAAATATCTTTTGAAAATCATGTTTCCTATGGCTTTCGGGCCACATTAAATGTGATAACCATCCCTTGTTTAGTGAAGAAAGCTTTACAAGGGCAGCACGGTGTCACTGTGGGTTAGCACTGCTGCCTCACGGCGCCGAGGTCCCAGGTTCGATCCCGGCTCTGAGTCACTGTCCGTGTGGAGTTTGCACATTCTCCCCGTGTTTGCGTGGGTTTCGCCCCCACAACCCAAAGATGTGCAGGTTAGGTGGATTGGCCACGCTAAATTGCCCTTTAATTGGGAAAAATGAATTGGGTAAATTTATTGGAAAAAAGAAAGCTTTACAAGTTGTAAAAGTTCCTTACACCCGTTGAAATTGTACTGAATGATTGTAGTTTCATTACCAATGCGTGCATTTAGCACCTCTATTTCTTTTCAACTCTCAATTCGTCAGGCAAGCTGACTCCATTAACATCTCCCTAGCTTGGTTAAATCATTTATACACACACACAATATGTACAGAATATCACTATGCCCCAAAAGTATTTTTTTTAAATACCATCCATTCTCGCATATTCAAATGGCACAAGTTGAAGAGCAGCACGAGGAGTGTCGGGATGGATTCTTCACAGAGTTAGCAGCATGCAGGATGAGGAAGTTGAACTTGCGTGCCCTTTTCCCGCTACTGCTGACCTTGTCTCTCGCGCTGCCACCTAAGCACTGCATGAGAGCAAGCCTGGTAATTCTGTGCCGGAAGTGGACGCCTGGTTGTAGGCGCAGTTGGCAAAGCCTGAGCAAGGCCCCGCCTCTGATTCGCCGATTCTCCAGTGATGCGGCAGTGCGAAAAGCCTGCCCACAGGCCTGCTGCAACGTTCCAGTGAAGCCCAACGCAAACTGGAGGAACAGCAACTCCTCTTCCGTATTAGGAACGCTACAGCCTGCCGGACTTACATTGAGTTCAACACCTTCAGACTGTGAACTCTCTCCTCCACCTTCATCCCATTTTTATTTTATTTTTATTCCTTCCATTGACCCATTTTCCCCTCGCCATTCTCTCGCCTCCCACCCCACTAGGGCCATCTGTTTGATTGGTGAAATGGGCAGACGGCTGGCAGGTCAAATTGAGCGCAGAGGAGTGTGTCATGTTCCATTTTGACGGGTGAGGCAATATGAACTCCAGGGAGTGCAAGAGAGAGAGAGACAGAGACCCGAGCAAAGGCGGTGGAAGATGTTACGGTGATTAAAAGGCAGGTGGGATCCTTAATCGAGGTATCGAGTCCGTTGTGTGCTGTGTCGTTCAGTATATGCCCGCAGCAAGATTTGCGGTGATATAGGTTCATTATTCTAACCTCGGTGTTTTGTTTCAGGTATGATGTCTGAAGTGAAAGAGCTGTCTGGTCTCCAACTCCAGCCTGTGAGTATCAGGGTTGATAGTTTAGTGAACTTTGGGTGAAAGGTCTGGCCAATTTGCTCTCTCCTCTTTCAAACCCCAGTTTGATTTTTGCCAGTTCCTTGCACAGTGGAAACGCAAGACCGGAGTTTAAAAAAAAAAAAAAAAAAAAAAAAAATGTTATGCGAGTGTCACCGGCAAGGGCAACATATGTTGCCCAACCCTAATTGCCCTTGACCAAGCGGTGATGAGTTAAGAGCCAACCGCATTTCTGTAGGTCTGGAGTTGCATGTAGAGCAGATGAGGCAAGGACGGCAGATTTCCTTCCCTCAAGGACATCGAATCATCTAAAGTGTGCGGCACAGAAACAGGCCATTCGGCCCATCGTGTCTGCACTGGTTTGGGTTCCACCTGCTCCATCTGCACAAGGTCTTCGAACTCAGTAGAATAGTCTTCACCGTATCAGAGTCTCATTGGTGCAGACCTATGGTGGGCCCCATGCGGCCCATCTGGGTTCTGAGTGGGGCCCACGAGACATTTTGTTGACCGTTGCCCCCGCGCAGGGTCGCCACATTCCGCTGATTTCTGTCTGGGTAGTGTTTTTCCTGCCGGTGTGACTGAAGTGATTCACACGTAAAGCGAGGACAAGTGAAGTGAGGTGTGTGCCGATTGCTCACAACATTGAGTGTGAGAGCCGTGCTCTGTGTCCAAAGTGGAAATATTTCTATTGTTTTCACCATTTGAAGTTGCTGAGCGTTCTATTAATATATAAATGATGAAGCATTTTCTATAACTCGTTAGGAAATATCCGCCGTGTATTAAATGTATTTAATCTTATTCATGGGGTGACGGTTAGTGAACAATCCTGATTTCAATCTTGTGGCCCATTGAGATGAAGGAGGGTCACTCGTGGCCCACTCACTGGCTGGAGTTGGCCATCACTTGTTTCAATTGATGTGTGGTGCTGGGCACGGTCCTGTTGCAGACAGTACTGGCAGAGATCATTGGCAAGATGCTGTGTGTGTACGTACAGTCATGCCTGGGCGCACTACGACCACTCTAGAATCGGAGTACTGAAAAATCGAGGTGCCACCTCTGTGTCATGCAACCTTATGACATGGGCGGCACGGTGGTTAGCACTGGGACTACGGCGCTGAGCACCCGGGTTCGATCCTGGGTCACTGTCCGTGTGGAGTTTGCTCATTCTCCCAGTGTCTGCGTGGGTTTCGCCCCCACAACCCAAAGATGTGCAGGGTAGGTGGCTTGGCCACGCTAAATTGCCCCTTCATTGGAAATCATGAATTGATAACATTAAATTAATTATTTTGTATATGCAACCTTCCAACATTTTCAAAATGCTCAGTCACCATGTGATTATCTTTTCAGCCTCTTCCCGCTGTTGTGGAGACACTGGAGAAGGAAACCTAAAGGCGAAGACACAAATGTTTTAAACAAAGCTTGGGTCTGCAGTTCACCTTGTGCCACGGGGTTTCTGTCGCAAGGCTGCAGGAAGCACTGATTGAAATGGTGGAAGAAGACTGTAAATTATCAGTCAATCGATCTACACGTTGTCAACTAAGTGAATCATTTTATAATAGAAATGTTTAGTTGCCTTGTTGGAACCAGCCTGATGTTGTCTGATTTCAAGTGACTTTTGCAAAATCATTCATTCTTGCCCCCTCTAGTGCCCGCTCTCCCTCGCCGCCCCCTCTGGTGCCCGCTCTCCCTCGCCGCCCCCTCTGATGCCCGCTCTCCCTCGCCACCCCCTCTGATGCCCGCTCTCCCTCGCCGCCCACTCTCCCTCGCCGCCCCCTCTGGTGCCCGCTCTCCCTCGCCGCCCCCACTGGTGCCCGCTCTCCCTCGCCGCCCCCTCTGGTGCCCGCTCTCCCTCGCAGCCCCCTCTGGTGCCCGCTCTCCCTCGCCGCCCCCTCTGGTGCCCGCTCTCCCTCGCCGCCCCCTCTGGTGCCCGCTCTCCCTCGCCGCCCCCTCTGGTGCCCGGTCTCCCTCGCCGCCCCCTCTGGTGCCCACTCTCCCTCGCCGCCCCCTCTGGTGCCCACTCTCCCTCGCCGCCCCCTCTGGTGCCCACTCTCCCTCGCCGCCCCCTCTGGTGCCCACTCTCCCTCGCCGCCCCCTCTGGTGCCCACTCTCCCTCGCCGCCCCCTCTGGTGCCCGCTCTCCCTCGCCGCCCCCTCTGGTGCCCGCTCTCCCTCGCCGCCCGCTCTCCCTCGCCGCCCCCTCTGGTGCCCGTTCTCCCTCGCCGCCCCCTCTGGTGCCCGGTCTCCCTCAGCGCCCCCTCTGGTGCCCACTCTCCCTCGCCGCCCCCTCTGGTGCCCGGTCTCCCTCGCCGCCCTCTCTGGTGCCCACTCTCCCTCGCCACCCCCTCTGGTGCCCGCTCTCCCTCGCCGCCCCCTCTGGTGCCCGCTCTCCCTCGCCGCCCGCTCTCCCTCGCCGCCCGCTCTCCCTCGCCGCCCCCTCTGGTGCCCGCTCTCCCTCGCCGCCCCCTCTGGTGCCCGCTCTCCCTCGCCGCCCCCTCTGGTGCCCGCTCTCCCTCGCCGCCCCCTCTGGTGCCCGCTCTCCCTCGCCGCCCCCTCTGGTGCCCGCTCTCCCTCGCCGCCCCCTCTGGTGCCCGCTCTCCCTCGCCGCCCCCTCTGGTGCCCGCTCTCCCTCGCCGCCCCCTCTGGTGCCCGCTCTCCCTCGCCGCCCCCTCTGGTGCCCGCTCTCCCTCGCCGCCCCCTCTGGTGCCCGCTCTCCCTCGCCGCCCCCTCTGGTGCCCGCTCTCCCTCGCCGCCCCCTCTGGTGCCCGCTCTCCCTCGCCGCCCCCTCTGGTGCCCGCTCTCCCTCGCCGCCCCCTCTGGTGCCCGCTCTCCCTCGCCGCCCCCTCTGGTGCCCGCTCTCCCTCGCCGCCCCCTCTGGTGCCCGCTCTCCCTCGCCGCCCCCTCTGGTGCCCGCTCTCCCTCGCCGCCCCCTCTGGTGCCCGCTCTCCCTCGCCGCCCCCTCTGGTGCCCGCTCTCCCTCGCCGCCCCCTCTGGTGCCCGCTCTCCCTCGCCGCCCCCTCTGGTGCCCGCTCTCCCTCGCCGCCCCCTCTGGTGCCCGCTCTCCCTCGCCGCCCCCTCTGGTGCCCGCTCTCCCTCGCCGCCCCCTCTGGTGCCCGCTCTCCCTCGCCGCCCGTCTCTGGTGCCCGCTCTCCCTCGCCGCCCGTCTCTGGTGCCCGCTCTCCCTCGCCGCCCGTCTCTGGTGCCCGCTCTCCCTCGCCGCCCGTCTCTGGTGCCCGCTCTCCCTCGCCGCCCGTCTCTGGTGCCCGCTCTCCCTCGCCGCCCGTCTCTGGTGCCCGCTCTCCCTCGCCGCCCGTCTCTGGTGCCCGCTCTCCCTCGCCGCCCGTCTCTGGTGCCCGCTCTCCCTCGCCGCCCGTCTCTGGTGCCCGCTCTCCCTCCCTGGCTGCCCGTCTCTGGTGCCCGCTCTCCCTCCCTGGCTGCCCGTCTCTGGTGCCCCCTCTGGTGCCCGCCCTCCCTCGCCGCCCACCCTCTAGAGCGCGCCCTCCCTCGCCGCCCACCCTCTAGAGCGCGCCCTCCCTCGCCGCCCACCCTCTGGCGCGTGTCCTCCCTCGCCGCCGGTCTCTGACGCCCGCCATCTGTCGCTGCCCCCCCTCATTCCCGCACCTTTGAATAACCCACCCAGTCTAATCCCACTCTTCCCTCACTCCACTGTTGCTCACTTTTGGTTGGCTCTTAAATGTTGCTCGTTGTGTCTTTACTTAATTTGCTCTGTTTTATAATCTTTGCTCGAGAGTCGCCAGGTATCTTTATGATACCGCCACGCGGTTCAAGTTCAAGTACTGATCAATAACTCAATACACCAGTTAGTAAGTTTCAAATCAAAACACATTTATTATACACAGTCAATCACTACTCATGCATAAAACTCTACTTTCTGGACTATCTCTAACACTAAAAGGCCTATACTTAGCTTTGGAACTGGCCCACCAGGTCAGGGGAACAAATGGCCTTTTGTTCGGGTTCTGAGGCTGCAGGATTCAAAGCTGGTATAGACTGGTAGCGAGGAGCGCCTATCTCGTAGCGTGCGTTGACTGGAGACTTACTTGGTTGGTGCAGCTACTAGGCAGGTCACTGTCAAGGGTTGTTTCGAGCTGCTGAGTGACCCTGCCAAGAAGGACAAATTGAACTTGGGGACTCTATTTTATAGTCCCCAGGGGCTTCGCGGCGTTTGGGGCGGACCCCGTACCTGGTTCCAAGTGATTGGACTAATTCTGATCACTTGGATCGATTTCTCCAATACTGGAGCTGTTCCCCGATCGCTGGGCGGTTCCTAAGTGTCCGTTGGCCTTCCTTTGTCTTGCCTCCTGCTGGCGCCGAGGAGTCTGGCTTGGCCTTGTTTACCTTAACTGTTTCCAATTGTTCCCGGGGATCGCTCATCAATATGTAGATGGTTGTTAGTTTCAGTGCTGTCTGGGTTCCTGCAAGTTCTGATTACAGGAAACTTTGCACCTGCTGTTTTTCCTGCGTTTGACTGAATTCCCCTGCATTCTTAGCGGATCTCCATTTTAAAGTCGGGAAGTGGCCAACCCAGGTGGCTACACACCCTCCTTGTGATCCTTGACGGGAAGTGTGAAGGATCACATAACTGCGTCGTCTTCGCTCCCTGACCCAGCGAGCACTCTTCCGTGGCCTCTACACTGACCATAACTGTGCAAGAAAATTTTAACTGACAATTCTAAGTGGCGCTATGTCACAACAGGGACATGCAGTACAACATATTTTTAAAAACGGTACCTCTAACTATCTTCCATAAACTACACTCACTTGAACATCCATTCATACTAACTTCCTAACAATACAAAAATAATAGCAGCATTCACATTTTCCTCTGGCTTGGAGGTCAAACTCAAGAGTTGTACAGTCTTTCAGTTGTCTTTATTCACAAATGGTGCAAAACAAATGTCCTTTATTGTAGATCAAGGGGTTCAGGGGCCTGGTGAAAACCAAAAATAGGGGATCTCATCCTGTATACCGGGGTGCGAGAGCGGTAGGCTCTCCTTCGCCATTTTCTCATGCGGATAGTCTGTACGATGCTGCAGAATATCGCCTATGCTAAAAGGGATTCAATTACGTATGAAAGTGAGTACCATGTTCTAAACCTATCACACCATGATGGTGTGTTGTTACTTGTCACTGGGCTCTGGGTGCTATGGGGAAGTGAATCATTGACGGCCGGGGGGGGGGGTTGGGGTCCGGGGGTTCGCGTCCGCGCGTAACCGAATACACATTATAACGAAAAACACGTATGATGTCTTCATTGTTCTCTTCTTTCTTCTCTTCGCTTCCTTTTTGTCTCTTCTCTCTTCCTGGAGCTTCTGGAATTCTGGGGATCAAACATAGTTTCTGTTACTATCTTGTTTAATATCTTGTACGTTAGCATGTCTGTCTTTTAGTGCCAATTTCCCTTTATAATTGGTCACCACGTGTGACCCCCTCATTTTTATTTTTTAAAAACCGAATATTTGGACTAGACATCGAAGAGATACTGCCGTACTGCGAGCCGTCTCGCAGCCTGTGTGATTTACCATCCCAGTGTTTGAGGATGTAAATAGCTTCGAGAAGCAACCTAAGGGTTGCCAAAACCAAACAAAAGAACTTTGAACGTAACGAGCCAAAATGGGGTGCGTATGGGCCGCAGCGGGTAAGATTTGGATGGGATCCCCGGGTAGGACGGTGATCAATGCCGTATGTGCTCTACCCGAGCGTAGCTGACCAGAGGGGGGTCCTCGGGCAGGGCGGGGACCAATGCCGTTTCTCCACTGCCTGAGCAACCGGCAAGAATGTGGTCGTCGTGGGGGGCTGCCTCTCGAATCAGGAGAGTAACTATGAGTCGGGTTCTGTCGACAGACTAGTTCCTCTGAACTATTGTCTGGGACAAACTTGTACCTTTAACAACTTTCTGGGGACAAACTAGCTCCTCTAACAGCCATTGGGCGTCAAAGGGGGTGGTGAGGTGGGGCCGTGAAAAACTTTCCGAGTTTACACACAACACTTAACGATAACACTAATCGAACAAACATTCAACAAACATGGTGCAGGTTCCATCAGAAAGACACCGTTTCTCCCAAGCGGTTCCTTTTAAAACATCATCTGGACACCTCAGTTATCAGTTGCGAACAGGGTCGCAAAGGGGTTCTCGTTTTGGGAGTCAGACTCAATGTCATCATCTCCCGGATGCCATACTCTTGAATGGATGAGGATTGCGAAAGCTGCATGGTGTGACTTAGGGTCCATCTCGTCGTTTCGGACCAGCCTGTACGAATTGTCACGGTGCCAAATAGTCGTGTCTAATTCTGTGGGGACGGAGTCATCATCGTAGGGCGGTGGTCTTTGGTGAGGTTTGTTGAGGAATGTGATCAGGAAGGGATCACTCGAATCGTGGTCAGATTCACTGGGTGTGGGGCCTGTTGCATGGGGATAGTAGGGAGGCTGCTGTGGCTATTGCCTGTGTCACAGTCGCTGCTGTCTGTGGGCGTTCCGGGGTGGAGTCTGGAGTTCGGGGGTGGAGTTGAGGTCGAGTCCGTGGATGGGGTGGGCGTGTTGGGGGAGGATAGGGATACGTTGGCTGTGGGCGGGGGGGTGGTCTGCTGCCTCGAGCATGGCGTGGTGTGCGTGGTTAGACTGCGAGCCATATGCCTTGGGCTGGTTAATATGGAACCACGCGGTCCTCCCGTTGGGGTACTTAATCTTGTAAACGGAGGGGCTTTGTCCTCAACGGAGTACGGACCCGAATACTTAGGTGACAGGAACGTGCTGGGGTTGTAAATGGAGAGCATGACCTGCTGTCCCACATCAAACTGACTGTCTTGTCGAAACAGGCCTTGCTCTGTTTCTTCCGTGTGCCTAATCTTACTGCGGCTGCTAGCTGAGCAGTTTTTACATTCTCTACTAATTGTTTCACTGCATTCTCGTGTGTGAGGGCCGTCACTTTGGGGCTGGTCAAGTCAAGTCCTGATAAAAATTCTGTGCCTTTCATGGGGCGTCCGGTCATGAGAGTGTGTGGGGTGTATCCTGTGGATGTCGAAACAGTGTTAAGCAAAAACATTAGTGCAAAAGGGAGGACTGAATCCCAAGTGGTGCTGTTTTGTTGGACCATTTTCCTGAGGGTTGCTTTTAGGGTCCGATTCATTCGCTCCACGATACCACTTGACTGGGGGTGGTATGCGATGTGGAATTTTTGGGTAATGCCAAATATCATGAGGACGTTCTTCATGACACGTCCCGTAAAATGGGAACCTTGGTCGGATTCAATGCTGTAGGGGAGTCCCCATCTCGTAACGATGTGGTGGGTTAAAATCTTAGCTGTGGTCTTTGCCGTGTTTGTTCTAGATGGGAATGCTTCTACCCATTTCGTAAACGTGTCTATAACAACTAACACATACTTGTGACCATTCCTGGAAGGGGGCAATGGTCCTGTAAAATCAATCTGGAGGTTATTCCAGGGGGCATTAGCGGGGCGGGTGTGGCTAAGCTGAGCTTTCTTTGCATATCTGTCCGGATTGTTTTGGGCACAGATAAGGCAATTCTCAACGTAGTGCGTGACGTCGTCCTTTAAATCTGGCCAGCAACAGAGCTGCCTGAGGTGGGCTGTAGTGGGGTCAATTCCCTGATGCCCATGACTATCATGGAACAAACAAATAAGCTGATTCCTGTTCTGTTCAAGAACCACAAAGGGTGTCTTTTAACACCACACCGTCATGTGTGGTCAGTGCATTTTTAAACCTATCGTATGGGGCTGGAAATTTTCCTTTTAAAATCTCCCTGAGATTACGATCTTGCTTCTGGGCCTGCACTAAATCCTCGATATTAGTCTGTGAGACCTGAACTGCATTCACTGGGGCGCTTTCGGGGTGGGGTTCCAAAAATGTCCATGTCTGGAACCTGCTTTAGCCAGTGTGTCGGCTTTACATTTCCAGGTGGGGAGGAACGATGGTGACTTCGTACTTTAGTAATACCAAATATCCTGTCCTGTGCTTTGTCCAAAATGTGCCGGAGCAATGGGGCTGAAGGGAGGGGTTTTCCGTCCTCTTGCTTTCCACAGGGGTAGGAATTCTGTGAGGCTGTTACAGACATAGAGGCTGTCCGAGTATATGTCTGCTGGGCTGGGGGAGGAATCTGGGTGATCAACAATGTATGCAATGGCTGCTAGTTCTGCCGCCTGCGCGCCTAAGTGTCCTGGCAGTTTTAACGAGATTTCTTCTCGGGCGTGTCCCTGCGCGTCCTCAACATAGATGCCGCATCCTGTAATGCGCTTCCCGTTTAATATAGTGGAAGAACCATCCACATATATTCTCAAGGGTGCGCACGTGTCTGTGTGCTGGGGGCTCTGGGGTGAACTACCTATCTTTTTGGGGGGGGTTTTCACGATAAAGGGGCCTGTGTTGTGGTGCGGTGAGATGATTTCACATTCGTGGGGGGTGCCTTGGTACTGAAGGTTGTCGGCTAGGAAAGTGTGGGTCTTGGTCCTTTTAACAGTGATGTCCCGTCCCTGCAAAAGAAGGGTCCATCTGGCTGCTCTGATCTGGCTTACTGTACCGTCCTTAAGTTGTCCATCTAGTAAAAGTTGGGTGGGGGTGTGTTCCGTGAGGATTGTGATGGGGTTCAGTCCGGTGATGTATGAAAAGTATTGAACTGCCCAGAAAACTGCGAGCAGGTGCCTTTCACAAGCCGAAAATCCCTGCCCCACAGGATCTAAAACTCTGGAGGCGTAAGCCATGGGTCTTAACTGTTCGTGCCGTTCCTGGAGGAGCACGGCCGAAAGGGTGCGGTCTGTGCTAGCTATCTCTATAGCATAGGGGGAAAGCGGGTCTGGAACCTGTAGTACGGGGGCTGCAATGAGTGCGCGCTTTAAAGAATCTACAGCATCCATGTGCTGCGGAAGCCATTCCCAAGGGGCTCCTTTCTTTAGGAGTTCCGAGAGGGGTGCTGCTTTGGTGGCGAAACTGTCCATATGGTTTCGACAGTAGCCAACCAGTCCTAAAAACGACCGGAGGGTGGAAACATTCTGGGGAAGGGGCAATTTGACAATCGAGTCAAGTCTTTTCTGCTCGATCTCACGTTTACCATGCGTGATAATCGTTCCCAAATATACCACTTTGTTTTCCAACATTTGGGCCGCCTTGGGGTTCACTTTACATCCAATTCGCTGAAGGAGTTCCAGGAGTTCGGACAGAAGCGCGATGTGCTCTGCCTTGGTGTCTGTCTGCAGTAATAGGTCGTCTACATACTGGACCAGACATTCGGGGCAAGAAAATGTTGATAAACCATTGGCCAGCTGTCGGTGGAAAATGGAGGGGGAGTAGTGGAATCCTTGTGGGAGGCATGTCCACGTGTACTGCTGCGCTTTAAAAGTGAAGGCAAATTTGTACTGGCACGCTTTTGCCAATGGAATGGACCAGTATGCGTTACTGATGTCCAAAACTGTAAAGTATCGTGACTTGAGTCCCTGTTTGAGCATGGTCTCGGGACTTGTGGCTACCGTGGGGGCTGCTGCGAGGGTGACTTTGTTGAGTTCCCGGTAATCGATGGTCAGTCGCTATGATCCATCGGGCTTTCTCACTGGCCAAATCGGGGCATTGGCGATGAGGATGAAAGAAAAAATAGTGGTCCCAAGGTCGTGAGTATTAAGTCACATTGAGTTGAGAAACAGAAGAGTGTTATAGAACATAGAACATTACAGCGCAGGACAGGCCCTTCGGACCTCGATGTTGCGCTGACCTGTGAAACCACTCTAAAGCCCATCTACACTATTCCCTTATCGTCCATATGTCTATCCAATGACCATTTGAATGTCCTTAGTGTTGGCGAGTCCACTACTGTTGCAGGCAGGGCATTCCACACCCTTACTACTCTCTGAGTAAAGAACCTACCTCTGACATCTGTCCTATATCTATCTCCCCTCAATTTAAAGGAATGTCCCCTCGTGCTAGACATCACCATCCGAGGAAAAAGTATCTCACTGTCCACCCTATCCAATCCTCTGATCATCTTGTATGCCTCAATTAACTCACCTCTTAACCTTCTTCTCTCTAACGAAAACAGCCTCAAGTCCCTCAGCCTTTCCTCATGAGATCTTCCCTCCATACCAGGCAACATTCTGGTAAATCTCCTCTGCACCCTTCCAATGCTTCCACATCCTTCCTATAATGCGGCGACCAGAATTGCACGCAATACTCCAAATGCGGCCGCACCAGAGTTTTGTACAGCTGCAACATGACCTCATGGCTCCTAAACTCAATCCCTCTACCAATAAAAGCTAACACACCATACGCCTTCTTAACAACCCTCTCAACCTGGGTGGCAACTTTCAGGGATCTATGTACATGGACACCGAGATCTCTCTGCTCATCCACACTGCCAAGAATCTTACCATTAGCCCAGTACTCTGTCCTCCTGTTATTCCTTCCAAAATGAATCACCTCTCACTTTTCTGCATTAAACTCCATTTGCCACCTCTCAGCCCAGCGCTGCAGCTTACCTGTGTCCCTCTGTAACTTGTAACATCCTTCCGCACTGTCCACAACTCCACCGACTTTAGTGTCATCTGCAAATTTACTCGCCCATCCTTCTACACCCTCCTCCAGGTCATTTATAAAAATTACAAACAGCAGTGACCCCAAAACAGATCCTTGTGGTACACCACTAGTAACTGGACTCCAGTCTGAACATTTCCCATCAACTACCACCCTTTGTCTTCTTCCAGCTAGCCAATTTCGGATCCAAACTGCTAAATCACCTTCTCAAAGAACTCAATAAGGTTTGTGAGGCACGACCTACCCTTCACAAAACCGTGTTGACTATCTCTAATCAAATTATTCCTTTCCAGATGATTATACATCCTATCTCTTATAAACCTTTCCAAGATTTTTCCCACAACAGAAGTAAGGCTCACTGGTCTATAGTTACCGGGGTTGCTTCTACTCCCCTTCTTGAACAAGGGGACAACATTTGCTATCCTCCAGTCTTCTGGCACTATTCCTGTAGACAAAGATGACTTAAAGATCAAGGCCAAAGGCTCAGGAATCTCCTCCCTAGCTTCCCAGAGAATCCTAGGATAAATCCCATCCGGCCCAGGTGACTTCTCTATTTTCACACCTTCCAGAATTGCTAACACCTCCTCCTTATGAACCTCAAGCCCTTCTAGTCTAGTAGCCTGAATCTCAGTATTCTCCTTGACAATATTGTCTTTTTCCTGTGTGAATACTGACGAAAAATATTCATTTAGCACCTCTCCTATCTCCTCGGACTCCAAGCACAACTTCCCACGTGTGATTTTCTCGCACGCGTCCCGTAATTGGGTCACGGTTAAGGGGATGGTGTAAAGGAATTCCACGTCTCCGTCCGATGTGACTGTGCGGTGGGTAGTGACTGGATTCATGGGTGCCTGATCTATCTGCTCTGTGGGGGGTTGGGGTGCTTTTCTCCTTTGGGGCTTTCCTTGCGCGCATGTTCCCTGTACATATCTATGCGCGGTTTTGTTTAGTTCTTGCCAATCAGGGCCGTCTTCTTCATCTAATTGGGATCCAAAGGTGCTTTGAAACCCATTTTGCACTAAAACCAAAGACTGCAGTTCCGCAATCTGCTTCCTGCATTTTGAATGATCCACTGAGCTTTGTCTGTGCTCCGTGGTGGCAGCATGGAGTGCTCTTAACGCTGCTTTTAGATCGCTGCACTGCCTTTGCAATGCCTCTACCTGTTTCTCTGTCTCTTCTCTTACCAGGACTGCATGTTGCGTGTCCTGATAAGCCTTATCGTATTGGGTTTGGAAGCTGCTCAGATGCGCTAGACAAGACTGGTGTGCCCACTTGGCATCATCCACCTCTCCGTCCTTTGCTGCCAACTTCCTTCTCAATTCTACATTCTCTCTCTCGATCTCACTAACATCATTCGATGTCTCTCTCCTATCTCTTTGCGGAGCGTCCGAACGACCTCCTCTGTGCCTCGCAGTTGTGCCAGACAGGATATGATTGCCATCGACTTGCGAGCTTTCCCTAAGCTCTTCTTATGGATTTCACTCAGGTTCTCCCTCCAAGTATGTCCGATACTCCCGGGACCTGTTTCCTCATTTGAATAAAAGTCACTCCAAAGGGGCCATCCCTTCCCTTTGAGGCACCTTCTAATCTCAACTTCCTAAACGGGACACTGACCTACTCTGCTGCTGGTCGCTGCGCCCACAAATTCCTGGGGGTTCATGAGGCGTTCCATTGCCTTCATTGCCATTTTTCCTATCTGAATGCTCTCTTTTAAAATTCGGAACGAGGGGTACGAAGGCGGTGCTGTAATCACGGTTACGGCGTTCGCTATTTTCCAGAATACAAACTCCCGACAGTTTTTCGCAACAAAAATCTATCAGGTTTACCTCATAGCCCTGTTAGTTACGCATGCATTAACACGCTTCCGAATTATGAGGATTCATCAGAACTGCTTGAACACTTGTGAATGTTTCTGTTCCCAATTGGATTCTCAAATCAAATTTTGGGTTCTCTCGGAGTGGTTAGGCCACTCCTAAGTCGAGTCCCGACAGATGTCGCCAGTAAATGTTGCTCGTTGTGTCTTTACTTAATTTGCTCTATTTCTATACCCTTTGCTCTAGAGTCGCCAGGTATCTTTATGATACCACCACGAGGTTCAAGTTCAAGTGCTGATCAATAATTCGACACACCAATTAGTACGTTTCAAATCAATACACATTTATTACACACAGTCAATCACTACTCATGCATAAAACTCTACTTACTAGACTATCTCTAACACTAAAAGGTCGATACTTAGCTTTGGAACTGGCCCACCAGGTCAGGGGAACAAATGGCCTTTCGTTCGGGTTCTGAGTCTGCAGGATTCAAAAGCTGGTATGGACTGGTAGCTCGGAGCGCCTATCCCGTAGCGTGCGTTGACTGGAGACTTACTTGGTTGGTGCAGCTACTAGGCAGGTCACGGTCAAGGGTTGTTTCGAGCTGCTGAGTGACCCTGCCAAGAAGGACAAATTGAACGTGGGGACTCGATTTTATATACCCCAGGGGCTTTGCGCCCTTTTGGGCGAACCCCGTACCTGGTTCCAAGTGATTGGACTGCATTCCGATCACTTGGATCGATTTCTCCAATACTGGAGCTGTTCCCTGATCGCTGGGCGGTCCCTAAGTGTCCGTTGGCCTTCCTTTGTCTTGGCTCCTGCTGGCGCCTAGGAGTCTGGCTTGGCCTTATTCACCTTAAATGTTTCTAATTGTTCCCGGAGATCGCTCATCAATATGTAGATGGTTGTTAGTTTCAGTGCTGTCTGGGTTCCTGCAAGTTCTGATTACAGGAAACTTTGCACCTGCTGTTTTTCCTGCGTTGGCTGAATTTCCCTGCAGTCTTAGCGGATCTCCATTTTAAAGTCGGGAAGTGGCCAACTCAGGTGGCTACACCGCACACCCTTTAATATCCCACCCAGTCTAATCCCACTCTCCCCCTCACTCTCCACACCCTTTAATATCCCACCCAGTCTAATCCCACTCTCCCCTCACTCCCCACACCCTTTAATATCCCACCCAGTCTAATCCCACTCTCCCCTCACTCCCCACACCCTTTAATATCCCACCCAGTCTAATCCCACTCTCCCCATCACTCCCCACACCCTTTAATATCCCACCCAGTCTAATCCCACTCTCCCCCTCACTCCCCACCCTTTAATATCCCACCCAGTCTAATCCCACTCTCCCCTCACTCCCCACCCTTTAATATCCCACCCTGTCTAATCCCACTCTCCCCCTCACTCCCCACACCCTTTAATATCCCACCCAGTCTAATCCCACTCTCCCCTCACTCCCCACACCCTTTAATATCCCACCCAGTCTAATCCCACTCTCCCCCTCAGTCCCCGCACCCTTTAATATCCCACCCAGTCTAATCCCACTCTCCCCCTCACTCCCCGCACCTGTTAATACCCCATCCAGTCTAATATCTCTCTCCCCTCACTCCCCACACCCTTTAATATCCCACCCAGTCTAATCCAACTCTCCCCTCACTCCCCACACCCTTTAATATCCCACCCAGTCTAATCCCACTCTCCCCTCACTCCCCACACCCTTTAATATCCCACCCAGTCTAATCCCACTCTCCCCCTCACTCCCCGCACCCTTTAATATCCCACCCAGTCTAATCCCACTCTCCCCCTCACTCCCCGCACCTGTTAATACCCCATCCAGTCTAATATCTCTCTCCCCTCACTCCCCACACCCTTTAATATCCCACCCAGTCTAATCCAACTCTCCCCTCACTCCCCACACCCTTTAATATCCCACCCAGTCTAATCCCACTCTCCCCTCACTCCCCACACCCTTTAATATCCCACCCAGTCTAATCCCACTCTCCCCCTCACTCCCCGCACCCTTTAATATCCCACCCAGTCTAATCCCACTCACCGCTCACTCCCCACACCCTTTAATATCCCACCCAGTCTAATCCCACTCTCCCCTCACTCCCCACACCCTTTAATATCCTACCCAGTCTAATCCCACTCTCCCCTCACTCCCCTCACCCTTTAATATCCCACCCAGTCTAATCCCACTCTCCCCTCACTCCCCGCACCCTTTAATATCCTACCCAGTCTAATCCCACTCTCCCCTCACTCCCCGCACCCTTTAATGTCCCACCCAGTCTAATCCCACTGCCCCCCTCACTCCCCACACCCTTTAATATCCCACCCAGTCTAATCCCACTCTCCCCTCACTCCCCACACCCTTTAATATCCCACCCAGTCTAATCCCACTCTCCCCTCACTCCCCACACCCTTTTAATATCCCACACAGTCTAATCCCACTCTCCCCTCACTCCCCACAGCCTTTAATATCCCACCCAGTCTAATCCCACTCTCCCCCTCACTCCCCGCACCCTTTAATATCCCACCCAGTCTAATCCCACTCTCCCCCTCACTCCCCACACCTTTTAATATCCCACCCAGTCTAATCCCACTCTCCCCCTCACTCCCCGCACCCTTTAATATCCTACCCAGTCTAATCCCACTCTCCCCTCACTCCCCGCACCCTTTAATATCCCACCCAGTCTAATCCCACTCTCCCCTCACTCCCCGCACCCTTTAATATCCCACCCAGTCTAATCCCACTCTCCCCCTCAGTCTCCACAGCCTTTAATATCCCACCCAGTCTAATCCCACTCTCCCCTCACTCCCCGCACTCTTTAATATCCCACCCAGTCTAATCCCACTCTCCCCTCACACCCCACACCCTTTAATATCCCACCCAGTCTAACCCCACTCTCCCCTCACTCCCCCACCCTTTAATATCCCATCCAGTTTAATCCCACTCTCCCCCTCACTCCCCACACCCTTTAATATCCCACCCAGTCTTATCCCACTCTCCCCTCACTCCCACACCCTTTAATATCCCACCCAGTCTAATCCCACTCTCCTCTCACTCCCCGCGCCCTTTAATATCCCACCCAGTCTAATCCCACTCTCCCCCTCACTCCCCACACCCTTTAATATCCCACCCAGTCTAATCCCACTCTCCTCACTCCCCACACCCTTTAATATCCCACCCAGTCTAATCCCACTCTCCCCTCACTCCCCACACCCTTTAATATCCCACCCAGTCTAATCCCACTCTCCCCACACCCTTTAATATCCCACCCAGAATAATCCTACTCTCCCCTCACTCCCCACACCATTTAATATCCCACCCAGTCTAATCCCACTCTCCCCCTCTCTCCCCACACCCTTTAATATCCCACCCAGTCTAATCCCACTCTCCCCCTCTCTCCCCGCACCCTTTAATATCCCACCCAGTCTAATCCCACTCTCCAACTCACTCCCCGCACCTGTTAATACCCCATCCAGTCTAATCTCACTCTCCCCTCACTCCCCAGACCCTTTAATATCCCACCCAGTCTAATCCAACTCTCCCCTCACTCCCCACACCCTTTAATATCCCACCCAGTCTAATCCCACTCTCCCCTCACTCCCCACACCCTTTAATATCCCACCCAGTCTAATCCCACTCTCCCCCTCTCTCCCCACACCCTTTAATATCCCACCCAGTCTAATCCCACTCTCCCCCTCTCTCCCCGCACCCTTTAATATCCCACCCAGTCTAATCCCACTCCCCCCCTCACTCCCCGCACCCTTTAATATCCCACCCAGTCTAATCCCACTCTCCCCCTCACTCCCCACACCTTTTAATATCCCACCCAGTCTAATCCCACTCTCCCCACACCCTTTAATATCCCACCCAGTATAATCCTACTCTCCCCACACCCCCTCCCTCCCCGCACCCTTTAATATCCTACCCAGTCTAATCCCACTCTCCCCCTCACTCCCCACACCCTTTAATATCCCACCCAGTCTAATCCCACTCTCCCCTCACTCCCCCACCCTTTAATATCCTACCCAGTCTAATCCCACTCTCCCCCTCACTCCCCGCACTCTTTAATATCCCACCCAGTCTAATCCCACTCTCCCCTCACTCCCCGCACCCTTTAATATCCCACCCAGTCTAATCCCACTCTCCCCCTCACTCCCCACACCCTTTAATATCCCACCCAGTCTAATCCCACTCTCCCCTCACTCCCCGCACCCTTTAATATCCCACCCAGTCTAATCCCACTCTCCCCCTCAGTCTCCACAGCCTTTAATATCCCACCCAGTCTAATCCCACTCTCCCCTCACTCCCCGCACTCTTTAATATCCCACCCAGTCTAATCCCACTCTCCCCTCACACCCCACACCCTTTAATATCCCACCCAGTCTAACCCCACTCTCCCCTCACTCCCCCACCCTTTAATATCCCATCCAGTTTAATCCCACTCTCCCCCTCACTCCCCACGCCCTTTAATATCCCACCCAGTCTGGTCCCACTGCCCCCTCACTCCCCACACCCTTTAATATCCCACCCAGTCTAATCCCACTCTCCCCTCACTCCCCACACCCTTTAATATCCCACCCAGTCTAATCCCACTCTCCGCCTCACTCCCCACACCATTTAATATCCCACCCAGTCTAATCCCACTCACCCCTCAGTCCCCGCAGCCTTTAATATCCCACCCAGTCTAATCCCACTTTCCCCCTCACTCCCCACACCCTTTAATATCCCACCCAGTCTTATCCCACTCTCCCCTCACTCCCACACCCTTTAATATCCCACCCAGTCTAATCCCACTCTCCTCTCACTCCCCACGCCCTTTAATATCCCACCCAGTCTAATCCCACTCTCCCCTCACTCCCCACACCCTTTAATATCCCACCCAGTCTAATCCCACTCTCCCCCTCACTCCCCACACCCTTTAATATCCCACCCAGTCTAATCCCACTCTCCTCACTCCCCACACCCTGTATTATCCCACCCAGTCTAATCCCACTCTCCCCTCACTCCCCACACCCTTTAATATCCCACCCAGTCTAATCCCACTCTCCCCACACCCTTTAATATCCCACCCAGTATAATCCTACTCTCCCCTCACTCCCCACACCCCCTCACTCCCCACACCCTTTAATATCCCACCCAGTCTAATCCCACTCTCCCCTCACTCCCCGCACCCTTTAATATCCCACCCAATCTAATCCCAGTCTCCCCCTCACTCCCCGCACCCTTTAATATCCCACCCAGTCTAATCCCACTCTCCCCCTCACTCCCCGCACCCTTTAATATCCCACCCAGTCTAATCCCAGTCTCCCCCTCACTCCCCACACCCTTTAATATCCCACCCAGTCTAATCCCACTCTCCCCCTCACTACCCGCACCCTTTAATATCCCACCCAGTCTAATCCCACTCTCCCCCTCACTCCCCACACCCTTTAATATCCCACCCAGTCTAATCCCACTCTCCCCTCACTCCCCGCACCCTTTAATATCCCATCCAGTCTAATCCCACTCTCCCCCTCACTCCCCACACCCTTTAATATCCCATCCAGTCTAATCCCACTCTCCCCCTCACTCCCCACACCCTTTAATATCCCACCCAGTCTAATCCCACTCTCCCCTCACTCCCCGCACCCTTTAATATCCCACCCAGTCTAATCCCAGTCTCCCCCTCACTCCCCGCACCCTTTAATATCCCACCCAGTCTAATCCCACTCTCCCCCTCACTCCCCGCACCCTTTAATATCCCATCCAGTCTAATCCCACTCTCCCCCTCACTCCCCGCACCCTTTAATATCCCATCCAGTCTAATTCCACTCTCCCCCTCACTACCCGCACCCTTTAATATCCCACCCAGTCTATTCCCACTCTCCCCTCACTCCCCGCACCCTTTAATATCCCACCCATTCTAATCCCAGTCTCCCCCTCACTCCCCGCACCCTTTAATATCCCATCCATTCTAATCCCACTCTCCCCCTCACTCCCCACACCCTTTAATACCCAGCCCAGTCTAATCCCACTCTCCTCCTCACTCCCCACACCCTTTAATATCCCACCCAGTCTAATCCCACTCTCCCCTCACTCCCCGCACCCTTTAATATCCCACCCAGTCTAATCCCAGTCTCCCCCTCACTCCCCGCACCCTTTAATATCCCACCCAGTCTAACCCCACTCTCCCCCTCACTCCCCGCACCCTTTAATATCCCATCCAGTCTAATCCCACTCTCCCCCTCACTCCCCACACACTTTAACATCCCACCCAGTCTAATCCCACTCTCCCCTCACTCCCCGCACCCTTTAATATCCCACCCAGTCTAATCCCACTCTCCCACTCACTCCACACTCCCTTTAATATCCCACCCAGTCTAACCCCACTCTCTCCTCACTCCCCACACCCTTTAATATCCCACCCAGTCTAATCCCACTCTCCCCTCACTCCCCACACCCTTTAATATCCCACCCAGTCTAATCCCACTCTCTCCTCACTCCCCACACCCTTTAATATCCCACCCAGTCTAATCCCACTCTCCCCCTCACTCCCCACCCTTTAATATCCCACCCAGTCTAATCCCACTCTCCCCCTCACTCCCCACACCCTTTAATATTCCACCCAGTCTAATCCCACTCTCTCCTCACTCCCCACACCCTTTAATATCCCACCCAGTCTAATCCCACTCTCCCCCTCACTACCCGCACCCTTTAATATCCCACCCAGTCTAATCCCACTCTCCCCTCACTCCCCGCACCCTTTAATATCCCATCCAGTCTAATCCCACTCTCCCCCACACTCCCCACACCCTTTAATATCCCATCCAGTCTAATCCCACTCTCCCCTCACTCCCCACACCCTTTAATATCCCACCCAGTCTAACCCCACTCTCTCCTCACTCCCCACACCCTTTAATATCCCATCCAGTCTAATCCCACTCTCCCCTTCACTCCCCACACCCTTTAATATCCCACCCAGTCTAATCCCACTCTCCCATCACACCCCACACCCTTTAATACCCCACCCAGTCTAATCCCACTCTCCCCTCCCTCCCCACACCCTTTAATATCCCACCCAGTCTAATCCCACTCTCTCCTCACTCCCCACACCCTTTAATATCCCATCCAGTCTAATCCCACTCTCCCCCTCACTCCCCACACCCTTTAATATCCCACCCAGTCTAATCCCACTCTCCCCCTCACTACCCGCACCCTTTAATATCCCACCCAGTCTATTCCCACTCTCCCCTCACTCCCCGCACCCTTTAATATCCCACCCAGTCTAATCCCAGTCTCCCCCTCACTCCCCGCACCCTTTAATATCCCATCCATTCTAATCCCACTCTCCCCCTCACTCCCCGCACCCTTTAATATCCCACCCAGTCTAATCCCACTCTCCCCTCACTCCCCGCACCCTTTAATATCCCACCCAGTCTAATCCCAGTCTCCCCCTCACTCCCCGCACCCTTTAATATCCCACCCAGTCTAATCCCAGTCTCCCCCTCACTCCCCGCACCCTTTAATATCCCATCCAGTCTAATCCCACTCTCCCCCTCACTCCCCACACACTTTAACATCCCACCCAGTCTAATCCCACTCTCCCCTCACTCCCCGCACCCTTTAATATCCCACCCAGTCTAATCCCAGTCTCCCCCTCACTCCCCGCACCCTTTAATATCCCACCCAGTCTAATCCCACTCTCCCCTCACTCCCCACACCCTTTAATATCCCACCCAGTCTAATCCCACTCTCTCCTCACTCCCCACACCCTTTAATATCCCACCCAGTCTAATCCCACTCTCCCCCTCACTCCCCACCCTTTAATATCCCACCCAGTCTAATCCCACTCTCCCCCTCACTCCCCACACCCTTTAATATTCCACCCAGTCTAATCCCACTCTCCCCTCACTCCCCGCTCCCTTTAATATCCCACCCAGTCTAATCCCACTCTCCCCTCACTCCACACTCCCTTTAATATCCCACCCAGTCTAATCCCACTCTCCCCTCACTCCACACTCCCTTTAATATCCCACCCAGTCTAACCCCACTCTCTCCTCACTCCCCACACCCTTTAATATCCCACCCAGTCTAATCCCACTCTCCCCTCACTCCCCGCACCCTTTAATATCCCACCCAGTCTAATCCCAGTCTCCCCCTCACTCCCCGCACCCTTTAATATCCCACCCAGTCTAATCCCACTCTCCCCTCACTCCCCACACCCTTTAATATCCCACCCAGTCTAATCCCACTCTCTCCTCACTCCCCACACCCTTTAATATCCCACCCAGTCTAATCCCACTCTCCCCCTCACTCCCCACCCTTTAATATCCCACCCAGTCTAATCCCACTCTCCCCCTCACTCCCCACACCCTTTAATATTCCACCCAGTCTAATCCCACTCTCTCCTCACTCCCCACACCCTTTACTATCCCATCCAGTCTAATCCCACTCTCTCCTCACTCCCCACACCCTTTAATATTCCACCCAGTCTAATCCCACTCTCTCCTCACTCCCCACACCCTTTAATATCCCACCCAGTCTAACCCCACTCTCTCCTCACTCCCCACACCCTTTAATATCCCATCCAGTCTAATCCCACTCTCCCCACGCTCCCGATACCAACTGCACTCTGAAATGGGACAATTGTGATGCCAACTCCTCCCAATGATGTGACGGGCAGTGGCAACTGTGACAACCTGCTTGATCTGATAGCTGATCACAGCAGGTACATTTCACCCCAGCACACCCTCGCGTCAGTCGCCACGTCCCTGTTCAGTGCACACTCGACCACAGCCTGTACATTTCACAGCCATTTCCAGTAGGTGGCAGTTTGTGCATTTCATTGCACATATCAGATGGCAAGCGTGTAGATTTCACTCCGTTGCTCGGGTGCGTGTGTTGAGAGTGGCAATCTTGGATTGGGGGGGCGGGGTTTGACTCGATGCCAGTCTCCTGGGTGTGAGGGGCTTTGGGCGTAAGTTTGGAGCCGACTTCTGCTGTTTGTTACAGGGGGACTAGTTTGTGGTATTCGTAAACTCGATGGGATAATGATTGATGAGGGAGTGATGCCGTTAAACATGAGCCTGTTTGGCTTTGGCGAGCTGGTCTCTGCCCAAACAATGCTGTAATGCTGGGAGGAAACTCTTCTTCTGCTTCCCAGCTGAACATTATTCTAAAAGTCAAATGAAGAAATCTGGGCAAGCGACTGAGGGTTTGAATTGCGTTACACACCGCACATAGGGCGAACCTCGTTCATTGCACTTTCAACACAGTTTCACATGGATTGAACCTAAACCTACAACACACAGTGCCATTGGCTGAAGTATAATTTTTTGTTTTTAAATTTAGAGTACCCAATTCATCTTTTCCAATTAAAGGCTAATTTAGCGTGGCCAATCCACCCACCCTGCACATCTTTGGGTTGTGGGGGCGAAACCCACGCAGACACGGGGAGAATGTGCAAACCCCACACGGACAGTGACCCAGAGCCGGGATCGAACCTGGGACCTCGGCGCCGTGAGGTAACAGGGCTAACCACTGCACCACCGTGCTGCTCTGCTGAAGTATAATTTTATCCGTCATGACGATGAAACACCCCCTGACAAGCACACCGGGTGTGTTAAAACTTCCATTCTGTTGAACTGGCACCGGGGCCGTCACAAACTCTGACTCAGATTTACAAAGAACATTTTTTTTTCCCCCCTTCCACTCGACATTGCCTTGTGAAACAAAAATGTAATCCGTGAGGGTTAATTAAATCCAGACTCTTGTCCCAAGCCAGATGCTCCTTCAACTATGTAAAGGGCTTATTGTCTAATATAGAGAGAGAGAGAGAGAGAGCTGTCAGCAATTGTGTCCAGCCTCAAATCATTGACGACCAGAAACGGCACTTTCACATCTGGACGTGGGTGAATGTCTCCCCTGATTAACACTTCCAGTAAAGTTCAATAAAAGGTCCCCTTGTCAAGCCAGCAGGACGATCAAATAAGAGTGAGAAATATTGCGTGCTGGACACGGGGGCAGATGTAAAACCCCAAACCTCCGAGGTTACCTCCCTTCATGAATTGGGAGGGTCCACCTGACCTCAGCCCTTCGACTCCAGTTTGTTCCTGTTTCTTAGAAACTGGAAGGACAGAAAATTTTCCTCAACTGCCCACATATCCCAGAAAACACATCCCAAATTTGGGGAAAGGGATTCCAATTTGTGCCTCATGGGGATGCAGTGGATGAATGAGCGTGCCATCTCTTTAATGAGAACTGAGCCTGAAATTCCAGCTCGGGAAAGGGGAAGAATGTCCAGTGACAGGACAGGTCACAGAAATTCCTGAAGGAAGCCTGGCAAAGTGAACCATTACTCCCCAGAAAAGGCCAGGCAGGAACTCACTACAATTCCGATTGACAATGAGAGAGCTGGGTCTGTTTCACAGTGAATGATACCGAAATTCATTCCCCTCACACATACCGTACCCATCCCACTCCCCACCCTCACACACACACACTGTACCCCATCCAACTCCCCACCCTCACACACACACACTGAACCCCATCCCACTCCCCACCCACACACACACACAGGACCCCATCCCACTCCCCACCCCCACACACACTGTACCCCATCCAACTCCCCACCCTCACACACACACACTGTACCCCATCCAACTCCCCACCCTCACACACACACTGTACCCCATCCAACTCCCCACCCTCACACACACACACTGAACCCCATCCCACTCCCCACCCACACACACACACACTGTACCCATCCCACTCCCCACCCCCACAAACACTGTACCCCATCCCACTCCCCACCCTCACACACACTGTACCCCACCCCACTCCCCACCCTCACACACACACACACACCGTACCCCATCCCAATCCCCACCCTCACACACACTGTACCCCGTCCCACTCCCCACCCCCACACACACTGTACCCCGTCCCACTCCCCACCCCCACACACACTGTACCCCACCCCACTCCCCACCCTCACACACACACACACAGGACCCCGTCCCACTCCCCACCCCCACACACACTGTACCCCGTCCCACTCCCCACCCCCACACACACTGTACCCCGTCCCACTCCCCACCCCCACACACACACACAGGACCCCATCCCACTCCCCACCCTCACACACACTGTACCCCGTCCCACTCCCCACCCCCACACACACTGTACCCCGTCCCACTCCCCACTCACACACACACACAGGACCCCATCCCACTCCCCACCCCCACACACACTGTACCCCGTCCCACTCCCCACCCCCACACACACTGTACCCCGTCCCACTCCCCACACACACACACACACACAGGACCCCATCCCACTCCCCACCCTCACACACACTGTACCCCATCCCACTCCCCACCCTCACACACACTGTACCCCATCCCACTCCCCACACACACACACACTGTACCCATCCCACTCCCCACCCCCACAAACACTGTACCCCATCCCACTCCCCACCCTCACACACACTGTACCCCACCCCACTCCCCACCCTCACACACACACACACACACACTGTACCCCATCCCAATCCCCACCCTCACACACACACACTGAACCCCATCCCACTCCCCACCCACACACACACACAGGACCCCATCCCACTCCCCACCCTCACACACACTGTACCCCGTCCCACTCCCCACCCCCACACACACTGTACCCCGTCCCACTCCCCACACACACACACACACACAGGACCCCATCCCACTCCCCACCCTCACACACACTGTACCCCGTCCCACTCCCCACCCTCACACACACTGTACCCCATCCCACTCCCCACCCCCACACACACTGTACCCCATCCCACTCCCCACACCACACACACACACACTGTACCCCACCCCACTGCCCACCCTCACACACACTGTACCCCATCCCACTCCCCACCCTCACACACACTGTACCCCACCCCACTCCCCACCCTCACACACACTGTACCCCATCCCACTCCCCACCCCCACAAACACTGTACCCCACCCCACTCCCCACCCTCACACACACTGTACCCCATCCCACTCCCCACCCCCACAAACACTGTACCCCACCCCACTCCCCACCCTCACACACACTGTACCCCACCCCACTCCCCACCCTCACACACACACACACTGTACCCCATCCCACTCCCCACCCTCACACACACTGTACCCCATCCCACTCCCCACACACACACACACACAGGACCCCATCCCACTCCCCACCCTCACACACACTGTACCCCATCCCACTCCCCACCCCCACAAACACTGTACCCCACCCCACTCCCCACCCTCACACACACTGTACCCCACCCCACTCCCCACCCTCACACACACACACACTGTACCCCATCCCACTCCCCACCCTCACACACACTGTACCCCATCCCACTCCCCACACACACACACACACAGGACCCCATCCCACTCCCCACCCTCACACACACTGTACCCCATCCCACTCCCCACCCCAACACACACTGTACCCCATCCCACTCCCCACACCACACACACTGTACCCCACCCCACTGCCCACCCTCACACACACTGTACCCCATCCCACTCCCCACCCCCACAAACACTGTACCCCACCCTCACACACACTGTACCCCATCCCACTCCCCACCCCCACAAACACTGTACCCCACCCCACTCCCCACCCTCACACACACTGTACCCCACCCCACTCCCCACCCTCACACACACACACACTGTACCCCATCCCACTCCCCACCCTCACACACACTGTACCCCGTCCCACTCCCCACACACACACACACACACACTGTACCCCATCCCACTCCCCACCTCCACACACACTGTACCCCATCCCATTCCCCACCCCCACACACACTGTACCCCATCCCACTCCCCACACCACACACACTGTACCCCACCCCACTCCCCACCCTCACACACACACACTGTACCCCATCCCACTCCCCACCCCCACAAACACTGTACCCCACCCCACTCCCCACCCTCACACACACTGTACCCCACCCCACCCTCACACACACACACTGTACCCCATCCCACTCCCCACCCACACACACACTGCAAATGCTGGAAAATGGGCTTGGAGTAGACCGGAGTTTGAGGCCCGGTTGGACAGAATGGTCACAGAGGCGACGTCCTGTTAAACCCCCCTGACACTACTTTGGTAATAAAGTCCTGGAATCTTGTGTTCCAGCTGCTCGGGTACCCTGATCATGTGATTCCCCCGGTCCCTGCGACCACTGTCCTCACTGGTAGCACCCCAGGACGTTTCGTCTGTCTGTCCGTCACGTGCAGAATCTGCTGCGTGGCCTCTGTTGGAGTGTGTCCGTGTGCTGGTACTGAGAGCGGCTGGGTGCATAGTGGGCACCGTCTGAGGCTATCATGTGACTGTTCGGCTGTGAAGATAAGTTAAAAAGGCTGTTAAATACGTTTTTTAAAAATATTTTTATTCGGGTATTTGCAAGTTTTTCTAATAATAACAATGACATCAACATGGTACAGTAAACATTTCCCACCCCCCCCCCCCCCCCCCCCCATCCCAATCTTCACACGCCCCAACCACACAACTACAATCCGGCCCTCTCCCCCCCGGAATACTGCTGATGACATTTTCCCCGAGAAAGTCGACGAACGGCTGCCACCTCCAGCTGAACCCTAACATTGACCCTCTTAAGGCGAACTTTGTTTTCTCGAGACTGAGAATCCCAGCCATGTCACTAACCCAGGTGTCTACACTCGGGGGCTTCGACTCCCTCCACATTAACAAGATCTGTCTCCGGGCTACCAGGGAGGCAAAGGCCAGGGCGTCGGCCTCTTTCGCCCCCTGAACTCCCGGATATTCCGACACTCCGATCGCTACCTCCGGACTCGGCACCTCCCGTGTTTTTAGTACCGTGGACATTGCCTGAGCGAAACTCTGCCAAAACCCTCTAAGCTTCGGGCATGCCCAGAACATGCGGACATGATTTGCTGGGCTTCCCGCGCAGCTCGCACACCTGTCCTCAACCCCAAAGAACTTGCTCATCCTCGCCGCTGTCATGTGTGCCCGGTGGACTACCTTAAATTATATCAGGCTAAGCCTGGCGCATGGTGAGGAGGTATTAACCCTGCTTAGGGTATCTGCCCATAGACCCGCCTCTATCTCTCCTCCGAGCTCGTCCTCCCACTTGCCCTTGAGCTCCTCCATCGCCTCCGAAAGCTCCTGGTAAATATCCGAGACCTTCCCCTCTCCCACCCAGGTACTGGAAACTACTCTATCCTGTGTGCCCCGTGGCGGCTGAAGCGGAAAGGCCGGCACCTGTTTTCTCAGGAAGTCTCGCACCTGCAAATACCTAAAACCAATCCCTGCTGGAATTTTATATTTATCCTCCAAGGCTTCCAAGCTGGGAAAGCTCCCGTCTATAAATAGATCCCCCATCCTTCTAATTCCTGCCCTCCGCCAACTCCGGAACCCACCATCTAGCCTACCCGGTACAAACCTGTGGTTATTATAAATCGGGGTCCAAATCAATGCTCCCTCCACTCTCTTATATCTCCTCCACTGCCCTCAGATCCTCAGAGCCGCCACCACCACCGGACTTGTGGAGTATCGGGCCGGCGAGGACGGAAGAGGTGCCGATATCAGTGCTCCCAGACTGGTGTCTTTACATGACACCGCCTCCATCTGCTCCCATACCAACCCCTCCCCCACTACCCACTTCCTGATCATGGCTATATTAGCTGCCCAGTAGTAATTACAGAAGTTCGGCAGCGCCAGCCCACCCTCCCCCCGACTGCGCTCCAGCAACACTTTCTTCACTCGCGGGGTTTTACTCGCCCACACAAAGCCCGAAATAATCTTATTCACCCGCTTGAAAAAGGCCCTCGGGATGAAGATGGGGAGGCACTGAAGGACAAACAGGAACCTGGGGAGGACCGTCATTTTCACGGTCTGTACCCTCCCCGCCAGCGATAGCGGGAGCATGTCCCATCTCTTAAAGTCCCCTTCCATTTGTTCTACCAGCCGGGATAGGTTTAACTTGTGCAGTACCTCCTATTCCCGGGCCACCTGGATTCCCAGATACCGAAAGCTCTTCCCTACCATTCTAAGCGGCAGCTCTCCCAGTCTCTTCTCCTGTCCTCCTGGATCGCAAACATCTCGCTTTTCCCCATGTTCAACTTATACCCCGAAAAATTGCCAAATTCCCCCAGGATTTGCATTACCTCCCCCATCCCCTCCAACGGGTCCGAAATGTACCAGAGCAGGTCATCTGCGTAGAGTGAGACCCGGTGCTCCACCCCCCCCTCCCCTCCCCCCTCCTCCGAACCAGCCCTTTCCAGTTCCTAGAGGCTCTTAACGCCATGGCCAATGGCTCTATGGCCAGAGCAAACAGTAACGGGGAGAGGGGGCACCCTTGCCTCGTCCCTCGGTGTAGTTTAAAATACCCCGACCTCAGCCGGTCCGTACGCACACTCGCTACAGGTGCCTGATAGAGCAACCGCACCCAGTTAATAAAGCCCTCACCAAACCCAAACCTTCCCAGCGCGTCCCACAGGTAATTCCACTCCACCCGATCAAAAGCCTTCTCCGCATCCATCGCTACCACCACCTCCACCTCCTCTCCTTCTGAGGGCACCATAATAACATTTAGAAGCCTTCGAACATTGGCCTTGAGTTGCTTGCCCTTTACAAATCCCGTCTGGTCTTCCCCTATCACCCCCGGGACACAGTCCTCTATCCTTGTGGCCAGTATCCTAGCCAGCAGTTTGGTGTCCACATTCAGTAGAGACATTGGCCTGTATGACCCGGATTGCTCCGGATCTTTCTCCCGTTTCAGGATCAATGAAATAGAGCCCTGCGACATTGTTGGGGGGAGGACTCCCTTCTCTCTTGCTTCGTTAAACGTCCTCACCAGCAGTGGGCTCAATATCTCTGAAAACTCCCACCGGGTAGCCGTCAGGCCCCGGGGCCTTGCCCGACTGCATGCCCTCCAGCCCCTAGATTATTTCCTCAATCTCAATTGGGGCTCCCAGCCCCTCCACCAGATCCTCATCTAACCTCGGAAACCTCAACTGATCCAAAAACTGCTTCATCCCCTCCACCCCAGCCGGGGGCTCCGACTCATATAATTTACTATAGAAGTCCTGAAACACCTCGTTTACCCCCGCTGAGTCCAGGACAGTATTCCCGCCTCTACTCTTCACTTTACCTATCTCCCTGGCCGCCTCTCTTTCCCTGAGCTGGTGCACCAACATTCTGCTTGCCTTTTCCCCGTACTCATAGATCGCCCCCTTGCCTTCCTCAACTGTTCCACTGCTTTCCCTGTGGTCAACAGCCCAAACTCTGCCTGTAACCTCCGTCGCTCCCTCAGTAGCCCTGCGTCCGGGGCCTCCGAGAATCTCCTGTCCACCTGGAGTATCTCCTCCAGTAACCTATCCCTCTCAGCCCGTTCCGCCTTTTCTCTGTGGGCCCGTATCGCAATTAATTCCCCGCTGACCACTGCCTTCAAAGCTTCCCAGACCGTCGCTGCAGAGACCTCCCCCGTATCGGAACTGGCTGCTGGGAGGTAAGTCTGTCCTTTAAAAGCACTTGTCTTTGCAGGGGCAGGCCAGTCGATTTCGGCGGGAGTGGAGCTGGCTGGTTAGTCAATTTCAGCAGGAGCTGAGAATTTTTTTTTAAAATTAGTGTTTTAGGCGGGAACAGGAAGTCGACCCGCGGACGTCTGGGAAGACCCTCACCAATAAATTCTGGTGGAGAGGAAACCCGAGACACTACACGTGTAGTGTCTCCCACCCGCCCTCCTCCTCTAACCTAATAATAAAACCCATTGGTCTGAGGTAAGTACCATATTTTATTACATTATTATTATTTTTTATAAAAAATTTAATTTAGTTGTTAGCCAGATCTTGGTAGAAAGTTAGAGGAATGGCAGGGAAGGGAGTGCAATGTTCCTCCTGCAGGATGTTTGAGGTGAGGGATGCAGTTCGTGTCCCTGCTGATTTTACCTGCAGGAAGTGCTGCCATCTCCAGCTCCTCCAAGACCGAGTTAGGGAACTGGAGCTGGAGTTGGAAGAACTTCGGATCATTCGGGAGGCAGAAGGGGTCATAGATAGCAGCTTCAGGGAATTAGTTACACCAAAGATTGGAGATAGGTGGGTAACTGTAAGAGGGACTGGGAAAAAGCAGTCAGTGCAGGGATCCCCTGCGGTCGTTCCCCTGAGAAACAAGTATACCGCTTTGGATACTTGTGGGGGGGGGGACTTACCAGGGGTAAGCCATGGGGTACGGGCCTCTGGCACGGAGTCTGTCCCTGTTGCTCAGAATGGAAGGGGGGAGAGGAGCAGAGCATTAGTAATTGGGGACTCGATAGTCAGGGGCACAGATAGGAGATTTTGTGGGAGCGTGAGAGACTCACGTTTGGTATGTTGCCTCCCAGGTGCAAGGGGACGTGATGTCTCGGATCGTGTTTTCCGGGTCCTTAGGGGGAGGGGGAGCAGCCCCAAGTCGTGGTCCACATTGGCACTAACGACATAGGTAGGAAAGGGGACAAGGATGTCAGGCAGGCTTTCAGGGAGCTAGGATGGAAGCTCAGAACTAGAACAAACAGAGTTGTTATCTCTGGGTTGTTGCCCGTGCCACGTGATAGTGAGATGAGGAATAGGGAGAGAGAGCATTTGAACACGTGGCTACAGGGATGGTGCAGGCGGGAGGGATTCAGATTTCTGGATAACTGGGGCTCTTTCTGGGGAAGGTGGGACCTCTACAGACAGGATGGTCTACATCTGAACCTGAGGGGCACAAATATCCTGGGGGGGAGATTTGTTAGTGCTCTTTGGGGGGGTTTAAACTAATGCAGCAGGGGCATGGGAACCTGGATTGTAGTTTTAGGGTAAGGGAGAATGAGAGTATAGAGGCCAGGAGCATAGATTTGACGTTGCAGGAGGGGGCCAGTGTTCAGGTAGGTGGTTTGAAGTGTGTCTACTTCAATGCCAGGAGTATACGAAACAAGGTAGGGGAACTGGCAGCGTGGGTTGGTACCTGGGACTTCGATGTTGTGGCCATTTCGGAGACATGGATAGAGCAGGGACAGGAATGGATGTTGCAGGTTCCGGGGTTTAGGTGTTTTAGTAAGCTCCGAGAAGGAGGCAAAAGAGGGGGAGGTGTGGCGCTGCTAGTCAAGAGCAGTATTACGGTGGCGGAGAGGATGCTAGATGGGGACTCTTCTTCCGAGGTAGTATGGGCTGAAGTTAGAAACAGGAAAGGAGAGGTCACCCTGTTGGGAGTTTTTTATAGGCCTCCTAATAGTTCTAGGGATGTAGAGGAAAGGATGGCGAAGATGATTCTGGATAAGAGCGAAAGTAACAGGGTAGTTATTATGGGAGACTTTAACTTTCCAAATATTGACTGGAAAAGATATAGTTCGAGTACAATAGATGGGTCGTTTTTTGTACAGTGTGTGCAGGAGGGTTTCCTGAAACAATATGTTGACAGGCCAACAAGAGGCGAGGCCACGTTGGATTTGGTTTTGGGTAATGAATCAGGCCAGGTGTTGGATTTGGAGGTAGGAGAGCACTTTGGGGACAGTGACCACAATTCGGTGACGTTTACGTTAATGATGGAAAGGGATAAGTATACACCGCAGGGCAAGAGTTATAGCTGGGGGAAGGGCAATTATGATGCCATTAGACGTGACTTGGGGGGGATAAGGTGGAGAAGTAGGCTGCAAGTGTTGGGCACACTGGATAAGTGGGGCTTGTTCAAGGATCAGCAACTGTGTGTTCTTGATAAGTATGTACCAGTCAGGCAGGGAGGAAGGCGTCGAGCGAGGGAACCGTGGTTTACCAAGGAAGTGGAATCTCTTGTTAAGAGGAAGAAGGAGGCCTATGTGAAGATGAGGTGTGAAGTTTCAGTTGGGGCGATGGATAGTTACAAGGTAGCGAGGAAGGATCTAAAGAGAGAGCTAAGACGAGCAAGGAGGGGACATGAGAAGTATTTGGCAGGAAGGATCAAGGAAAACCCAAAAGCTTTCTATAGGTATGTCAGGAATAAGCGAATGACTAGAGAAAGAGTAGGACCAGTCAAGGACAGGGATGGGAAATTGTGTGTGGAGTCTGAAGAGATAGGCGAGATACTAAATGAATATTTTTCGTCAGTATTCACTCAGGAAAAAGATAATGTTGTGGAGGAGAATGCTGAGCCCCAGGCTAATAGAATAGATGGCATTGAGGTACGTAGGGAAGAGGTGTGGGCAATTCTGGACAGGCTTAAAATAGATAAGTCCCCAGGACCTGATGGGATTTATCCTCGGATTCTCTGGGAGGCCAGGGAAGAGATTGCTGGACCTTTGGCTTTGATTTTTATGTCATCATTGGCTACAGGAATAGTGCCAGAGGACTGGAGGATAGCAAATGCGGTCCCTTTGTTCAAAAAGGGGAGCAGAGACAACCCCAGCAACTATAGACCGGTGAGCCTCACGTCTGTTGTGGGTAAAGTCTTGGAGGGGATTATAAGAGACAAGATTTATAATCATCTAGATAGGAATAATATGATCAGGGATAGTCAGCATGGCTTTGTGAAGGGTAGGTCATGCCTCACAAACCTTATCGAGTTCTTTGAGAAGGTGACTGAACAGGTAGATGAGGGTAGAGTAGTTGATGTGGTGTATATGGATTTCAGCAAAGCGTTTGATAAGGTTCCCCACGGTAGGCTATTGCAAAAAATACGGAGGCTGGGGATTGAGGGTGATTTAGAGATGTGGATCAGAAATTGGCTAGCTGAAAGAAGACAGAGGGTGGTGGTTGATGGGAAATGTTCAGAATGGAGTACAGTCACAAGTGGAGTACCACAAGGATCTGTTCTGGGGCCGTTGCTGTTTGTCATTTTTATCAATGACCTAGAGGAAGGCGCAGAAGGGTGGGTGAGTAAATTTGCAGACGATACTAAAGTCGGTGGTGTTGTCGATAGTGTGGAAGGATGTAGCAGGTTACAGAGGGATATAGATAAGCTGCAGAGCTGGGCTGAGAGGTGGCAAATGGAGTTTAATGTAGAGAAGTGTGAGGTGATTCACTTTGGAAGGAATAACAGGAATGTGGAATATTTGGCTAATGGCAAAGTTCTTGAAAGTGTGGACGAGCAGAGGGATCTAGGTGTCCATGTACATAGATCCCTGAAAGTTGCCACCCAGGTTGATAGGGTTGTGAAGAAGGCCTATGGAGTGTTGGCCTTTATTGGTAGAGGGATTGAGTTCCGGAGTCGGGAGGTCATGTTGCAGCTGTACAGAACTCTGGTCCGGCCGCATTTGGATATTGCGTACAGTTCTGGTCACCGCATTATAGGAAGGACGTGGAGGCTTTGGAGCGGGTGCAGAGGAGATTTACCAGGATGTTGCCTGGTATGGAGGGAAAATCTTATGAGGAAAGGCTGATGGACTTGAGGTTGTTTTCGTTGGAGAGAAGAAGGTTAAGAGGAGACTTAATAGAGGCATACAAAATGATCAGGGGGTTGGATAGGGTGGACAGTGAGAGCCTTCTCCCGCGGATGGATATGGCTGGCACGAGGGGACATACCTTTAAACTGAGGGGTAATAGATATAGGACAGAGGTCAGAGGTAGGTTCTTTACGCAAAGAGTAGTGAGGCCGTGGAATGCCCTACCTGCTACAGTAGTGAACTCGCCAACATTGAGGGCATTTAAAAGTTTATTGGATAAACATATGGATGATAATGGCATAGTGTAGGTTAGATGGCTTTTGTTTCGGTGCAACATCGTGGGCCGAAGGGCCTGTACTGCACTGTATTGTTCTATGTTCTATGTTCTATGTATCATTTGTTTCCAGGTAGTTCTGGATGGACTTGTTAACCCGCCCGCAGATCGCTTCGTCCGCTAGCAACCCCACATCCAGTCTCCACAGCGGGCGTTGCCCGCTCTCCACACTAAACCGTAGATCCACCCAGTGCGGGGCATGATCCGACACTGCAATTGCCGAATACTCAGTATCCACCAGCTTCGGTATTAGCGCCCTGCTCAGAACAAAAAAGTCAATGCGAGAGTAAACCTTGTGAACATGTGAAAAAAAGGAAAACTCCTTCGTCCTCGGCCGTGCAAACCTCCAAGGGTCTACTCTCCCCATCTGTTCCATAAAACCTTCAATTCCTTTGCCACAGCCGGCCTCCTCCCTGTCCTGGATTTTGACCGGTCCAATTCCGGATCAATGACTGTGTTGAAGTCCCCTCCCATGATCAAGTTATGTGACTCGAAGTCTGGGATCTTACCTAACACCCGCCTCATAAATTCTACTTCCTGTAACCTTTAGATGGTTAGTACATTAACCACCTCTCCAATGTCAATCTTGACTTTAAGTCTGCCGTCACTGTTATCGTCTGAATAAATAACACCCCTTCCTCTTTCCTCCTTTAGTGCCAACGACTTTTCTTTTAAACACTTTAACAACAGATCCAACACAATATAATGATAATAATAATCTTTATTGTTGTCACAAGTAGGCTGACATTAACACTGCAATGAAGTTACTGTGAAAAGCCCCTAGTCGCCACATTCCGGTGCCTGAGGGAGAATTCAAAATGTCCAATTCATCTAACAGCATGTCTTTCGGGACTTCATAGAATTTACAGTGCAGAAGGAGGCCATTCGGCCCATTGAGTCTGCATCGGCCCTTGGAAAGAGCACCCTACCCAAGCCCACACCTCCACCCTATCCCCATAACCCAGTAACCCCACCCAACACTAAGGGTAATTTATCGTGGCCAATCCACCTAACCTGCACATCTTTGGACTGTGGGAGGAAACCGGAGCACCCGGAGGAAACCCACGCACACACAGGGAGGATGTGCACACTCCACACAGACCAATCCATGACATGACATCATGTTATTTACACATTTCCACATCAATTCAGAATGTCTCTTTGGCAGATGTCTGTCTCGTTTAGGTAATATCCGGAATTCAGGAATTTGGCTCCTTGAGGCCACAGAAGTGTCTTGTTTGTTTGTTTATTGTCACGTGTACCGAGGTACAGTGAAAAGTATTTTTCTGCGAGCAGCTCACACAGACCATTTAGTACATGAAAAGAAAAGAAAATAAAGAGAAAATAGGTAATAGGGCAACACAGGGTACACAATGTAAATACACCGGCATCGGGTGAAGCTGTTCACTTGGTGGCAATTCTTGTGAATCTAACTCGGTATGTGTCTCTGTAGTACTGACGATTCTGTAGTGACACATTCAGTCATTTCTGCAATGGTAGATATCACTTCTGATGTATCACTATCCAGACATTCCGATGTGAATATTTCATGGCATCAGGTTAAACATGGACAAGGAAACCTCCTGCTGATTACCACGTACCGGCCACCATCAGCTGATGAATCAGTGATCCTCCATGTTGAACACCACTTGGAGGAAGCACTGAGGGTGGCAAGGGTGCAGAATATGCTCTGGGTGGGGTCAATGTCCATCACCAAGAGTGGCTCGGTAACGCCACCACAGACCGAGCTGGCCGGGTCCTAAAGGACAGAGCTGCTAGACTGGGACTGCAGCAGGTGGTGAGGGAACCAACAAGAGGGAAAAACATACTTGATCTCATCCTCACCAACCTGCCTGCTGCAGATGTGTCTGTCCCTGACAGTATCAGTAGGAGTGACCACTGCACAGTCCTTGTGGTGGCAAAGCCCCATCTTCACATTGAGGAGACCCTCCCATCGTGTGTGACAGAACCATCCACCAGTGCCTTTGGCACAGCCCATTGGAGGTTCGGGGGGGGGGGGGGGGGGGGGGTCCGATGTCTGTTCTTTGGTGGTGGTGGTGGGATTTATAAATGGTGCCTCTGCCTGTCAGAGGCCGAGGCTGCTGATGGGGTGGGTTCTCACGTGGGACTCACCTGTTATTTTTTGTTCCAAAGTATTTGGAAATAGGGTAGGAAAATCCGGCAAGGCAGCTGGCGGGCTGCCCTTCGCTTTTGCCGCCTAAAGCAAGTTCTGCCCAGTAGCTGGGATTTTCTGCCTCCCCATTGCCTCCACCCCCCTGTGTGGTGAATTTTCTTGCAGTGGAGGTCACTCACCATTGGTTGCTGGTGTATTCCTCCAGTCCACCAAAGCCAATGGCCATTTGCATGTCTCATCTGTCCTGCCACCAGGGAACCCATGGCAGGGGGTCAACATCGACGGACTGGAAGACCCCGTCGACAGACGACCCGCCCTATATTTGGAAGTTTGCAAGCACGGGCTGGTTGGCTACGGTTTGTACCTTGCCTGTTGCGAACAGCGGGCGGGACATGCTGTTTCACACAATCAACCAGTCGTTGGCATGTGTGGCCTCCATATCTGGCATCACACCGGCATTGAAACTGATAGAGCACATTACTGATGTTTCATATGGTATAAATTGTTCCTTTCACATTTGGTATTCATGTGACTTGTTCTGATGCGTGAAGGATGGAAAGCTTTGACAGCATATGTCTTTTCCCTGCAATGCTCAAATAAATGGCACCTGCACCTGTATTCCACTCAATTGTGACAATATGTAAACCACAGACAGCAGTGGTGGGAATGGTGCAGGTGATTGTCCTGGTGTTGCGTCTATGAAAGAACTATCTCCTTAATTCCTTGCATTCCTCTTTCCCCATTCCCCTGTCAGACCAGTGCCCACCCGCTAAAAGAGCTCTTTCCTCTGTCCTTCGTTGCCCTGATCTTTTACATCGTTCCTTATTCCAGGTGGTGCTACAGCAAGCAGAGTCGGGCCCCGCTGTGTTTTAATTCCTGCGCAGTTTCCAAATGACCCCAGGCTGGGGAGGCAGTAAACAGCTGTGAAACCAGATGTCTCGCGCGCTCTGGCCTGCGTCTCCCCACACCTTAAATAAGCAGCCACTCATAGGAGCCATTCACTGGCTGGTTTAGCTCACTGGGCTAAATCGCTGGCTTTTAAAGCAGACCAAGGCAGGCCAGCAGCACTGTTCAATTCCCGTAGCAGCCTCCCTGAACAGGCGCCGGAATGTGGCGACTAGGGGCTTTTCACAGTAACTTAATTGAAGCCTACTTGTGACAATAAGCAATTTTCATTTAATTTCATTCCATTTTCACTGTTGGCAGACTGACCACAGCGATATGCTTGGCAGCACCTTCAGTGAGGAGCGCCTGGGTGAATAGAAATCGAGATTGACTCCTCGTTGCAAGACAAACGGGCTCCTCCCATGACCTAAGCTGTACTTCCCCTGGCACCAGGGAGCATGTGCAAAGTCATGACTCACTGAAACATCGTAGACCAAACACTCGCTCCTCTGGTTAAAGAAAACTTTTGAACGACGTGTCTGTGGGTGGTGACAGAATGCAGTGCTGAAGAATTGCGATTACAAGCCTGACAAGTCAGGCTAAGAGGGAATTTGAAACGGTTTTGACTGAGGGAATAGAGGTGAATTTCTTGTCACTATCACCGTGTGTTTCAAGGACATACTGGCGTTGGAGGAATTGCAGAGAAGATTCACTCGATTGGTCCTTGGGATTGGTTTAGCTCAGTTGGCTGCACGGCTGGTTGGCACAGCGAGGACAACAGCCCGGGTTCAATTCCCATCTCGGCTGATGTTATCCATCAAGGCGTCACCTTCTCAACCTTGCCCCTCGCCTGGGGTTAAATCCACCCCCTCCCCACCTGGTGGCGGTCAAGGCGGAGGTGACGGACGTGATGGTCGCCATGCCGAAGACAATCGATGGGCTGGGGAAGAAAGTGGTGACTCAGGCGAGGATGATCCTCGATCTGGGAAAGGTCTCGATGGACCAGAGCGACAGAATCGTCGCCCTGGAGGCAGAAGTAAAAAGGTTGGTGATGGCCCAGGGGACGTAAGGGGGAAAATCAAGAACCGGTCCCGCCGACAATATCCGGATCGTGGGCCTGCCGGAAGGTATCGAAGGCAGGGATCCGATGGACTGCGTCGCCCAAATGCTGGGTAACCGAGTCGGTAGAGTCAGCTTCCCCACACCCCCAGAGCTCGACAGAGCACACACGTCGCTCAGACCGAAACCTCAGGCCGGGGAACAGCCGAGGGCCATTAGCGCAAAGCTCCACCGATACCAGGACCAGGACCAGGAGAGGATCCTGCGGTGGGCAATTCAGAGGAAAGTGAGCACCTGGGAAGGACATAGAATCTGAATCTACCAGGACATTGGGGCAGAGTTGGCAAAACGCAGTGCTGAGTTTGACCCGGCGAAGTCGACCCTGTACAAGAATGGGGTACGTTTCGGTTTGCTGTTCCCAGCCAGGCTCTGGGTCACATACCAGAAGGAAGAACACAAACTCCCTGGAGGAAGCACATGAATTCTTCAGAACCAACGGCCTGGACAACGACAGAGGCACCAACGATGAGAGCTGTGCAGGGAAAGACGGAAAGAGCAAAAGACTCATTGGACAGTGAGCATGTTTACGCAGCACTGCGCTGCCTTGTTCCGATCATAAAGGGTCATAGAAAGAAGCGGGGACTGGGGAAGGCAGTGAGGGTTTAAACAGGGAAAACGGGCAGTCAGCAGGCACAAGGAAGGGGCTGGACCAGCTCCGGGAGGGGGCCACCACACCAGCAGAAATAGCTAGCACGGGAAGACAGACAGCAAGGGGGGGGCTGCAGCGAACCTCCCGGTGGGGGGCAGGGGGACAGGGAAAGGGAAATCACAGGGGGAGACGGGGAAAGAGGGGTCCGGGCGTGGGGGGGAAAAGGAACGGAGCAGGAAAAATGAGTTGGGCTTCGTACGGGTTTCGACAAGTGAGGAACAGGCTGAGGAAACAAGATGGCGCTGCAAGCAGCCACTTTGGAAGGCCCCAAAACAAAGGGAGACCCCGGAGGACAGGGGCGCACCCATGTGACACACAGCTGGCGGCCATGTTGGCTGTCCCCTGGACAAAGGGAAGCCCCGGAGTGCAGGGGCGCGTACACCAGGTAAGTATCGGTGATCCCGCAGCACCGGAGGGGCGGGGGGTCAGATGTGCCATTTATGCTACGGGACGAGGGCTAAGGGAGTGGCCATACTGATCAGTAAGAGGATGAGGTTTACGGAGACCAGGATGATTACGGACCCAGGGGGACGGTACGTCATGGTCAGCAGTATCCGAGACGGAGCACTGATCGTTCTGGTAAATGTGTACGCTCCCGACTGGAACGACACAGGCTTCATAAAGAAGACCATGGCGGAAATCCCCGACATTGACACACACCGACTGATTATGGGAGGCGACTTTACCTGTGTCCAGGACCCACTGATCGACCGATCAAACCCCAGATCGGAGAAAAGGACGGGTATTAAGAAGGCAGCACTGTAGCACACGTGGCTAGCACTGTGGCTTCAGAGCACCAGGGTCCCAGGTTTGATTCCCCGCTTGGGTCACTGTCTGTGCGGAGTCTGCACGTTCTCCCCGTGTCTGCGTGGGTTTCCTCCGGGTGCTCCGGTTTCCTCCCACAGTCCAAAGACGTGCAGGTTAGGTGGATTGGCCGTGATAAATTGCCCTTAGTGTCCAAAGATGTGCAGGTTAGGTGGATTGGCCATGGTAAATTGTCCCTTACTGTCCAAAGATGTGTAGGTTAGGTGGATTGGCCATGATAAATTGCCCCTTAGTGTCCAAAGATGTGCAGGTTAGGTGGATTGGCCATGATAAATTGTCCCTTAGTGTCCAAAGATGTGCAGGTTAGGTGGATTGGCCGTGTTAAATTGCCCCTTAGTGTCCAAAGATGTGCAGGTTAGGTGGATTGGCCATGATAAATTGCCCCTTAGTGTCCAAAGATGTGCAGGTTAGGTGGGTTGGCCGTGATAAATTGTCCCTTAGTGTCCAAAGATGTACAGGTTAGGTGGATTGGCCATGTTAAATTGCCCCTTAGTGTCCAAAGATGTGCAGGTTAGGTGGATTGGCCGTGATAAATTGTCCCTTAGTGTCCAAAGATGTGCAGGTTAGGTGGATTGGCCATGATAAATTGTCCCTTAGTGTCCAAAGATGTGCAGGTTAGGTGGGTTGGCCGTGATAAATTGTCCCTTAGTGTCCAAAGATGTACAGGTTAGGTGGATTGGCCATGTTAAATTGTCCCTTAGTGTCCAAAGATGTACAGGTTAGGTGGATTGGCCATGTTAAATTGTCCCTTAGTGTCCAAAGATGTACAGGTTAGGTGGATTGGCCATGATAAATTGCCCCTTAGTGTCCAAAAAGGTGAGGAGGGGTTATTGGGTTATTGGGTTAGGGTGGAAGTGAGGGCTTAAGTGGGTCGGTGCAGACTCGATGGGCCTCCTTCTGCATTGTATGTTCTTAAATTTTAAAAAAAGGAACTTTGAACATTCATGGAGCAGGTGGGGGCAGTGGACCCATGGCGGTTCCTACACACCTCAAGCCTAATGCAGTTCAAAGTGGTGCACAGAGCGCACCTGACCAGAACCCGAATGAGCAGGTTCCTCCCGGAGGTGGAGGACAAATGTGAGCGGTGCCAGAGGGGCCCGGCCAACCACACCCACATGTTCTGGGCTTGCCCCAAACCTGTTGGGTTCTGGACAGCCTTCTCCGAGGCAATGTCCAAGGTCAGGCGAGGGCCATTCATCAGCCTGTTCAAGGACCTGTTCAAAGCCAACAGCGATGAGGAAGAGGGGGGGGGGGGAGAAGAGAGGGAGGAAGACAAGGGAAGGCACACACAAGAGAAAGGGGCAGGGAGGGGAGGGAACCCGAAACAACCACAAAATGAAGCACGGGGGCAAGGGGAGGACGGGAAGGGCCACGCAACCACCCCCCCCCCCCCCGCCCCCGGACAATAAAAATTAAAAGCCCCAGCAGAAAGAAGTGGAGCCCAATACTGCAGGATGCCCCCAGGGCATCCGGCAACACGAAGAGGAGAACTGAACTGCCGCCGAGGGGTTGGGGTGGACCTCATGTAAAAACCGTTATCAAGAAGAAGGAAATTGATTTGTAAATCCCAGATACAGTGAGTTGTAACTCTGGAAAAGCTGGAAATACCAACAAAAATATTTTTATTAAAAGGAGTAGGCCAACTGGCCCTTTGAGCCTGCTCCATCATTCAGTAAGATTGTGTAAATAGGGGGGTCAGAGATTATCACAGAATTTATAGTGCAGAAGGAGGCCATTCGGCCCATCGAGTCTGCACCGGCTCTTGGAAAGAGCACCCTACCCAAGGTCAACACCTCCACCCTATCCCCACAACCCAGTAACCCCACCCAACACTAAGGGCAATTTTGGACACCAAGGGCAATTTATCACGGCCAATCCACCTAACCTGCACATCTTTGGACACTAAGGGACAATTTATCACGGCCAATCCACCTAACCTGCACATCTTTGGACACTAAGGGACAATTTATCATGGCCAATCCATCTAACCTGCACATCTTTGGACACTAAGGGGCAATTTATCGTGGCCAATCCACCTAACCTGCACATCTTTGGACACTAAGGGACAATTTATCACGGCCAATCCACCTAACCTGCACATCTTTGGACACTAAGGGACAATTTATCACGGCCAATCCACCTAACCTGCACATCTTTGGACACTAAGGGACAATTTAACATGGCCAATCCATCTAACCTGCACATCTTTGGACACTAAGGGACAATTTATCACGGCCAATCCACCTAACCTGCACATCTTTGGACACTAAGGGACAATTTAACATGGCCAATCCACCTAACCGGCACATCTTTGGACACTAAGGGACAATTTATCATGGCCAATCCACCTAACCTGCACATCTTTGGACACTAAGGGCAATTTATCATGACCAATCCACCTAACCTGCACATCTTTGGACACTAAGGGACAATTTAACACGGCCAATCCACCTAACCTGCACATCTTTGGACACTAAGGTACAATTTAACATGGCCAATCCATCTAACCTGTACATCTTTGGACACTAAGGGACAATTGGCGGCGTGCCATCTGCTGCTGGTGGAATTCTCTATTCCCGCCGCTTGTCAATGGGCTTTCCCATTGAAGCCACCCCACTCTGCTGGGAAATCCACGGGAAGGGGGTGCGCTGCCACCGGGACCAGAGAATCTCAACGGCCCAGAATATTTCTGCAAAGATGAGTGGCAGTGAGAAGATTGGACAGAATATAAAGGACAACAAAGAATAACTTAAAGATTAATAAGGAGGGAGAAATTAGAGTCCAAAAGAAAGCTAGAAAGGAATATAAAAACAGTTAGAGTTTCTAGCGGCATGTTAAAAGGAAAACAAAGTATAGAGCATTGGTCCTCTCGAGAGTGAGAATTGGGAATTAATAATGGAAAGTAAGGAAATGGTGGATGAACAGAGCAATGTCGAGGAAACTGTGATGGAACAGAACCCAACACTGCATATTTTTTGAAAAATAATTCAAAACTGGACCTTTTGACCAAACAAAGACCATTGAGGTGGCTCATCCTTTACCTGGGTTTATTGTCTCTGAGCCACAAGAAGCCACTTTGCAGTTTCGCAAAAGTCACAACTCGTTATCTCTGAGGAGCTACTAACAGCCCAATTTCAAGCTGTACAAAGGCCATTTGTATTTGATAGACCAGATCAGAGTCTACGAAGAGAATGGTTTCCCAAACGCCAGAACGTGAACAAAAAGCAGACGATGACTGAGATGTTATCAGTCCTGGAGGCGTAAAGCCAATTTCCAGGCACTGCATAAACATCTTTTGTTGAAGCGCTTGTCACGAGGTAAGAACATCAGACCTAGGAGCAGGATTAGGCCATTCAGCCCCTCGAGCCCGTCCGCCATTCAATACCATCATGGCTGATCTCCTCTCGGCCTCAACTCCACCGTCCTGCCCGTTCTCCATAACCCTTCAACCCGTTACTAATTAAACTCTGTCTAACTCCTCCTTAAATTGACTCACTGTCCCAGCATGCACTGCACTCTGGGGTAGTGAATTCCACAGATTCACCACCCTTTACGAGAAGTAATTTCTCCTCATCTCGGTTTGAAATCTGCTACCCGCTTACCCTCAAACTGTGACCTCTCGTTTTAGACTGCCCCACAAGAGGAAGCATCCACTCTATATCTACTTCGTCAATATCTATTATTATCTTGTAAACCTCAATTAGATCTCCCCTCATTCATCTGTCCGTAGCGCGGGAGAATGGAAATCTGTCACTTTAAAATGTTCACCATTAAAACATTTCACACCTGATACACACAAAACGGGCCTGCCTGCACCCCTCCACCTGTTACCCATCCCCCCCACCCCCGGGCACAGTGGTCCAAGATCAATCTCCCCGATGCAGACCCCGTACAGAGGGTGGGTGTGACGCGCTATACCTGGCCTGGGGATGTGACAGGAGCCAGATTCCGGCAGAAACTGAGGAGCTGCTGAGCTTCCCGTCCAGCTCCGGCCTTGTATACTGACCCACTGACAGTGCGACACAGGCCCATCACCCTGGGGTGATGCCTCACAGACCCTTGGAGGGTGGAGCAGGGTGTTCAGGGAGGGGAGGCGTTATGGGGGAGGAGGGAAGGAAAGATTTGGGGAGAGGGGAGGAAATGGGGGGTGGGTGTTGAGTTGATGGACTCAGCCTCGTCCTATGAGAATTTGGAGATGATGAGGGCTTCCCTGGTCCACCTGGCATGTCAGACCCTTGCCGCCGCCTGTCTGCCATCCTCCAGCTCGTCCTTGGGCTCGTACTCCTCCTCCTCCAGCATGTCGCTCTGCTGCTGTGCCAGGTTGTGGAGGGGACAGCAGACGACCACAAAGCAGGACATCCTCTGGGAGCTGTACTGTAGAACTCTGCTAGAGCGGTCCAGGCATGGGAACCGCATCTTGAGCAACACTGACGCACCACTCAATGAGAGCACGGGTGGGCCTCGCTGTGTCGAGTCTCCGCCTCGGCCTGAGGCCTCCGCACCGGAGTCATCGGCCATCACCTCAGTGGGTATCCCTTGTCCCCCACGAATCAACCGGCCATCCTGAGGTGGTCCTCAAAGACACGGGGGTCTCTGAGTGCCCCAGGTTGTAGCTGTCATGGATGCTCCCTAGATAGCGGGCACACACGTGCATGATCCTCAGCTGGTGGGGGCACACAATCTGAATGGTGATCTCTGGTGCCCATGAGCTGCAGGCCAGCAAATGGAGAGGGCTACTCACCTCCTCACCTCCCGTCGGCAGACATTGCAGCAGGTCCCCCATTTTGTAACTGTGTACTAAACGACGCCCGCGTGTCTTCTCGCTGGGCAGTCGTGTGACTCCCAGGAGGCCACTGGTTCGACTTCAATCTCATTAATGAGATTGAAATGAATGCAAATGAGGCTGAATGAGTTTCTCGCCGTTTGGGGGCGTGCTCCGGATGTCGCCATTGGGGGCGGGCCGGGTGAATAGCAAAACGGCGTGAATCTCGACATGGGCCTCTCGCACAACTCGCACGGCGCCGGGCGCAACGCAGTGAGAAAATCACTCCAGTAGTTAACGTTCCGGACCTGAATGATCCTTCTACAGGATGGGTAAATGGGTGAAGTCTGCTTCAGAGGCACAGTTCAGATGCGAGCCCGAGATACGGCATTGCAGAAAGCTGGGGTGTACAAGCAGACAAAGCATCAGCGGGAGTTGTAGAGGCTGAAACTGTGCTCAAGCCTCCTCCGACAGAATTTATTCATCACAGCAGATCTTCTCACGCAGTTGTTTGTGACAGTACCTGCTGTCGATCAGCAGTCAAGGGGTTTTCTTGGTCTGGACCTCTCCAGTCCACAAGCCAAGTCACATCCCCGCCTTGTCAGTTCGATTCTCATTCCCCTTCAAGGACACATCCAGCATGAGACAGGCGTGGCTGTGGATTCAATGTGTGGGATATTTGACCTTTTATGGTTCATCGAGTTGGCAGTTGATACACATTTTCCTAACATCCTGTGATGCAATTTTGGCACACTTAAACAGCATGCTTATCCTTTGAAGTTGCTGTACTGCACAAATCACTGATTGAATTCAGTCAACCTGTGATACTGTGTGTATCGACAAGGAATGAGAGGGCAGTTATTTGACATTTTCCAGCTATGTGCTAACGTGACCATATGGCAACAGCTCCCAAGTGCTTAGAAGAACACAGTCAGTGACTTGATGCAAATTTGGTTCAACACAGGAAAGGTTAACAATAATACCCTATAAGTTTGCTGACGATACGACCATAGTGGGCCGGATCTCGAATAACGATGAGCCCGAATACAGGAGGGAGATAGAGAACCTAGTGGAGTGGTGTAGCGACAACAATCTCTCCCTCAATGCCAGCAAAACTAAAGAGCTGGTCATTGACTTCAGGAAGCAAAGTACTGTACACACCCCTGTCAGCATCAACGCGGCCGAGGTGGAGATGGTTAGCCGTTTCAAATTCCTAGGGGTGCACATCTCCAAAAATCTGTCCTGGTCCACCCACGTCGCCGCTACCACCAAGAAAGCACAACAGCGCCTATACTTCCTCAGGAAACTAAGGAAATTCGGCATGTCCACATTGACTCTTACCAACGTTTACAGATGCACCAGGCCTCCCAACAGCCAGCAGGAGATAGAGGAGCAGATAGGTAGACAGATTTTGGAAAGGAGTAAAAACAACAGGGTTGTTGTGATGGGAGACTTCAACTTCCCCAATATTGACTGGGACTCACTTAGTGCCAGGGGCTTGGACGGGGCAGAGTTTGTAAGGAGCATCCAGGAGGTTCATTTGGGAGTGTTTCATGGGGGCAGTGGAGAGGGAGCTTTACTCTGTATCTAACTCCGTGCTGTGCCTGTCCTGGGAGTGTTTGATGGGGACAGTGTAGAGGGAGCTTTACTCTGTATCTAACCCGTTCTGTACCTGTCCAGGGAGTGTTTGATTGGGACAGTGTAGAGGGAGCTTTACTCTGTATCTAACCCAGTGCTGTACCTGTCCTGGGAGTGTTTGATGGGGACAGTGCAGAGGGAGCTTTACTCTGTATCTAACCCCGTGCTGTACCTGTCCTGGGAGTGTTTGATGGGGACAGTGTAGAGGGAGCTTTGCTCTGTATCTAACCCCGTGCTGCACCTGTCCTGGGAGTGTTTGATGGGGACAGTGTAGAGGGAGCTTTACTCTGTATCTAACCCCGTGCTGTACCTGGCCTGGGAGTGTTTGAGGGGGAAAGTGCAGAGGGAGCTTTACTCTGTGTCTAACCCCGTGCTATACCTGGCCTGGGAGTGTTGGAGGGGGACAGTGTAGAGGGTGCTTTACTCTGTATCTAACCCCGTGCTGTACCTTTCCTGGGAGTGTTTGACGGGGACAGTGTAGAGGGAGCTTTACTCTGCATCTAACCCCGTGCTGTACCTGTCTTGGGAGTGTTTGATGGGGACAATGTAGAGGGAGCTTTACTCTGTATCTAACCCCGTGCTGTACCTGTCCTGGGAGTGTTTGATGGGGACAGTGTAAAGAGAGCTTTACTCTGTATCTAACCCCGTGCTGTACCTCTCCTGGGAGTGTTTGATGAGGACAGTGTAGAGGGAGCTTTACTCTGTATCTAACCCCATGCTGTACCTGTCCTGGGAGTGTTTGACGGGGACAGTGTAGAGGGAGCTTTACTCTGTGTCTAACCCCATGCTATACCTGGCCTGGGAATGTTTGAGGGGGACAGTGCAAAGGGAGCTTTACTCTGTGTCTAACCCCGTGCTATACCTGGCCTGGGAGTGTTTGAGGGGGACAGTGTAGAGGGAGCTTTACTCTGTATCTAACCCCGTGCTGTACCTTTCCTGGGAGTGTTTGACGGGGACAGTGTAGAGGGAGCTTTACTCTGTATCTAATCCCATGCTGTACCTGTCCTGGGAGTGTTTGATGGGGACAGTGTAGAGGGAGCTTTACTCTGTATCTAACCACATGCTGTACCTGTCCTGGGAGTGTTTGATGGGGACAGTGTAGAGGGGCTTTACTCTGTATCTAACCCCGTGCTGTACCGGTCCTGGGAGTGTTTGATGGGGACAGGGTCGAGGGAGCTTTACTCTGTATCTAACCCCGTGCTGTACCTGTCTTGGGAGTGTTTGATGGGGACAGTGTAGAGGGAGTTTTACTCTGTATCTAACCCCGTGCTGCACCTGTCCTGGGAGTGTTTGACGGGGACAGTGTACAGGGAGCTTTACTCTGTATCTAACCCCGTGCTGTATCTGTCCTGGGAGTGTTTGACGGGGATAGTGTAGAGGGAGCTTGACCCTGTGTCTAACCCCGTGCTATACCTGGCCTGGGAGTGTTTGAGAGGGACAGTGTAGAGGGTGCTTTACTCTGTATCTAACCCCGTGCTGTACCTTTCCTGGGAGTGTTCGATGGGGACAGTGTAGAGGGAGCTTTACTCTGTATCGAACCACATGCTGTACCTGTCCTGGGAGTGTTTGATGGGGACAGTGTAGAGGGGCTTTACTCTGTATATAACCCCGTGCTGCACCTGTCCTGGGAGTGTTTGATGGGGACAGTTTAGAGGGAGCTTTACTCTGTAACTAACCCCATGCTGTACCTGTCCTGGGAGTGTTTGATGGGGACAATGTAGAGGCGCGTTACTCTGTATCTAACCCCGTGCTGTACCTGTCCTGGGAGTGTTTGATGGGGACAGTGTAGAGGGTGCTTTACTCTGTATCTAACCCCGTGCTGTACCGGTCCTGGGAGTTGTTGATGGGGACAGTGTCGAGGGAGCTTTACTCTGTATCTAACCCCGTGCTGTACCTGTCCTGGGAGTGTTTGATGGGGACAGTGTAGAGGGAGCTTTACTCTGCATCTAACCCCGTGCTGTACCTGTCCTGGGAGTGTTTGACGGGGACAGTGTAGAGGGAGCTTTACTCTGTGTCTAACCCCGTGCTATACCTGGCCTGGGAGTGTTTGAGGGGGACAGTGTAGAGGGTGTTTTACGCTGTATCTAACCCCGTGCTGTACCTTTCCTGGGAGTGTTTGACGGGGACAGTGTAAAGGGAGCTTTACTCTGTATCTAACGCCGTGCTGTACCTGTCCTGGGAGTGTTTGATGGGGACAGTGTAGAGGGAGCTTTACTCTGTATCTAACCCCGTGCTGTAACTGTCCTGGGTGTGTTAGATGGGGACAGTGTAGAGGAAGCTTTACTCTGTATCTAACCCCGTGCTGTACCTGTCCTGGGAGTGTTTGATGGGGCCAGTGTAGAGGGAGCTTTACTCTGTATCTAACCCCGTGCTGTACCTGTCCTGGGAGTGTTTGATGGGGACAGTGTAAAGGGAGCTTTACTCTGTATCTAACCCCGTGCTGTACCTGTCCTGGGAGTGTTTGATGGGGACAGTGTAGAGGGAGCTTTACTCTGTATCTAACCCCGTGCTGTACCTGTCCTGGGAGTGTTTGATGGGGACAGTGTAAAGGGAGCTTTACTCTGTATCTAACCACATGCTGTACCTGTCCTGGGAGTGTTTGATGGGGACAGTGTAGAGGGGCTTTACTCTGTATCTAACCCCGTGCTGTACCGGTCCTGGGAGTGTTTGATGGGGACAGGGTCGAGGGAGCTTTACTCTGTATCTAACCCCGTGCTGTACCTGTCTTGGGAGTGTTTGATGGGGACAGTGTAGAGGGAGTTTTACTCTGTATCTAACCCCGTGCTGCACCTGTCCTGGGAGTGTTTGACGGGGACAGTGTACAGGGAGCTTTACTCTGTATCTAACCCCGTGCTGTATCTGTCCTGGGAGTGTTTGACGGGGATAGTGTAGAGGGAGCTTGACCCTGTGTCTAACCCCGTGCTATACCTGGCCTGGGAGTGTTTGAGAGGGACAGTGTAGAGGGTGCTTTACTCTGTATCTAACCCCGTGCTGTACCTTTCCTGGGAGTGTTCGATGGGGACAGTGTAGAGGGAGCTTTACTCTGTATCGAACCACATGCTGTACCTGTCCTGGGAGTGTTTGATGGGGACAGTGTAGAGGGGCTTTACTCTGTATCTAACCCCGTGCTGCACCTGTCCTGGGAGTGTTTGATGGGGACAGTGTAGAGGGAGCTTTACTCTGTATCTAACCCCATGCTGTGCCTGTCCTGGGAGCGTTTGATGGGGACAATGTAGAGGGGCGTTACTCTGTATCTAACCCCGTGCTGTACCTGTCCTGGGAGTGTTTGAGGGGGACAGTGTAGAGGGTGCTTTACTCTGCATCTAATCCCATGCTGTACCTGTCCTGGGAGTGTTTGATGGGGACAGTGTAGAGGGAGCTTTACTCTGTATCTAACCCCGTGCTGTACCTGTCCTGGGAGTGTTTGATGGGGACAGTGTAGAGGGAGCTTTACTCTGTATCTAACCCCGTGCTGTAACTGTCCTGGGTCTGCTTGATGGGGACAGTGTAGAGGAAGCTTTACTCTGTATCTAACCCCGTGCAGTACCTGTCCTGGGGGTGCTTGATTGGGACAGTGTAGAGGGACCTTTACTCTGTATCTAACCCCGTGCTGTACCTGTCCTGGGAGTGTTTGATGGGGCCAGTGTAGAGGGAGCTTTACTCTGTATCTAACCCCGTGCTGTACCTGTCCTGGGAGTGCTTGATGGGGACAGTGTAGAGGGAGCATTACTCTGTATCGAACCCCGTGCTGTACCTGTCCTGGGAGTGTTTGATGGGTCAGTGTTGAGGGAGCTTTACTCTGTATCTAACCCCGTGCTGTACCTGTCCTGGGAGTGTTTGGTGGGGACAGTGTAGAGGGAGCTTTACTCTGTACCTAACCATATGCTGTACCTGTCCTGGGAGTCTTTGATGGGGACAGTGTAGAGGGGCTTTACTCTGTATCTAACCTCGTGCTGTACCTGTCTTGGGAGTGTTTGATGGGGCCAGTGTAGAGGAAGCTTTGCTCTGTATCTAACCCCGTGCTGTACCTGTCCTGGGAGTGCTTGATTGGGACAGTGTAGAGGGAGCTTTACTCTGTATCTAACCCCGTGCTGTACCTGTCCTGGGAGTGTTTGATGGGGACAGTGTAAAGGGAGCTTTACTCTGTATCTAACCCCGTGCTGTACCTGTCCTGGGAGTGTTTGATGGGGACAGTGTAGAGGGAGCTTTACTCTATATCTAACCCCGTGCTGTACCTGTCCTGGGAGTGTTTGATGGGGACAGTGTAGAGGGAGCTTTACTCTGTATCTAACCCCGTGCTGTACCTGTCCTGGGAGTGTTTGATGGGGACAGTGTAAAGGGAGCTTTACTCTGTATCTAACCCCGTGCTGTATCTGTCCTGGGAGTGTTTGATGGGGATAGTGTAGAGGGAGCTTTACTCTGTGTCTAACCCCGTGCTATACCTGGCCTGGGAGTGTTTGAGAGGGACAGTGTAGAGGGTACTTTACTCTGTATCTAGCCCCGTGCTGTACCTTTCCTGGGAGTGTTTGATGGGGACAGTGTAGAGGGTGCTTTACTCTGTATCTAACCACATGCTGTACCTGTCCTGGGAGTGTTTGATGGGGACAGTGTAGAGGGGCTTTACTCTGTATCTAACCCCGTGCTGCACCTGTCCTGGGAGTGTTTGATGGGGACAGTGTAGAGGGAGCTTTACTCTGTATCTAACCCCATGCTGTACCTGTCCTGGGAGTGTTTGATGGGGACAGTGTAAAGGGAGCTTTACTCTGTATCTAACCCCGTGCTGTACCTGTCCTGGGAGTGATTGATGGGGACAGTGTAGAGGGAGCTTTACTCTGTATCTAACCCCGTGCTGTAACTGTCCTGGGTGTGTTTGATGGGGACAGTGTAGAGGAAGCTTTACTCTGTATCTAACCCCGTGCTGTACCTGTCCTGGGGGTGCTTGATTGGGACAGTGTAGAGGGACCTTTACTCTGTATCTAACCCCGTGCTGTACCTGTCCTGGGAGTGTTTGATGGGGCCAGTGTAGAGGGAGCTTTACTCTGTATCTAACCCCGTGCTGTACCTGTCCTGGGAGTGCTTGATGGGGACAGTGTAGAGGGGGCATTACTCTGTATCTAACCCCGTGCTGTACCTGTCCTGGGAGTGTTTGATGGGTCAGTGTTGAGGGAGCTTTACTCTGTATCTAACCCCGTGCTGTACCTGTCCTGGGAGTGTTTGGTGGGGACAGTGTAGAGGGAGCTTTACTCTGTATCTAACCATATGCTGTACCTGTCCTGGGAGTGCTTGATTGGGACAGTGTAGAGGGAGCTTTACTCTGTATCTAACCCCGTGCTGTACCTGTCCTGGGAGTGTGATGGGGACAATGTAGAGGGAGCTTTACTCTGTAGCTTACCCCGTGCTGTACCTGTCCTGGGAGTGTTTGATGGGGACAGTGTAGAGGGAGCTTTACTCTGTATCTAACCCCGTGCTGTACCTGTCCTGGGAGTGTTTGATGGGGCCAGTGTAGAGGGAGCTTTACCCTGTATCTAACCCCGTGCTGTACCTGTCCTGGGAGTGTTTGATGGGCACTGAGAGTAAGAGGAATGTATAATAATAGATTGTGGGTTATTACAATTCTTCTGATGGCCACAGTGCCTTATGGATGTCTCGCCTTGAGCTGGTCGAGCTGACATTCATTTTGCCCATCAACACGGTGCTATACATTCCTATTAACACGGTGCAATACATTCCCATTAACACGGTGCTATACATTCCCATTAACACGGTGCTATACATTCCCATTAACACGGTGCTATACATTCCCATTAACACGGTGCTATACATTCCCATTAACACGGTGCAATACATTCCCATTGACACGGTGCTATACATTCCCATTGACACAGTGCTATACATTCCCATTAACACGGTGCTATACATTCCCATTATCACGCTGCTATACATTCCCATTAACACGGTGCTATACATTCCGATTAACACGGTGCTATACATTCCCATTAACACGGTGCTATACATTCCCATTAACACGGTGCTATACATTCCCATCAACACGGCGCTATACATTCCCATTAACACGGTGCTATCCATTCCCATTAACACGGTGCTATAGATTCCCATTAACACGGTGCTATACATTCCCATCAACACGGTGCTGTACATTCCTATTAACACGGTGCTATACATTCCCATTAACACGGTGCTTTACATTCCCATTAACACGGTGCTATACATTCCCATTAACACGGTGCTATACATTCCCATTGACACGGTGCTATACATTCCCATTAACACGGTGCTGTACATTCCCATTAACAAGGTGCTGTACATCCCCATTAACACGGTGCTATACATTCCCATTAACATGGTGCTATACATTCCCATTAACACGGTGCTGTACATTCCCATTAACACGGTGCTATACATTCCCATTAACACGGTGCTATACATTCCTATTAACACGGGGCTATACATTCCCATTAACACGGTGCTGTACATTCCCATTAACACGGTGCTATACATTCCCATTAACACGGTGCTATACATTCCCATTAACACGGTGCTATACATTCCCATTAACACGGTGCTATACATTCCCATTAACACGGTGCTACACATTCCCATTAACACGGTGCTATACATTCCCATTAACATGGTGCTATACATTCCCATTAACACGGTGCTATACATTCCCATTAACATGGTGCTATACATTCCCATTAACACGGTGCTATACATTCCCATTTACACGGTGCTATACATTCCCATTAACACGGGGCTATACATTCCCATTAACACGGTGCTATACATTCCCATTAACACGGTGCTATACATTCCCATTAACACGGGGCTATACATTCCCATTAACATGGTGCTGTACATCCCCATTAACACGGTGCTGTACATTCCTATTAACACGGTGCTATACATTCCCATTAACACGGTGCAATACATTCCCATTAACACGGGGCTATACATTCCCATTTACACGGTGCAATACATTCCTATTAACACGCTGCTATACATTCCCATTAACACGGTGCTATACATTCCCATTAACACGGGGCTATACATTCCCATTAACACGGTGCTATACATTCCCATTAACACGGTGCTATACATTCCCATTAACACGGTGCTATACATTCCCATTAACACGGTGCAATACATTCCCATTAACACGGTGCTGTACATTCCCATTAACACGGTGCTATCCATTCCCATTAACACGGTGCTATACATTCCCATTAACACGGTGCTATACATTCCCATTAACACGGTGCTATACATTCCCATTAACACGGTGCTATACATTCCCATTAACATGGTGCTGTACATCCCCATTAACACGGGGCTATACATTCCCATTAACACGGTGCTATACATTCCCATTAACATGGTGCTATACATTCCCATTAACACGGTGCTATACATTCCCATTAACACGGTGCTATACATTCCCATTAACACGGGGCTATACATTCCCATTAACATGGTGCTGTACATCCCCATTAACACGGTGCTGTACATTCCTATTAACACGGTGCTATACATTCCCATTAACACGGTGCAATACATTCCCATTAACACGGGGCTATACATTCCCATTTACACGGTGCAATACATTCCTATTAACACGCTGCTATACATTCCCATTAACACGGTGCTATACATTCCCATTAACACGGGGCTATACATTCCCATTAACACGGTGCTATACATTCCAATTAACACGGTGCTATACATTCCCATTAACACGGTGCTATACATTCCCATTAACACGGTGCAATACATTCCCATTAACACGGTGCTGTACATTCCCATTAACACGGTGCTATACATTCCCATTAACAAGGTGCTATACATTCCCATTAACACGGTGCTATACATTCCCAATAACACGGTGCTGTACATTCCCATTAACAAGGTGCTATATATTCCCATTAACATGGTGCTATACATTCCCATTAACACGGTGCTATACATTCCCATTAACACGGTGCTATACATTCCCATTAACACGGTGCTATACATTCCCATTAACACGGTGCTATACATTCCCATTAACACGGTGCAATACATTCCCATTAACACGGTGCTATACATTCCCATTAACACGGTGCTATACATTCCCATTAACACGGTGCTATACATTCCCATTAACACGGTGCTATACATTCCCATTAACACGGTGCTATACATTCCCATTAACACGGGGCTATACATTCCCATTAACATGGTGCTATACATTCCCATTAACACGGTGCTATACATTCCCATTAACACGGGGCTATACATTCCCATTAACACGGTGCTGTACATTCCCATTAACACGGTGCTATACATTCCCATTAACACGGTGCTATACATTCCCATTAACACGGTGCTATACATTCCTATTAACACGGTGCTTTACATTCCCATTAACATGGTGCTATACATTCCCATTAACACGGTGCTATGCATTCCCATTAACACGGTGCTGTACATTCCCATTAACACGGTGCTATACATTCCCATTAACACGGTGCTATACATTCCCATTAACACGGTGCTCTACATTCCCATTAACACGGTGCACTACATTCCCATTAACACGGTGCTGTACATTCCCATTAACACGGTGCTATCCATTCCCATTAACACGGTGCTATGCATTCCCATTAACGTGGTGCTATACATTCCCATTAACACGGTGCTGTACATTCCCATTAACACGGTGCACTACATTCCCATTAACACGGTGCTGTACATTCCCATTAACACGGTGCTGTACATTCCCATTAACACGGTGCTGTACATTCCCATTAACACGGGGCTATACATTCCCATTAACACGGTGCTATACATTCCCATTATCACGCTGCTATACATTCCCATTAACACGGTGTTATACATTCCCATCAACACGGTGCTATACATTCCCATTAACACGGTGCTATACATTCCCATTAACACGGTGCTATACATTCCCATTAACACGGTGCTATACATTCCCATTAACACGGTGCTATACATTCCCATTAACACGGTGCTATACATTCCCATTAACACGCTGCTATACATTCCCATTAACACGGTGCTATACATTCCCATCAACATGGTGCTATACATTCCCATTAACATGGTGCTATACATTCCCATTAACATGGTGCTATACATTCCCATTAACACGGTGGTATACATTCCCATTAACACGGTGCTATACATTCCCATTAACACGGTGCTATACATTCCCATTAACACGGTGCTATACATTCCCATTAACACGGTGGTATACATTCCCATTAACACGGTGCTATACATTCCCATTAACACGGTGCTATACATTCCCATTAACACGGTGCTATACATTCCCATTAACACGGTGCTATACATTCCCATTAACACGGTGCTATACATTCCCATTAACACGGTGCTATACATTCCCATTAACACAGTGCTATACATTCCTATTAACACGGTGCTATACATTCCCATTAACACGGTGCTATACATTCCCATTAACACGGTGCTATACATTCCCATTAACACGGTGCTATACATTCCCATTAACACGGTGCTATACATTCCACACAACACGATGGGAGGGTCTCCTCAATGTGGAGACGGGACTTTGTCTCCACAAGGACTGTGTAGTGGTCACTCCTACTGATACTCTCATGGACAGATGCATCTGCAGCAGGCAGGTTGGTGAGGATGAGATCAAGTATGTTTTTCCCTCTTGTTGGCTCCCTCACCACCTGTTGCAGTCCCAGTCTAGCAGCGACGTCCTTTAGGACCCGGCCAGCTCGGTCTGTGGTGGCGTTACCGAGCCACTCTTGGTGATGGACATTGACCCCACCCAGAGTACATTCTGTGCCCTCGCCACCCTCAGTGCTTCCTCCAAATGGTGTTCAACATGGAGGAGCACTGAGTCATCAGCTGATGGTGGCCGGTACGTGGCAATCAGCAGGAGGTTTCCTTGCTGTTATAACCTGCCTACTTACCATTGGCTGGGGACCAATGACAATCCCACAATCCTGTGGGAGTATGAGCTTCCCCAATGAGGGGGGCAGAGAAACCATTAGTAAACTCCAAGTATAAATAAAGCTGGCCAGTTTAGGAACCAGCAGGAAGGAGAGTGCAGCAAGGGAAGTTGCTGCTGCTGTTATATATATATATATATGTAATTGTCAATAAATGTCATTACTTTGTATCCTTAAAACTCGTGCTGGATTCTTCGTGGCCCTCACAAAACTGGCGACGAGGGTTAAAGTGAGTAGCTGTCTACACTGCTGAAGCCACCTCCCTGGATTTTTGTTGGAGACAGGTTGGAAGTTTTTTTCTATTATACCATGCCTCTGTACGGATGTTTGGATGTTTTTGATGCTGTGCTGGAAAGCTGGAACCAGTACGCACAACGGATGAGTTACTATTTCCGGGCAAACAATATCACTGAAAACGAGCGCCAGGTGGTCATATTGCTCACCGCCTGCGGGCCGCATATGTTTGGGGTGATTAGGAGCCTTGCGTACCCAGCTGCGCCGGACACCAAAACGTTTGATGAACTTGTGAATATAGTGGGGCAACATTTTAACCCAACCCCGTCAATGATAGTCCAGCGTTACTGGTTTAATACCGCTGAGAGGACCCCTGGAGAATCCCTTGCCGATTTTCTATCCAGGCTACGCAGGATTGCGGAATACTGAGACTATGGTGAGACCTTGTCAGAAATGTTACGCGACTGTTTGGTTTGCGGTATTAACAATGCGGCCACCCAGAGAAAGTTGTTAGCTGAGCCAACATTGACTTTTCAACATGCCATTCAAATATTATTGTCCCGAGAGAGCGCAGAGCGAGGAGTACAGGAGCTACAGGGAATGGAAGTGCATGCCTTGGGGCGCAACCCCTTCCGTCCGAAAACGTCCCCCCGCACTCCTGCGGTACCTTGGGCGAGGCAACGTCCGGACCGACGCCAGTGGCCGTCGGACATTCCTCCCCGAAGGGAGCCTTCTCCAGAACCAATGGATGAGGAGCCATGTCCGTGTCAGACTTGTAGGCGCCGACCCCGTCGCGGACGGCGGTCCTGGGGGCGCCAGAGGCGCCGTCGTTCCGACCGAAACTGGGACCAGCCCAGGGGCCGTAACTGGGACCAGCCCAGGGGCCGTACCTTCCATGTGGATGAACCTGCGGCGACTACTCCTGAGGACGTGGAGGAGTACTCCGGAGGACGACTGCCTGCAGCGGCATTGTGTGGCAGCTCCCCGTGTGGCCCCCATTAAGGTGACAGTACGGGCCAATGGCCACCCACTTGAGATGGAGTTGGACACTGGCGCAGCAGTCTCCGTGATCGCCCAGAGGACATTCGACCGCATCAAGCAGGATATACAGACCCTTACATTAACCGACACACAGGCCAGGTTGGCCACCTACACGGGGGAACCACTGGACATTGCAGGAACTACAATGACCCCTGTTGTTTATGGACGCCAGGAGGGGCGTTTCCCACTTATCGTAGTGCGTGGCCATGGGCCCAGCCTGTTGGGTCGGGACTGGTTGCGCCATTTGCGGTTGCAATGGCAGCACATCCTCCAAACAGTTTCTGGAGAGTTGACTGAGGTGCTAGGACGATACCCAGAGGTATTCCAGCCTGGTTTGGAAAATAAAAGGGGCCGTAGCCCGTATCCAAGTTGAATCAGGAGCCACGCTGCGCTATTTCCGGGCGAGCCCAGTGCCTTACGCCTTGCTCGAGAAGGTAGAAGAGGAGCTCACTCGTTTGGAGAGTTTGGGTATTATCAGGCCCGTCCGTTTTGCTGACTGGGCAGCACCAATTGTACCTGTAATGAAGCCAGATGCCACAGTTCGCTTGTGTGGCGACTATAAACTTGCAGTGAATACGGCTCCTGACTAGACCGATATCCAATGCTTCGCATAGCGGATCTCTACGTGAAGCTTGCAGGCGGACTCTCCTTCACAAAATTAGATATGAGTCACGCCTACCTGCAGTTGGAGCTGGACCCTGCCTCCCGACCATTTGTAACGATTAATACACACCGGGGCCTGTATGAATATACACGGTTGCCCTTTGGAGTATCCTCTGCCTGCGCAATTTTTCAACGTGTTATGGAGGGCATTTTGAGAGGTTTACCACGTGTTGCTGTCTACTTAGATGACGTTTTGATTACAGGGACGTCGGAGCAGGAACATTTGGAAAATCTGGAGGCTGTCCTTAGACGCCTTTCGGAGGCTGGAGTCCGTTTACGTCGCACAAAGTGCGTATTTCAGGCAAAGGAAGTAGTCTACCTAGGTTATCGGGTGGACCGCGAGGGTCTGCACCCCGTCGCAGAGAAGGTGCGTGCGATTCAACATGCCCCCACCCCGACTGACACTTCGCATCTTCGTTCTTTTCTCGGTCTCGTAAACTATTACGGGAAGTTCCTCCCTTCGTGCCTGCTCCGCCTCTGCCATCCAATCAGATCATGGCTGATCTCTTCCTGGTCTCAAATCCACCTCCCCACCTCTTCCCCATCTCCCTTTAATCTGTTTTTAAAATCAGAAATATATCCATCTCCTTCTTGAAACCATTTAATGACTCAGATTCCACCGCTCTATGACTCACACTCCACCTCTCCAATCGACCCTCATTACTGAAGTTTCTCACCCCTGGAACCATCCTTGTTAACCTCTCCTGCGCTCTCTCCAATGTGTTCACATCCTTCCCATAGTGTGGCTCCCAGAACTGTGCACAATATTCCAGCTGAGGTCTAACTAGTGTCTTGTATAAGTTCAGTAAAACCTCCTCGCTCTTGTACTCTGTGTCCCTATTAATAAAGCCCAGTGTACTTTATGCTTTATTAACTGCTCTCTCCACCTGTCCTGTCACCTTCAATGATCGATACACATCTACACCCACGTCCCTCTGCTCCTCCACCCCTTTAGAATTTTATCCCTTATTTTATATTGTCTCTGCCTGTTCTTCAGCAAAATGCATCACCTCACACTTCTCCGCATTGAACTTCACCTGCCCCCTATCTGCCCACTCCAACAACTTGTCTATGTTCTTTTGATGTTCTGCACTGTTCTGTTTTGCCCTCTTCCAGACCCTTCCATCAGGCAGAAGGTACAGAAGTCTGAAGACTCGCACATCCAGACATAGGAACAGCTTCTTTCCCACAGCTACAAGACTCCTCATCGACTCCCCCTCAGACTGATCTGTTCCCTGTCAGAACACTATTCACGACACCCTATGCTGCTCTTGCTCATGTATTTGCTTTGTTTGGCCCCTTGCTCCGCACTGTAACCAATCGCTGTTTGTCGATGTACCATTTGTCAATGTTCTCTGTTGATTATTCTCTTGTCCACTATGTACCTACTGTGTACGTTCCCTCGGCCGCAGAAAAATACTTTTCTCTGTACCTCGGTACATGTGACAATAAAATGTCAATCAATCAATCACTTCCAGGTTTAGTGACATCCCCAAATTTTGAAATTGCCCCCTGCACACCAAGATCAAGAACATTAATATGAGATATCAGGAAAAGCAAGAGTCCCAATACTGACCCATGGGAAACACAACAAACCTACCTCCAGCCTGAAAAATATCCATTGACCGTTACTTGCTACTTCCTATGGCTCAGCTCATTCTGTGTCCTCATTCTAACTGCCCCTTTTATTCCATGATCTATAACTTTTCTCACAAGGCTGTTGTGTGGCGTTCTATCGAATGCCCTGAAAGTCCACGTAAACCGCATCAACAGCATTATCCTCATCGACCCTCTCTGTTGCCTCCTCAAGGACTCCAGCGAGTCAGTTAAACCCAATTTGCCCCTTTCGAAGCAGAATAGTGTCGCAGCTATTCTCCAGCTGCTGAATACATTGCCTGGGTGAATCAAGAAAGTGCTCTGTATTCTTAGTTGAGTATTAAAAATGCTTGAATGTGGGAGCAAAGGAGGAATCAGCAGTGAAAGCTGAAATGCAAGTGCCAAAAAATAGCTCAAGTGAAAACGGCAAAAGACAAAACATATGTTTAGGCTCTGACCATGCAGAACTCCAGTGCCAAATGATTTTAATTCTCTGCAGTGTAATCGTTCAAGCAATTAGGTGTCTCCCACAGACCGTTGGGCAGATGGGAGTGTGTGTTTGTGCCAGTGAGCCCATGTCCCTGCTCTGGGCTGGTATCAAAGGATGCATCAATCTATCTCGTGGAATGATCTAACGGTGGAGGGCTCCTGCGCTGAGTGCTGATGCTGTTTGAAGTTGTTCCCTGTGGAAGAGCAGAGTTTTCATGCTGTCAGATAGCTCAACCCCAGCTTCCTCACAAATCAGAGGAACGCTGACCTGTACATGAACTGGCATTCGTGCAGAATGCATTCGCTGTGGCTTTCCAGGCAGTTCAAACACAGAATCTCATCAGGTTAATGCCTCATCAACTGTGTTGTCCTATAAATAGCAGCAATGTGCTTCTTGTTGTTTGATTTGGAAGATTATTATTACGAGGTTTCCCTGGGTTTGCCCAGTGAAGACTCTCCCGATCAAAATGAACCAACACAAGTGAACGTTGACTGTTAGAGAAGCAAAAGAAACAGACTCGGGCAGGGGTGTCATAGATTATCGAATTTACAGTGCAGGAGGCCATTCGGCCCATCGAGTCTGCACCGGCTCTTGGAAAGAGCACCCTACCCAAAGTCAACACCTCCACCCCATCCCCATAACCCAGTAACCCCACCCAACACCAAGGGCAATTTTGGATACTAAGGGCAATTTATCATTGGCCAATCCACCTAACCTGCACATCTTTGGACTGTGGGAGGAAACCGGAGCACCCGGAGGAAACCCACGCAGACACGGGGAGGACGTGCAGACTCCGCACAGACAGTGACCCAGTGGGGAATCGAACCCGGGTCCCCGGCACTGTGAAGCAGCAGTGCTAACCACTGTGCTACCGTGCTGCCCATGGGGTGTGAATGGGGGAGGGGTTGGGGGGTGTCATAACATACACCAGTATATCATGGTGCAGACACACACTGATGGGGACACAGTGTGACCAATCAACACACACAACACCGCAGCCAATCACCAGTTAGAGCACACGCACTATAAAGACAGGGGGCGTCAGAGTTCCCGCTCATTCGGGATGCAGCCTCCTACAAGGACAGAGCTTACAGCTTACAGCACAGATCCTCACCATGTGCTGAGTGCATAGACTGGTTCGGACAGGCATAGGTCTTTAGTTTAATCTAACATCGTGTTAACCCACAGTGAAAGTATGTTCAACAGTTTCTAACTTAATAAAATCGTGTTGTGCTATTTTAAGTGTTGGTGGCCTGTATGTGTTCCACGGTTCCAGAGCACCCAACACATCATGATACCAGGAGTTGAGGGATGTTAGAACTTCTTAGACCTACCTGCAAGTGATCTGCCTTCCACCAGCATACAGCCATCCTGCAAAATGGACAGCGTCCGCCCGCCGCCGCCGCTCCGCATCACCGGTAACCTGGGGGCCAACTGGAAGATATTCAACAACGCTTCCAGCTCTACCTGGAAGCCACAGACCGGGAATCTGCCTCAGAAACCAGGAAGATCGCTCTCTTCCTATCCACGGCCGGGGAACATGCCATCCACATTTTCAATTCTCTCACCTTTGCTGATGGTGAAGATAAATCAAAATTCAAGACGGTCCTCCTCAAGTTTGACAGTCACTACGACATCGAGGTGAATGAAAGTTTCGAGCGCTATGTATTCCAACAGCGTTTGCAGGGTAAGGATGAACATTTCCAGTCCTTTCTCACCCACCTCCGCATCCTTGCACAGTCCTGTAATTACGGGCCCACCTCCGACTCCATGATACGCGACCAGATCGTTTTCGGTGTTCAGTCGGACCCCCTACGCCAGCAGCTCCTCAAGGTAAAGCAGCTCACCCTAGCGACCGCTATCGAGACCTGCGTGCTACACGAAACACGCCACTAGTCTGTATTCCCACATCCAAGCGGCTGAAACGGTGCGGCAAGGTCCCCACGAGGCAGAACGAGTCCAAGCAATCGAGCAACTCCAGGGCCTCAGTCTGGATGAGGGCGGCCATTTCGCGCGCTTTTCGCGGTCTCCCGCGCTTGTGCGCACCAAACGAGGGGACGTCGCCGAATGTAATGCGCAGGCGCGCACCACGTACGGCCGCACCGCGCATGATTGGTGGCGCAGCTAACGTACTGACACTACAACGTGCGGCAACTGTGGCCCCGCCCACTTAAAGCGGCAATGTCCTGCCAAATCCCGACAATGCCTGCGATGTGGTAAACTTGGCCACTCTGCTGCTTTATGCAGATCAGCTCAGCCTGTCAACTCTCGTCGCTCCAGCCAGCCTCGCAGGAATGTCCGGGCCATTCAACCCACGGTCACCGAGCCCGATGCGGACCTGCTACCCGATATTGACACCGAGGACCCGAAGGCGCCTTTTCGAGTCGGTATCGTTACAAAAAACAGGGTGTCCCCGAAGCAAAGAATCCAGCCTCTATCGGTATACAGCATCGATCCAGACGATGAGTGGTGTGCCACCCTTACGGTCAACCGGTCCCAAATACGATTCCGCCTGGACACTGCTGCCTCCGCCAATCTCATTGCGCGGTCTGACCCTCAAAACCTTCGTGTCAAACCAGCCATCCTCCCATCAGCCTGCCAGCTATTAGATTATAATGGCAATGCCATTGCTGCCAGCGGCTCGTGCCAACTTGAAGTGACGCACAGGTCACGCAAATCCATCCTTCCTTTCGAGATCATGGGCTCCTCGAAAGCCTCCCTGCTTGGCGCGCAGGCATGCAAGCTGTTGAACCTAGTTCAGAGAGTTCACTGTTTCTCTCCTGATGACGGGTCTGCCTTTCAGGACACTGACTTCAGGGCGCAGCTCGACGCCATTATCAACCAGCACCACGACGTCTTCGAGGGCATGGGCACACTCCCGTACACCTACAAGATCTTATTGAAACCGAATGCCACGCCTGTGGTGCACGCACCTCGCAGGGTCCCAGCACCCCTTAAGGACCGCCTCAATCAGCAGCTGCAGGACCTCCAGAACCAAGGAGTGATTTCCAAAGTAACGGAACCGACCGACTGGGTCAGTTCCATGGTATGTGGAAAAAAGCATTCCGGTGAATTGAGAATTTGCATTGATCCCAAGGATCTAAATCACAATATCACGAGGGAGCATTATCCAATCCCCAAGCACTAAGAGCTCACATGCGAGATGGCTCACGCCAAGCTCTTTACCAAACTCGACGCCTCGAAAGGATTCTGGCAAATCCAGCTCGATAAATCCAGCAGGAAACTGTGTACATTTAACACCCCCTTTGGCAGATACTGTTACAACAGGATGCCGTTTGGGATCATATCTGCTTCAGAAGTGTTCCACAGGATCATGGAACAAATGATGGAAGGCATTGAAGGTGTTCGCGTCTATGTCGACGACATAATCATTTGGTCCACCACCCCGCAGGAGCATGTTAGTCGCCTCCAGCGCGTGTTCAAACGCATACGGGAGCAGGGGCTACGCCTCAACAGGGCCAAATGCTCGTATGGTCAGACGGAACTCAAGTTCCTCGGGGACCACATCTCCCAGTTGGGTGTGTGGCCGGATGCGGACAAGGTGGCTGCCATCACAGCCATGGAAACACCAGAGGACAAGAAGGCGGTCCTCCGATTTCTGGGCATGGTAAAATTTTTAGAGAGGTTCATCCCTAACCTCGCCTCTCATACCACGGCTCTCAGGAACCTGGTCAGGAAGATGACAGACTTCCGATGGCTCCCTGCCCACGAGCGCGAATGGAGAGAACTCAAAACCAAACTGACCACGGCCCCGGTCTTAGCCTTTGTTGATCCAGCGAAAGAGACAAAGATTTTGACAGATGCCAGTCAGTCTGGCATTGGGGCAGTGCTCCTTTAACGTGATGAGGCCTCATCATGGGCCCCCGTTGCATATGCGTCATGCGCCATGACCCCCACGGAGCAGCGCTACGTGCAGATAGAAAAGGAGAGCCTGGGCCTTCTGACCGGTGTGGTTAAGTTTCAGGATTATGTCTACGGACTTCCTCAATTCACCGTCAAGACCGACCATCGCCCGCTGGTCAATATAATACAGAAAGACTTGAACGACATGACGCCTCGCCTCCAGCGTATTCTTCTCAAGCTCGTCCAAATTTGCCTCGAGACAGCGGCTGACCCTTTGCTACAGCGTGTCATGCGCCACCTAACAGACGGGTGGCTCAAGGGCCAATGCCCTCAGTTCTATAATGTCAGAGATGATCTGGCCGTAGTAGACGGGGTTCTTCTAAAACTGGACCGCATTGTCATCCCGCATAGCATGCGCCAGCTTGTCCTGGAACAACTACACGAGGGCCACCTTGGCGTGGAAAAGTGCCGCCGACGGGCCCGAGAGGCAGTGTACTGGCCCGGCATTAATGGCGACATCGCCAACACAGTGCTCAACTGCCCCACTTGTCAGCGCTTCCAGCCGGCCCAACCACGTGAGACCCTGCAGCCCCATGAGTTGGTCACGTCACCATGGACCAAGGTGGGCATCGACCTGTTCCACGTGCTGGGTGGAGACTATGTCCTGATCGTGGACTACTTTTCGAATTACCCGGAGGTGATACGGTTGCACGACATCACCTCGTCGGCAGTCATTCGTGCCTGTAAGGAAACCTTTGCTCGACACGGCATCCCGCTCACGGTTATGTCGGACAATGGCCCCTGCTTCGCCAGCCAGGAATGGTCCAACTTTGCCAGGCGGTACAATTTTGCCCATGTGACGTCCAGTCCCCTGTACCCCCAATCCAACGGCAAAGCGGAGAAGGGAGTACATGTAGTCAAACACACAAACAGCTCCCCTGCAAGGCTGCCGATGCTGGGTCCGATTTCTACCTCGCCCTGCTGGCCTATCGCTCGGCCCCACTGTCCACTGGCCTGTCGCCAGCCCAATTACTCATGGGTCGCACCCTGAGGACGACGGTGCCGTCCATCCATGTCCCAGACCTCGACCACGTTCCGGTCCTTCGCCGGATGCAGCTGTCTCGTGCACAGCACAAGGCGGCTCATGACGCCCGTGCAGCTGATCTCCCTGCTCTGGCTCCAGATGACAACGTCCGCGTCCATCTTTCGGATGGTGGCTGGTCTGCAACCGCTGTTGTCCTTCGGCAGGTGGCTCCCCGCTCGTTCCTGGTTCGTCTACCAGATGGCTCCATTCAGCGCCGCAATTGACGTGCCCTTCGTCTCGTTCCGCGCTCACTACGTGATCCTCCACTGTCGCCTCGCCCTCCTGCTGACCCTGCCATGGACTATGCAGAAATCCCTGTCACTCTGCCTCCTCCTCACTCTGACGCAGTCCAGCCCGCTCCTCAGCCGGCGGCTCCCGACTCACCCTTGAGGCGGTCGACTAGAATTCGTCACCCACCTCAGAGACTTAATTTATGAACTTTGCGGACTTACAGACTTTCTGAATTGTTTTGTTGCTTTGTTTGATCGTTTCCCTGGATTGTATATAGTGTTGATCTCATTATTCTTGTTGCATACTGCTTCTCTGCACCAGGCACCTTCCCATGTAAATAGCTTAGTTCCCATGTACGTAGTCCTGTAAATATGTCTTCGCACCCCACACGTAGTTAGGAACATTCTCACCACACATTATTTATTGCCACACACATACATTCTTTTATAAAAGGGGGGATGTCATAATATACACCAGTATATCATGGTGCAGACACACACACACTGATGGACACACAGCAAGACCAATCAACACACACAACACCGCAGCCAATCACCAGTGAGAGCACACTCACTATAAAGACAGGGGGCATCAGAGTTCCCGCTCATTCGAGTAGCAGCTAGCTAGGAGCACAGAGCTCACAGCCTGCAACACAGACATTCACCATGTGCTGAGTGCATAGACTGGTTCGGACAGGCATAGGTCTTTAGTTTAATCTAACATCGTGTTAACCCACAGTGAATGTATGTTCAACAGTTTCTAACTTAATAAAATAGTGTTGCTCTATTTTAAGTGTTGGCGACCTGTATGTGTTCCACGGATCCGGAGCACCCAACACATCAGGGGAGGGGTGTGAATGGGGGAGGGGTGAGAATGGGGGAGGGGTGTTAATGGGGGAGGGGTGTGAATGGGGGAGGGGTGTGAACGGGGAGGGATGTGAATGGGGAGGGGTGGGAATGGGGGAGGGGTGGGAATGGGGGAGGGGTGAGAATGGGGGAGGGGTGAGAATGGGGGAGGGGTGGGAATGGGAGAGGGGTGGGAATGGGAGAGGGGTGGGAATGGGGGAGGGGTGGGAATGGGAGAGGGGTGAGATTGGGAGAGGGGTGAGAATGGGGGAGGGGTGGGAATGGGGGAGGGGTGGGAATGGGGGGGGAGGGGTGGGAATGGGGGGGGAGGGGTGGGAATGGGGGGGGAGGGGTGGGAATGGGGGGGGAGGGGTGGGAATGGGGGGGGAGGGGTGGGAATGGGGAGGGGTGGGAATGGGGGGGGAGGGGTGGGAATGGGGGAGGGGTGGGAATGGGGGAGGGGTGGGAATGGGGGAGGGGTGTGAACGGGGAGGGATGTGAATGGGGAGGGGTGGGAATGGGGGAGGGGTGGGAATGGGGGAGGGGTGAGAATGGGTGAGAATGGGGGAGGAGTGTGAATGGGGAGGGGTGGGAATGGGGGAGGGGTGGGAATGGGGGAGGGGTGAGAATGGGGGAGGGGTGGGAATGGGAGAGGGGTGGGAATGGGGGAGGGGTGGGAATGGGGGAGGGGTGAGAATGGGAGAGGGGTGAGATTGGGAGAGGGGTGAGAATGGGAGAGGGGTGAGAATGGGGGGGGAGGGGTGGGAATGGGGGGGGGAGGGGTGGGAATGGGGGGGGAGGGGTGGGAATGGGGAGGGGTGGGAATGGGGGGGAGGGGTGGGAATGGGGGAGGGGTGGGAATGGGGGGGGAGGGGTGGGAATGGGGGAGGGGTGGGAATGGGGGAGGGGTGGGAATGGGGGAGGGGTGGGAATGGGGGAGGGGAGGGGAGGGGTGGGAATGGGGGAGGGGTGGGAATGGGGGAGGGGTGGGAATGGGGGAGGGGTGGGAATGGGGGAGGGGTGGGAATGGGGGAGGGGTGGGAATGGGGGAGGGAATGGGGGAGGGGTGGGAATGGGGAGGGGTGGGAATGGGGAGGGGTGGGAATGGGGAGGGGTGGGAATGGGGGAGGGGTGTGAACGGGGAGGGATGTGAATGGGGAGGGGTGGGAATGGGGGAGGGGTGAGAATGGGGAGGGGTGGGAATGGGGGAGGGGTGAGAATGGGGAGGGGTGGGAATGGGGGAGGGGTGAGAATGGGGAGGGGTGGGAATGGGGAGGGGTGGGAATGGGGAGGGGTGGGAATGGGGGAGGGGTGGGAATGGGGAGGGGTGTGAATGGGGGAGGGGTGTGAATGGGGGAGGGGTGTGAACGGGGAGGGATGTGAATGGGGAGGGGTGGGAATGGGGGAGGGGTGGGAATGGGGGAGGGGTGAGAATGGGGAGGGGTGGGAATGGGGGAGGGGTGGGAATGGGGAGGGGTGTGAATGGGGGAGGGGTGTGAATGGGGGAGGGGTGTGAACGGGGAGGGATGTGAATGGGGAGGGGTGGGAATGGGGGAGGGGTGGGAATGGGGGAGGGGTGAGAATGGGGAGGGGTGGGAATGGGGGAGGGGTGGGAATGGGGAGGGGTGGGAATGGGGAGGGGTGGGAATGGGGGAGGGGTGGGAATGGGGAGGGGTGGGAATGGGGGAGGGGTGTGAATGGGGGATAGGTTCAAGTGAAGCTGCTCTCAAACCCACTTGTTAACAGGCTGGAAAGCGACAGAAAGAAATTTTGCAATGTTAACACAGAGCAGACGGAGGCCATTCAGCCCATTCTGTCCATGCTGGTTCTGAATGTTTTTCCTCATATGCCGTTTTTTTTTTTTGTTGCCTGAAATCTGTGTGCCTCTGGTTCTCCCCAGCCAGTGGGATGGGCCCCTCCCCAGCCAGTGGGATGGGCCCCTCCCCAGCCAGTGGGATGGGCCCCTCCCCAGCCAGTGGGATGGGCCCCTCCCCAGCCAGTGGGATGGGCCCCTCCCCAGCCAGTGGGATGGGCCCCTCCCCAGCCAGTGGGATGGGCCCCTCCCCAGCCAGTGGGATGGGCCCCTCCCCAGCCAGTGGGATGGGCCCCTCCCCAGCCAGTGGGATTGGCCCCTCCCCAGCCAGTGGGATGGGCCCCTCCCCAGCCAGCGGGATGGGCCCCTCCCCAGCCAGTGGGATGGGCCCCTCCCCAGCCAGCGGGATGGGCCTCTCCCCAGCCAGTGGGATGGGCCCCTCCCCAGCCAGCGGGATGGGCCCCTCCCCAGCCAGTGGGATGGGCCCCTCCCCAGCCAGTGGGATGGGCCCCTCCCCAGCCAGTGGGATGGGCCCCTCCCCAGCCAGTGGGATGGGCCCCTCCCCAGCCAGTGGGATGGGCCTCTCCCCAGCCAGTGGGATGGGCCCCTCCCCAGCCAGTGGGATGGGCCCCTCCCCAGCCAGTGGGATGGGCCCCTCCCCAGCCAGTGGGATGGGCCTCTCCCCAGCCAGTGGGATGGGCCCCTCCCCAGCCAGTGGGATGGGCCCCTCCCCAGCCAGTGGGATGGGCCCCTCCCCAGCCAGTGGGATGGGCCCCTCCCCAGCCAGTGGGATGGGCCTCTCCCCAGCCAGTGGGATGGGCCTCTCCCCAGCCAGTGGGATGGGCCTCTGCCTTCCAGCCTCCCTCAATCCAGGAGGCAACCCAGGAATGTTTGCCATTTGCTTTTATAACCGCACCCCCCACCTCCACCTCCACCCACCCCCCCCCCCCCCCCCCCCCCCCCCGGCTCTCCAGAACTGGTTCCCGCCTCCTCCCTGCACCCGTCACCCCTATTGGGCATTGACCTCATCTATGGCCAATCAATGCCTTCGCCCCTAAAACTGGTGTCGCGTCACCGACGGCGATATGGTTAGGGGCCAGGACCTGCAAATGATCTGGCCCTCAGCTGCCTGCCCGCCTGATATATCTGATAGCACGGTGTGCAGAAAGGGGCATTCTGGAGCAGGGATGAGATCGAGTTCAATTAATTTACTAGAAAAGCAGACATGAAAGGCCTCAGGGATTATCACTTACTCTGGTGTGGGTCGGGTTTGGAAAAGACTGCACACGTTTGTGTTTGACGTTTAATTGGCCCATTGGATTTGGTGGTCATGCTTTATGAAATGACTGGAGTGACGGTGGGGGGGGGGGGGGGGTGCGGGGAGGATGTTGGCCCTCTTTGGCACTCCATTGGCTCTCAGTGCTCCATTGGCACTCCATTGGCTCTCAGTGCTCCATTGGCACTCCATTGGCACTCCATTGGTGCTTCATTGGCACTCCATTGGCACTCCATTGGCACTCCATTAGCACTCCATTGGCACTCCATTGGTGCTTCATTGGCACTCCATTGGCACTCCATTGGCACTCCATTGGCGCTTCATTGGCACTCCATTGCCACTCCATTGGCACTCCATTGGCACTCCATTGGCACTCAATTGGCGCTTCATTGGTGCTCCATTGGCGCTTCATTGGTGCTCCATTGGCGCTTCATTTGTGCTCCATTGGCACTCCATTGGCACTCCATTAGCACTCCATTGGCACTCCATTGGTGCTTCATTGGCACTCCATTGGCACTCCATTGGCACTCCATTGGCGCTTCATTGGCACTCCATTGCCACTCCATTGGCACTCCATTGGCACTCCATTGGCACTCCATTGGCACTCCATTGGCGCTCCATTGGCACTCCATTGGCACTCCATTGGCACTCCATTGGCGCTTCATTGGCGCTTCATTGGTGCTCCATTGGCGCTTCATTGGTGCTCCATTGGCACTCCATTGGTACTCCATTGGCACTCCATTGGCGCTCCATTGGCGCTTCATTGGTGCTCCATTGGCGCTTCATTTGTGCTCCATTGGCACTCCATTGGCACTCCATTGGCACTCCATTGGCGCTTCATTGGCACTCCATTGGCACTCCATTGGCGCTTCATTGGCACTCCATTGGCACTCCATTGGCACTCCATTGGCATCCATTGGCGCTTCATTGGCACTCCATTGGCACTCCATTGGCACTCCATTGGCACTCCATTGGCGCTTCATTGGCATCCATTGGCGCTTCATTGGCGCTTCATTGGCACTCCATTGGCGCTCCATTGCCACTCCATTGGCACTCCATTGGCACTCCATTGGCGCTTCATTGGTGCTCCATTGGCGCTTCATTGGTGCTTCATTGGCACTCCATTGGCGCTTCATTGGCACTCCATTGGCACTCCATTGGCGCTTCACTGGTGCTTCATTGGCACTCCATTGACACTCCATTAGCACTCCATTGGCACTCCATTGGCGCTCCATTGGCGCTTCATTGGCACTCCATTGGCACTCCATTGGCACTCCATTAGCACTCCATTGGCGCTTCATTGGCACTCCATTGGCGCTTCATTGGCACTCCATTGGCACTCCATTGGCACTCCATTGGCACTCCATTGGCACTTCATTGGCACTTCATTGGCACTCCATTGGCACTCCATTGGCGCTCCATTGGCACTCCATTGGCACTCCATTGGTGCTTCATTGGCACTCCATTGGCACTCCATTGGCGCTCCATTGGCGCTTCATTGGCACTCCATTGGCACTCCATTGGCACTCCATTGGCACTCCATTGGCGCTTCATTGGCACTTCGTTGGCACTCCATTGGCACTCCATTGGCACTCCATTGGCGCTTCATTGGCACTCCATTGGCACTCCATTGGCACTCCATTGGCGCTCCATTGGCGCTTCATTGGCACTCCATTGGCACTTCGTTGGCACTTCGTTGGCGCTCCATTGGCACTCCATTGGCGCTTCATTGGCACTCCATTGGCACTCCATTGGCACTCCATTGGCACTCCATTGACACTCCATTGGCGCTCCATTGGCACTCCATTGGCGCTTCATTGGCACTCCATTGGCACTCCATTGGCACTCCATTGGCACTCCATTGGCGCTCCATTGGCTCTCAGTGCTCCATTGGCACTCCATTGGCACTCCATTGGCGCTCCATTGGCACTCCATTGGCGCTTCATTGGCGCTTCATTGGCATTCCATTGGCACTCCATTGGCACTCCATTGGCGCTTCATTGGCACTCCATTGGCGCTTCATTGGCGCTCCATTGGCACTCCATTTTCCGCTCCATTGGCGCTCCATTGGCACTCCATTGGCACTCCATTGGCGCTTCATTGGCACTCCATTGGCACTCCATTGGCGCTTCATTGGCACTCCATTGGCACTCCATTGGCGCTTCATTGGCGCTCCATTGGCACTCCATTTTCCGCTCCATTGGCGCTCCATTGGCACTCCATTGGCACTCCATTGGCGCTTCATTGGCACTCCATTGGCGCTTCATTGGCACTCCATTGGCGCTCCATTGGCGCTCCATTGGCACTCCATTGGCTCTCAGTGCTCCATTGGCACTCCATTGGCACTCCATTGGCGCTTCATTGGCGCTTCATTGGCACTCCATTGGCACTCCATTGGCGCTTCATTGGCGCTTCATTGGCACTCCATTGGCACTCCATTGGCACTTCATTGGCACTCCATTGGCACTCCATTGGCACTCCATTGGCGCTCCATTGGCTCTCAGTGCTCCATTGGCACTCCATTGGCACTCCATTGGCACTCCATTGGCGCTTCATTGGCGCTTCATTGGCACTCCATTGGCACTTCATTGGCGCTCCATTGGCACTCCATTTTCCGCTCCATTGGTGCTCCATTGGCACTCCATTTTCCGCTCCATTGGCGCTCCATTGGCACTCCATTGGCGCTTCATTGGCACTCCATTCGCGCTCCATTGGTGCTTCATTGGCGCTCCATTGGCACTCCATTTTCCGCTTCATTGGCACTCCATTGGCACTCCATTTTCCGCTCCATTGGCGCTCCATTGGCACTCCATTGGCGCTTCATTGGCACTCCATTCGCGCTCCATTGGCGCTCCATTGGCACTCCATTGGCTCTCAGTGCTCCATTGGCACTCCATTGGCACTTCATTGGCGCTCCATTGGCACTCCATTGGCACTTCATTGGCGCTCCATTGGCACTCCATTGGCACTTCATTGGCGCTCCATTGGCACTCCATTGGCACTTCATTGGCGCTCCATTGGCGCTCCATTGGCACTCCATTGGCACTTCATTGGCGCTCCATTGGCGCTCCATTGGCACTCCATTGGCACTTCATTGGCGCTTCATTGGCGCTTCATTGGCACTCCATTGGCACTCCATTGGCGCTTCATTGGCACTTCATTGGCACTCCATTGGCACTCCATTGGCACTCCATTGGCACTTCATTGGCACTTCATTGGCACTCCATTGGCGCTTCATTGGCGCTTCATTGGCACTCCATTGGCGCTCCATTGGCACTCCATTGGCACTTCATTGGCACTCCATTGGCACTCCATTGGCACTCCATTGGCACTCCATTGGCACTCCATTGCACCATGCTTATGGCTGCAGCATGCCCATAAGTATGCACAAACCAGCAATGCCAGTCCCCGTGCTGTTTAGTCACTGGCCAAGGATGGCCACTCTCTCGGCATTCAGTTCTCTGCTAACCCTGTCTCGGGGAAGGGACGCCCCCTCCATTTCATTGCCAAGGAGTTGCCCAAATACCTGTTGCATCGATCGGTACCATCTTGCTGAGTGTGATCATTCGTCATGTTGGAATGTCATCCTTCATGCAAAGAATTTCATATCTAAATCATGGGGTGGCAAGGGGGGAAACAGTAGTTCGCACTGTGGCTTCACAGCACCAGGGTTCGACTCCGGCGACTGTCTATGTGGAGTTTGCACGTTCTCCCCGTGTCTGCGTGGGCTTCCTCCGGGTGCTCCGGTTTCCTCCCACAGTCCAAAGATGTGCATGTTAGGTGGATTGGCCATGTTAAATTGTCCCTCAGTGTCCAAAGATGTGCAGGTTAGGTGGATTGGCCATGTTAAATTGTCCCTCAGTGTCCAAAGATGTGCAGGTTAGGTGGATTGGCCATGATAAATTGTCCCTTAGTGTCCAAAAATGTACAGGTTAGGTGGATTGGACATGATAATTTGTCCCTTAGTGTCCAAAGATGTACAGGTTAGGTGGATTGGCCATGATAAATTGTCCCTTAGTGTCCAAAAATGTACAGGTTAGGTGGATTGGACATGATAATTTGTCCCTTAGTGTCCAAAGATGTACAGGTTAGGTGGATTGGCCATGTTAAATTGTCCCTTAGTGTCCAAAGATGTACAGGTTAGGTGGATTGGCCATGATAATTTGTCCCTTAGTGTCCAAAGATGTACAGGTTAGGTGGATTGACCATGCTAAATTGTCCCTTAGTGTCCAAAGATGTGCAGGTTGGGTGGATTGGCCATGTTAAATTGTCCCTTAGTGTCCAAAGATGTGCAGGTTAGGTGGATTGGCCATGGATCGATGCGCGGGGTTACAGGGCTAGGGTGGGAGTGTGCCTAGGTAGCGTGCTCTGTTGGAGGGTCGGTGCAGACTCGATGGGCCAAATGGCCTCTTTCGGCACTGGGGGGATTGTATTCTATGAAATATCATCTCTGGGGTTCCACTGAAGAAGCGCCTGGTGAGTCTGGTTGCAATTAATCAGAAATTCAAACGCAAAGTTGGATCTGATTGGCAGGAAGCTAGTGGTGTCTGAAAACCAGATGTTGTTGAAATGTTCCATCCGCCAATTTGAATTGAGTAAAATTACAAAGAACCAACCTGAACAGTTCAGTAGGTGCTGGGTTGGCGTGGTATATCTCCAGACCAGCTTCGCACACCACTCTATACCCTGCTCCAAGTGACCCGCCACCGTTTGACCCCGAACCGCCCATGGCCTAAACCACCCAACTTGCAATCCAGTAGGATCCAAAATCAAGCATGGCCTTAGTCCCGAGGGGAGCCGGAAGCTACTCTTCCTGTATCTCTGGGGCGGTTGTGCCAGTTTTGATTTCGGAATAGGTCCCTCTGCCAGCACTAATTGTTTGCCAAGGTCAGCAGGCAAGTTCACCTTTTGTCTCTAGAAATGGGTGAGTGGGCACCAGTAGGTAGGCATCGGGCACCTCATATTCGCGCTTGGCATACCTTTGTTGGTCCTCTTATTTTCCTCAGCGTAATTCCCGTTGGGAAACCCCCTTCGGGTGTGGAAGGGAAGAAGGTGGTGTTGGTGGTTTGGTGAATGGTGCTAAGAATAAAACAATAATGAGAGTAACTGACTGCAAATGAGAGGGAGTTGACAGGGGTGGCAGTGGCATAGTGGCATAGTCGCTGGACTAGTCATCTAGTAAAACCCAGGGGAATCTTCTGGGACCTGGGTTCGAATCCCACCATGACAGAAACGGTGGAATTTAAACTCAATACAAAAAACATCTGGAATTAAAAATCTAATGATGATCATGAAATGATTGTCGTAAAAACCCATCTGGTTCACTAATGTCCTTTAGGGAAGGAAATCTGCCGTCCTTACCCGGTCTGGTCTACATGTGACTCCAGACCCACAGCAATGCGGGTGACTCTTAACTGCCCTCTGAAATGACTCATCCAGTCACTCAGTTCAAGGGCAATCAGAGATGGGCATCAAATGCCTCGCCCAGCGATGCCCTCATCTCATAAAAGAAAAAAAATAATTTCTTTCCGCCCACATTTTTCACTTCCCATGCTGTCACAACCTTCACCCAGACACCTGCGTCCAACTGCCAACTTTGCCAACACCTTGTGTCTCTTTGCCAATGGCAATTGCACAGCGTTAGCCTCCTCCATAGAAAGCATCCTATCGGGCTGCATCACAGCCTGGTATGACAACTGCTCGGCCCAATACCATAGGAAACTTCAGAGAGTCGTGAACACCGCCCAGTCCATCACACGAACCTGCCTCCCATCCATTGACTCCATCTACACCTCCCGCTGCCTGGGGAAAGCGGGCAGCATAATCAAAGATCCCTCCCACCCGGCTGACTCACTCTTCCAACTTCTTCCATCGGGCAGGAGATACAGAAGTCCGAGAACACGCACGAACAGACTCAAAAACAGCTTCTTCCCCACTGTCCCCAGACTCCTAAGTGACTCTCTTATGGACTGAACTGATCTCTCCACACATCTTCGTTACTGAGCAGTACTACACTCTGTATGCTTCACCCGATATCTATGTATTTACATTGTGTCTCTATTATTTGTCTTATGTTTTCATGAATGATCTGTCTGGACTATGTGCAGAATACCTTTCACTGCACCTCGGTACACATGACCATAAACCCAAATCTAAATTTAAATCTACGTTCTGGATGGGGGTCAAATGGACACTCGGAGCAGGTTCCTGCCCTGCCTCCTCCCTATTCTCCAATGATTGACTGTTCACGTGTGCTCTGCATGCTCAGCTCCAAAGGAGCTGTCATTCATGGAATGCTCCCAAGAATAATGGCCAGTGCTTCTTCAGCATGTCCCACCACCCCATCCCCCCCAACCCCTGGCCCCATTCTGAAGTATGTGCTTGTGCTCGAGTGCAGTGACCTGGGAGAGACTTAAACACTCAGCCAAGAATTCAGCTGAAGGACTTGTGTAGGAGCGAGCAACAGGGGATGTTAGTCAGTGTAGCCATTACTAGGCTGGGACACCAGAAATGTTTTCTTTGGGAATACTTGAGCCATATTTAAATATTTAGGGAAAAATTCCCAAATTGGTGATTTATGACACACTGCAAGGGCTAACCAGCTGCACACTACTGTATACTGAGGCCTGTGAGGACCTTTGAGACTTAATCCACTGACTCATCATTAAGCAGACGCAGAGAGATTTCTGTGTGTATCGTTAAAAAGAAAAGCGTGGGATGAGAAACTGAGTTACATCAGTGTCGTTTGTTACAGTCGGGTGGGTGCAATTAGTATGGAGGTCATCCTGGGTTCAAAGGTCGCGGCTGCCCTCGCGCCCTGGCCAAAATTTGTCCATGAGCGGGACCCAACTGGGCAAGACTGATCAGACAGGAAACCATAATGCCACTTCGATAGCAGGGTAATTTTCCTCTTGTTGCTTCCTTCCGCAGCCGTCAGTTCCCTGGCAGGAGACGGGTTTAGCCGGGGGTTCAATTCAACGTTGCAAGTGGCTAGTGTTGCTCAAAGGCCTTCTGCATCTTCTCAAAGGGAGCTGAATATGTGCGGTTGGCGGGGGGAGTGGTGGAGTCCTTTGTGAGCTCATTCTGTGCCATCAAAGATCGAAGATTGGCTGGTCGCGGTGGAAAGCAAGGCGCCAGGGGGTTTGGACACTGCACTGAAGGCCTTGGTGGAGGGGAGGGGGGGGGGGGTGTGGGGAGATGGAAGAGAAACGTCCTGTCTCCACAAATGGCAGGGAAATCTCCCGGCACGTGCTCAGGGGGCAGTAGGAAGAAGCGGAGGCCAAGAGCAATATCCAGACGCAATGCAGTAAAACGTTGAACAAAAGCGTAACAGGGTTTGACAAATCTGTTGGAGCTTTGGGAGGATGTAATTGGCAAGGTGACAATTCCATGAGTCCAAAGAGGACCATCTACGACCCACCCCTAACGAGGAGCTGTGTGCCGGCTATCGATGAGCAGAAGCTTCGACAGACTATGCCAGAAGGTGATGTCCAAGCAATACTGGAAAAGACCAGCCACAACCTATTCAAGAATGCTTCAATCCAATGGCTCCTTTGTGACAATATTGATGAAAACATGTCAACTGAACACCGATTCGAAAAATCGCACATCATATGCTAACTCTTCAAGGTCCATTGTGGCTGACTGATCCCCACTCGATGTTGACACAATGGGAATCAGGGGGAAAACTCTACACCCATTGGAGTCATACCTGGCACCAAATAGATGGTGGTGGCCATTGAAGATTAATCGTTTCAATTCCGGGATATCACAACAGTGGAGAGTCCTCGACCCCAACCATCTTCAGCTTCTTCATCAATGACCTTCCTTCCATCATAAGGTCAGAAGTGGGGATGTTTGCGGATGACTGCACAAAGTTCAGCACCATTCGCGACTCCTCAGATAATGAAGCAGTCCCTGTCCAAATGCAGCAAGACCCGGGCAATATCCAGGCTCGGGCTGACAAGTTACATTCACACCACACAAGTGCCAGACAATGATCATCTTCAATAAGAGCAAATTAAATCATCTCCCCTTGACATTCAATTACATTCCCATCGCTGAACCCCCACAGTCCACATCCTGGGGGTTACCATTGATCAGAAACTGAACTGGACCCAGCCACATTAATACTGTGGCTACCAGAGCAGGTCAGAGGCTGGGAATCATGCGGAGAGTAACTCACCTCCTGACCCCCCAAAGCCTGTCCACCATCTACAACGCACAAGTCAGGAGTGTGATGGAATACTCTCCACTTGCCTGGATGAGCGCAGCTCCAACAACACTCAAGAAGCTCGACACCATCCAGGACAAAGCAGCCCCGCTTGATTGGCATCCCTTCCACAAACATTCACTCCCTCCACCATCGACGCACAGTGGCAGCCGTGTGTACCATCTACAAGATGCACTGTAGTAACTCGCCAAGGTTCCTCAGACAGCACCTTCCAAACTCACGACCTCTACCATCTAGAAGGACAAGAGCAGCAGATACCTGGGAACCCCACCACCTGGAGGTTCCCCTCCAAGTCACTCCCCACCCCGACTGGGAAATATATCGGCCGTTCCTTCACTGTCGCTGGGGCAAAATCCTGGAACTCCCTCCCTAACAGCACAGTGGGTGTACCTACACCACACGGACTGCAGCGGTTCAAGACGGCGACTCACCCCCACCTTCTCAAGGGGCAATTAAAGATGGACAATAAATATGTTGGCCTAGTCAGCAATGCCCACATCCTGTGAAAGAATGAAAAAAAAACAGATGAGCTTTACATTAGCAGTTTATCTGGGGGCCTCTGGTCATTGTCCCCCTCCCTTAACAATTGGTACAAGAACATTTCAATAGCACTTTTCACACTCTCAAAATGTCCCAAGGTACGTCACGTATAATGAAGTACGACTGAAGAGTAATGCAGGGAAATGTGGCAGCCATTTTGCACACCGCCAATTCTCCCAAACAGAAATGGGGCAGCACGGTAGCACAGTGGTTAGCACAGTTAATTCACAGCTCCAAGGTACTGGGTTCGACTCCCGGCTTGGATCACTGTCTGTGCGGAGTCTGCACGTCCTCCCCGTGTCTGCGTGGGTTTCCTCCGGGTGCTCCGGTTTCCTCCCACAGTCCAAAGATGTGCAGGTTAGGTGGATTGGCCGTGATAAATTGCCCTTAAAAGATAAAAGATTTGGTGTGGATAGGGTGGAGGTGTGGGGATGGGGTGGAGGTGTGAGCTTCAGTAGGGTGCACTTTCCAAGGGCCGGTACAGACTCGATGGGCCGAATTCACAGGGTAGGCGCCTCCAACAGTGTAGCACTCCCTCAGTGCTACACTGAAAGCATCAAACGAGATGGTCTGTCTGAGTGGCTTAAGCGAGACTTGAACTCACAATCTTCTGACACAGAAATGAGAGTACTTTTCAATGAGTCAGGACTGACATTGGTGCCAAGATCCTGTGGGTGCTGGCACAGCAGCTAGATGGGACCTGGGACTATTATGGTCTGCAATGACCACCTCAACCAGCTAAACCACTGGGGAGAATATCCTTTAATGTCTGGACCACTGAATGGTTTGTGTTCTGACCAGCATTTTCCAATCCTCTCTGGCTGCGGGTTAATGTTCTTTAAAAAAGAGAGAAAATGACTCACCGAGTGATTACAGACCAGTCAATCAAACCTCAGTGATGGGAAAAGATTCGGAGGTTCAGGATGAATCTTCATTTGGAAAGACACGGATTAGTCAGGGGCAGTCGGCCCTGATTTGTGAGGGGTCATGTCTGACTAACAGGATTGGATTTTCTGAGGATGTAATAAGGAGGGTTGATGCGGGTCATCGAGTGATTTAATCTACATGGATTTCAGCGAGGCTTTTGAGAAGATTCCACAAGGCAGACTGGTCACAAAATTAAAAACCCATGAGATCCAAGGGAAAGTGGAAAATTGGATCCAGAAATGACTCCGAGACAGGAAGTAAAAGGGGAAAGATGGATGGGTGTTTGTGTGACTGGACGGCTGTTTCCAAAGGGGGTCCACGGGGCTCAGTGTGAGATCCCTGGCTTTTTGTGGTCTATGTAGTGATATCATGGTTGTGTTGTAATTCACCGACTGACCACTAGGAGTCTCATTAGTATATAAGTGAATGTTAGAGTCAGGTGACCTCAGACTGACTTAGGGAGCTGAGAGAGAGGTTGCTTGTGATGTTCATACTGTTTTTCATCTGTTGTTTTGTGTATATTTGACCCACAGTTAATGTTAATAAATCATTTATAGCTTTAGCTACAAGTGTTCTTGTATAAATCAGGCTATCCGACAAGAACTTTAGAGTCTATGTCAATTTGGTCTTGAATGTAGAGGATATGGTTAAGAGGTTTACAGATGATACAATAATTAGCCGTGTGGTTGGCAATGAGGACGAAAGCTGCAGACTGCAGGGGAGATATAGGAGGGATGTCCGAGGTAGGTTCTTTACTCAGAGAGTGGTTAGGGTGTGGAATGGACTGCCTGCTGTGATAGTGGAGTCGGACACTTTAGGAACTTTCAAGCGGTTATTGGATAGGCACATGGAGCACACCAGAATGACAGGGAGTGGGATAGCTTGATCTTGGTTTCGGTCAAGGCTCGGCATAACATCGAGGGTCGAAGGGCCTGTTCTGTGCTGTACTGTTCTGTGTTCTATGTTCTATGACTGGTCAGGTGGGTGGAACAGGAGCAAATAGAGTTCAATCCGGTGAAATGTGAGGTCATGTATTTGGGCAATGTTAACAAGGAACTGGGAATCCACAATAAATGGTAGGATAGGGAGAAGTGTCGAGGAACAGAGGGATCTTGGAGTGCAAGTCCACAGATCCCTGGGTAGGATACTGGCCAATGTCTCCACACACAGGTTATTCGTGATTCTGGACAGGTGGAAAAGGTGGTTCTGGAAGCAGACCGGAAACTTGCCTTTATCAGCCGGGACATTGACTAGAAGAACTGGAAGGTGAGGCTGGAACTGTATAAATACCAGCTGGAGTACTGTGGACAGTTCTGGTCACTGCACTATAGGAATGATGTGGTTACCATGGAGACGTTTCAGAGGAGATTTACCAGGATGTTGCCTGGTCTGGAGAATGTGAATTGTCAGGAAAGATTGGAGAGCCTGAGGCTCTTTGTTTTGGAACCGAGGGAGCTGAGGGGGGACCTCACTGACGTGTATAAAATAATGAGGGGCCTGGATAGAGTGGGCAGGAAGGAGTTATTCACATTGGCTGAGGGGCCCGTAACTGAGGGGACGTAGATTGAGGGTGAGAGGGAGGAAGTGTAGAGGGAATTTGAATGGATTTCTCCCACTCGGAAAGAGGTGGGGATCCGGAACCTGAAAGGGTAATAGAGGCAGAAACCCTCATTACATTTAAACAATACTTGGATACGGACGTGTACCGTAACCGACAAGGCTATGGACCAAGAACTGGGAAGTAGGATTATGCTGGATGGCTACGAGTGGGCCGGTGTGGACAAATGGGCTGAATGGCCTCCTTCTGTGCAGTGAATCTCAATGATCCGAAGTTACTGGTAAAAACCGATGACATAGGCTTTGAGCCAGATGATTGGCAGCCAGGCAATGGAGGTATTGCTGTCTTTTTTCATGCATGGTTTGTGTTGTGTGAATGGATGGGATCAGTAATGTTTCCTCCTGGCTGAATAAGTACCTCCCTGAGTGCTCAGGTATCTTCCAGCAGTATTTACAGGGATTGGACCTGATTGTGGATCTCAGAACAGGCAATCTCATTCACCCTGGAGTGGACGCTGAATATTGCAGACAGACACCAGTCTGTCCCCTCACCAATCAGCCATTGCTTTCCCGTGTGCTCAGAGTTGTTGGAAAGGTTCACCCCGTGTCCGATGCTCGGAGTCGGATCACTGGGCAGACAGGAAGGCGCAGCGGGCGGGAAAGTGGCGAGAATGGCGCCAGCCCCAATGGCGTGTTACTCAGCACATCACCAGAGAACAGTGAGGAGGGGCTACACCTGCGCCACGCGCTCTCACAGAGGCTGTCCCGCCAACCACGGCGGGGAAATACCCAATGAAGAAACTCAAAACGGAAACCTTCCCCCGCCCCCACAAAACTGACCGCACCCCCCCAAACCCCGCCACGGTGCAGCCCCCTGACACATCCCGGGCATTACCCTCACCCTCCCCAACCCCACTCGATAACATTACATCCACAGCAGCTTCAGTTATTAACAGGATGTAAGTAAAGTCGCCATAGTCCCAGATGACCGTGGGCTGCTTTCCCCTTTGAGGGGGAGAGCTGGCTGGTGGGGGTTTAACCTGGGGGTCACCACACCTCAGGGCGAGGGTCAAGGTTGAGAAGAGGCGGAGCCTTCAATAATACCCTCAGCCGGTGCGGGAATTGAACCCACGCTGCTGGCCTCGCTCCGCATCACAAACCAGCTGTCCAGCCAACTGAGCTAAACCCACCCCCAAACCAGCCCAACCGGCCCACAGGATGTAGGCCTCCACAGAAAGCCCTCATCTCTCGAATGATAACTGAACTCTAGAATGCCTCCACCATTCTAGTGGGTGACATATTGGGATGGATTGAAGATTGGCTGGCGAACAGGAAGCAGAGAGTTGGCATAAATGGGTCTTTTTTAGGTTGGCAGGATGTGATGACTTATGTGTCACAGGGATCACTGCTGGGACCTCAACTGTTTTATATATAAATGACTTGGATAAAAGGATGGATGAGATGGTTGCTAAATTGGCTGATGACAAAGATAGGTAGGAAAGTAAATTGTGAAGAGGACATAAGGAGACTTCAAAGGGACATTTTGGCAGGAAGAATAAAAAAGAAGCTGATTCTCTAAATGGTGAGAGATTGCCGAGCTCTGAGATACAGAGGGATCTGGGGGTCCGAGTGCATGAATCACAAAAGGTTAGTCTGCAGGTACAGCAAGTAATTAGGAAAGTTAATGGAATGTTATTGTTTACTGTGAGGGGAATTGAATATAAAAGCAGGGAGGCGATGTTTCAGTTGTACAGGACATGCTGAGCTGGGTGAGATTCTGCGTTTGGAAGACTATGGGCTGGATTCTCCGATTCTGCGGCTATGTCTGCTGGATCCATCTGGTCTTACGACCAAAACGGCGGCGGCGGCCCCTCACCGATGCTCCATCCCACCAGGAAACACGCTTTGAACCTCCCGGGAGGGAGAGTTTACCCCCACATCTGGAATATTGTGTACTTTGTGGGTCACCTTATTTGAGGAAAGATGTCTGATAACTAATGTCAGGAATGTGGGTTGAGGTTACTATGAGATCGGCCATGATCGTATTGAATGGTGGAGCAGGCTCGAGGGGCCGAATGGCTGACTCCTGCCCGTTCTTGGGAAGCTCGCACGTTCTACCTCAGGGAGGGGCAACTTGGGCATTAAAGCTGTGAGGAAAGACTTCCGGTGACAGCGGGCGGGAGGCAGCCGCACATTGGAGGGCTCCCGTTCGGGAACAGCATTTTCGCGGAGTAACGCCCGGTCCTAGGGCCAGCGACGGCAGTAAACGTCGGGGGATAGCGCAAGGAGAAGAAGGATGTCGAAAATCACCAAAAAAACGGCCGGGAAAAAAGCGGCTGAAAGTCCATTGGAGAGGGGAAAGGTCACCGCGGGGTCAACAAAGAAAATGGAGGCTGGAGCACCAGGGGAGGCCGCACTGCTTACGGCTGAAGAACTATATAAGGCGATGGCTGCGGAATTCCAAATGCAGTTGGCGCAGATTGCGAAATGCATGGAGACGGTGAGGAAGGAGATGAGGGAGGTTTTGAGTGTGCTGGTGGAGGAGGCGGTTTCCCCGGTGAGGACGGCGGTGGCAAGCGCAGTGGCGGAGGTGCGGGAGCAAGGGGAGGCGCTGAAGGAAGTGGAGGAGACGTTATTGCAGCACGGTGATCAACTTGCCTCGATGGGGAAGGAGATGCGGAAGGTGATGGAGATTAACAAGGATCTGCGAGGAAAAATGGAAGACCTGGAAAACAGATCCAGGCGACAGAATTTGAGGATTGTGGGGCTGCCCGAAGGAGTTGAAGGACCAAAGCCGACTGAGTATTTTGCCGTGATGCTGGCAAAACTATTGGGGGAGGGGGAGGATCCCTCCTGATATGAGCTGGATCGGGCTCACCGGTCATGGAGGCCTGTACCAAAGGCGAGTGAGCCGCCAAGGGCAGTGACTCTGTGCTTCCGTAGGTACAGTGCGAAGGAGAAGGTCCTGAGCTGGGCCAAGCAGAAGCGGGTGGTGCAGTGGGCTGGAGCTGGTATCCGTGTATACCAGGACTTTACGGTGGAGCTGGCGAGGAGGCGGGCTGCCTTCAACCGGGTGAAGAGGGCACTGTACATTAGCAAGGTGCGGTGCGGCATTGTATATCCAGCGAAGCTGAGGGTGACTTACAAGCTCAGGGACTTTTATTTTGGAACGGCGGAAGCAGCGGAGGAGTTTGCGAAAGCAGAAGGACTGTGGCAGAACTGACAAATTGAGGAATGGCCATGTGCCGATGTAACCTCAGGACTGTATTTTCTTCTTTTATGTTTCACTATGTGCGGCTGTATGGGCTAAAGGAGCCAATGTTGTATATATTTGGACAAGAGAAGGGACGGGACTTTCACTCGAAATGAGGGCTCTTTGGGGTGTAGGGGGATATGCGGGGTTTGTGTGCTAAAAGGGGATTTCTGGACTTTCTTAGGGCCGGGCAAGGGGGAAAGGGACCCGGGCAGGGGCCCCAACGCTGGCCGGTTTAAGCCGGCCAGTGAACGTGAGTGAGGTGGGGGGAGGGGCTGCGGCCATCGGAGCCTGGCAGAACAGGGTCCGAGTGGTCTAGTCGGGGTGGAAAGTTGGGGGGGGGGGGGGAACCGAGGTTGGGAGGAGGAGTTTTACAAGAGGCAGTGGACGGGAGGAGCTGGAGACTTGGGGGGGGGGGGGTTGGTGGGGGGTGTACAACTTTGGGGTATCATGTACGGTACTCTCTTAGAGGCTGGATGGCGTTGGTTGGGGGGGGTGGGTGGGGGGGAGGGGGGCTGTGTAGATTAAGGGTGACTGTGGGTAATCCCTGATTCCTTTTTGTCATTTGTTTATGTAAACATGTGGGCTGAGGTTTGGGGGTTGGTGGGTAGATGGGATCGTTGTTATTATGGGGACTGACATATCTTGCTGACTATTGTTTATTGTTGATGGATGTAAATGTGGGAGAAAATGTGAAAAAGGAGAATTAAAAAAATAAAATAAATAAAAAATAAAAAAGCTGTGAGGAAATTTGCAAAATCATCAGTAAAACCGGAACATAAATGAGACGGTCACATTGCCAACCTCAATAAACAGGGGAATGCCCAGCACGTCTGTAACTTGGCGGTCTGTTTAGGAAGCGAGTAAACAGAGATAGCAAACACAAGAGTTAAAAGCTAACCTTCACAATCATCTCTGCTCTGAATCAGTTTGCTTGATGCAGTATCTGGCAAGCAGAGTCATATAGGAGATTGAATCTCCCAGACTTTGTCGAGAGAGAGTTTATTGCAACATCTCATGTCGGAGATTGCAGATCTTACTTACTCACAGTTCTGTCATTAGCTCCTGCCCACGCACGGCCCACGTGTCAAACCGCCGGGGTCAGAGGTCAGTTTGTTTCCAGGTCTCGGCCAGCTGTAACACTCCCCAAGGCAGCTTCTGACCCATCACCCATTAAACTGTGTGTCCCTGTCTAATATTAGCAGCAATGCACTGGGAACAGGCTTCCCTTCTCAACTCTGACCCCCAGCAAGTGGACACACAATCAGTCATCACAGTGCACACAGTCACAGTCACTAAAGGACAATTTAACACGGCCAATCCACCTAGCCTGCGCAATGTTAAATTGTCCCTTAGTGTCCAAAGATGTGCAGGTTAGGTGGATTGGCCGTGTTAAATTGTCCCTTAGTGTCCAAAGATGTGCAGGTTAGGTGGATTGGCCATGATAAATTGTCCCTTAGTGTCCAAAGATGTGCAGTTTAGGTGGATTGGCCATGATAAATTGTCCCTTAGTGTCCAAAGATGTGCAGGTTAGGTGGATTGACCATGTTAAATTGTCCCTTAGTGTCCAAAGATGTACAGGTTAGGTGGATTGGCCGTGTTAAATTACCCCTTAGTGTCCAAAGATGTGCAGGTTAGGTGGATTGGCCATGATAAATTGTCCCTTAGTGTCCAAAGATGTAGAGGTTGGGTGGATTGGCCAAGTTCAATTGTCCCTTAGTGTCCAAAGATGTACAGGTTAGATGGATTGGCCATGTTAAATTGTCCCTTAGTGTCCAAAGATGTGCAGGTTAGGTGGATTGGCCGTGTTAAATTACCCCTTAGTGTCCAAAGATGTGCAGGTTAGGTGGATTGGCCATGATAAATTGTCCCTTAGTGTCCAAAGATGTGCAGGTTAGGTGGATTGGCCATGTTAAATTGTCCGTTAGTGTACAAAGATGTACAGGTTAGGTTAATTGACGATGTTAAATTGTCCCTTAGTGTCCAAAGATGTACAGGTTAGGTGGATTGGCCATGTTAAATTGTCCCTTAGTGTCCAAAGATGTGCAGGTTAGGTGGATTGGCCATGATAAATTGTCCTTAGTGTCCGAAGATGTGCAGGTTAGGTGGATTGGCCGTGTTAAATTGTCCATTAGTGTCCAAAGATGTCCAGGTTAGGTGGATTGGCCATGTTAAATTGTCCCTTAGTGTCCAAAGATGTGCAGGTTAGGTGGATTGGCTGTGTTAAATTGTCCATTAGTGTCCAAAGATGTGCAGGTTAGGTGGATTGGCCGTGTTAAATTGCTCCTCAGTGCCCAAAGATGTGCAGGTTAGGTGGATTGGCCATGATAAATTGTCCCTCAGTGTCCAAAGATGTGCAGGTTGGGTGGATTGGCCATGTTAAATTGCCCCTTAGTGTCCAAAGATGTGCAGGTCAGGTGGATTGGCCACGCTAAATTGTCCCTTAGTGTCCAAAGATGTACAGGTTAGGTGGATTGGCCATGATAATTTGTCCCTTAGTGTCCAAAGATGTGCAGGTGAGGTGGATTGGCCATGTTAAATTGTCCCTTAGTGTCCAAAGATGTACAGGTTAGGTGGATTGGCCATGTTAAATTGTCCCTTAGTGTCCAAAGATGTGCAGGTTAGGTGGATTGGCCATGATAAATTGTCCCTTAGTGTCCAAAGATGTACAGGTTAGGTGGATTGGCCATGTTAAATTGTCCCTTAGTGTCCAAAGATGTGCAGGTTAGGTGGATTGGCCATGATAAATTGCCCCTCAGTGTCCAAAGATGTGCAGGTTAGGTGGATTGGCCGTGTTAAATTGTCCCTTAGTGTCCAAAGATGTGCAGGTTAGGTGGATTGGCCATGTTAAATTGTCCCTTAGTGTCCAAAGATGTGCAGGTTAGGTGGATTGACCATGTTAAATTGTCCCTTAGTGTCCAAAGATGTACAGGTTAGGTGGATTGGCCATGATAATTTGTCCCTCAGTGTCCAAAAATGTGCAGGTTGGGTGGATTGGCCATGTTAAATTGCCCCTTAGTGTCCAAAGATGTGCAGGTCAGGTGGATTGGCCACGCTAAATTGTCCCTTAGTGTCCAAAGATGTACAGGTTAGGTGGATTGGCCATGATAATTTGTCCCTTAGTGTCCAAAGATGTGCAGGTTAGGTGGATTGGCCATGTTAAATTGTCCCTTAGTGTCCAAAGATGTACAGGTTAGGTGGATTGGCCGTGTTAAATTGCCCCTCAGTGTCCAAAGATGTGCAGGTTAGGTGGATTGGCCATGTTAAATTGTCCCTTAGTGTCCAAAGATGTGCAGGTTAGGTGGATTGGCCATGTTAAATTGTCCCTTAGTGTCCAAAGATGTGCAGGTTAGGTGGATTGGCCATGTTAAATTGTCCCTTAGTGTCCAAAGATGTACAGGTTAGGTGGATTGGCCGTGTTAAATTGCCCCTCAGTGTCCAAAGATGTGCAGGTTAGGTGGATTGGCCGTGTTAAATTGCCCCTCAGTGTCCAAAGATGTGCAGGTTAGGTGGATTGGCCATGATAAATTGCCCCTTAGTGTCCAAAGATGTGCAGGTTAGGTGGATTGGCCATGTTAAATTGTCCCTTAGTGTCCAAAGATGTGCAGGTTAGGTGGATTGGCCATGATAAATTGCCCCTCAGTGTCCAAAGATGTGCAGGTTAGGTGGATTGGCCATGTTAAATTGTCCCTTAGTGTCCAGAAGGTGTGCAGGTTAGGTGGATTGGCCATTTTAAATTGTCCCTTAGTGTCCAAAGATGTGCAGGTTAGGTGGATTGGCCGTGTTAAATTGCCCGTCAGTGTCCAAAGATGTGCAGGTTAGGTGGATTGGCAGTGTTAAATTGTCCCTTAGTGTCCAAAGATGTGCAGGTTAGGTGGATTGGCCGTGTTAAATTGCCCCTCAGTGTCCAAAGATGTGCAGGTTAGGTGGATTGGCAGTGTTAAATTGTCCCTTAGTGTCCAAAGATGTGCAGGTTAGGTGGATTGGCCATGTTAAATTGTCCCTTCGTGTCCAAAGATGTGCAGGTTAGGTGGATTGGCCATGTTAAATTGTCCCTTAGTGTCCAAAGATGTGCAGGTTAGGTGGATTGGCCATGTTAAATTGTCCCTTAGTGTCCAAAGATGTGCAGGTTAGGTGGATTGGCCGTGTTAAATTGTCCCTTAGTGTCCAAAGATGTGCAGGTTAGGTGGATTGGCCATGTTAAATTGTCCCTTCGTGTCCAAAGATGTGCAGGTTAGGTGGATTGGCCATGTTAAATTGTCCCTTAGTGTCCAAAGATGTGCAGGTTAGGTGGATTGGCCATGTTAAATTGTCCCTTACTGTCCAAAGATGTGCAGGTTAGGTGGATTGGCCATGTTAAATTGTCCCTTAGTGTCCAAAGATGTGCAGGTTAGGTGGATTGGCCGTGTTAAATTGTCCCTTAGTGTCCAAAGATGTGCAGGTTAGGTGGATTGGCCATGTTAAATTGTCCCTTAGTGTCCAAAGATGTGCAGGTTAGGTGGATTGGCCATGATAAATTGTCACAAGCCAGGATATTCAGGGCGCGTCATGGTGGGACCCGCCCACTTCCAGAGATTCCGAGGCCCAGGCAAAAGTCTACGGACAATCCTGGCAGTGGGCGGGGAAGTCGCTGGCCACAGTCTGATTTCCAGTTATTCTTCTGATGTAATCCCAGTGCGATGACAATGGGGCAATCGCAGACTCGTAACTAATCTCTCTCACTCTGCTACCCAACCCCGATCTTACCTGTTTGCCAAATCCCATGAGAGCACATATTTGGTGCAGTTAGCTTCAGCAGTAGTCACCCAGCATGACATCTTGCTGTGCATTTTGCTCTCCCAAGGTTCGGCTCTGTACCATGTTCCACCGAGACGCTGGTAGGGTTGCTAACTGTGATTAAATGTGAGGTTTTATTATATGACTTTCCCTCGCATTCCACCCATTAGTCACATCCATCCTTGTGACATGCGCCCTTCCTACACCAACCGGAAAGCAAAAGGACACATTGCACAATTGGATAATGCTTGGCTGTCAATCAAACCACCTTTCCCGCCCATTTTTCAATATTTTTATTTCTGGTGAAGAGAAATGTTTGACGAAAATGACAAAAAACGTTTTCCTTTACATGTCCTGATGAATTTTCTCTCGGGCCGCACACAGCAGTGTCCTGGAAATTGACCTTCAATCCCTGGGAGCCTCCAGGCGAGGCCTAGAAGCTGTCGAGGCCTGTTCCAAAGGCCTTGACCTGTGCTTTGCCTTTCAGCTTTTATCTGATCAAGTATGGAGCCAACAGTTATCACCCTGAACATTTATAGAATAAACAGTGAGTTTGAAAAGTGCACCGACACACAGGGCGAACGAATGGAGCTATAAATGGAGCTGTTTCAACTCAGGGCAACGTTGCCATTTTTGGAGGGGAGGTGGGGGGGGGGGAGGGGTGCGTTATTTATTCGAATGAACAAATGAAAACTTGGGCAAGGAAGGAAACGGTTTGTAATCACAAAAGAAAATCCAGACGCCTTGAAAATGCTCTTCCTGCAGACCAGCTTTGCGATGAGCCTGGATGGGAGCCAGTTTATTAAACTGAAATGATTATGTCTAATTGGACTCTGCTTTTTCTGAGGGGTTGCACTTTACTAAATTTCCATCGCTGCTTGCTCCAGTAAATGAGATATTTTGGCTACGCTGGTCAATGTTCTTGGGCTCATTCCAATTGTGTGACCTTTTACGTTTTGGAGGTGTGGGCGGGGGGGGGGGGGGGGGGGGTCATGTTTCAGTAAGCTGATTCACTGAGGACTTTTTCATGATTCAGTGAGTGGAATTTTATTGACTGCACAGAAGGAGGTGGGGGTGGGGGGTGGGGGGGGTGTTGGGGGGAGAGGAAATTCTTAAGTGGTGCAAGCTTGCTGGAATTGGGTCCACAATGGAGGTAGCCAACCATGGAGCCAATTAGTGCCAATTAACTTGCCCACCTGAGGCCGGATTGGGGTGCTACTCGGGGCTTGCCAGTGGAGGACAAACTCTGGGTTGCTGTGAAGCCCAGTCAGTGCCTGGAAGTGCCCAAGGAGACAAGAGAGACTTCATTTTTTGAAATTATAAATTTAGAGTACCCAATTTTTTTTCCAATTAAGGGGCAATTTAGCGTGGCCAGTCCACCTCCACTGCACATCTTTGGGTTGTGGGGGTGAAACCCACACAGACATGGGGAGAATGTGCAAACTCCACATGGGCAGTGACCCAGAGCCGGGATTGAACCTGGGAAATCGGCGCCGTGAGGCAGCAGGGCTAATGCGGCACAGTAGCACAGTGCTTAGCGCTGTTGCTTCACAGCTCCAGGGTCCCAGGCTCGATTCCCGGCTAGGGTCACTGTCTGTGCGGAGTCTGCAAGTTCTCCCCGTGTCCCCATGGGTTTCCTCCGGGTGCTCCGGTTTCCTTCCACAAGTCCCGAAAGACGTGCTGTTGGGTGAATTGGACATTCTGAATTCTCCCTCTGTGACCCGAACAGGCGCCGGAATGTGGAGACTAGGGGCTTTTCACAGTAACTTCATTGCAGTGTTAATGTAAGCCTACTTGTGAGAATAAAGATTATTATTATTCTAACCATTGCTCCACTGTGCCGGCTAAGAAAGACAGGTACAGCAAGGACCTTCGGGACCCACGCTGGCCGACCTTCGCGACCCACGCTGGCCGACCCTCAGGACCCACGCTGGCCGACCTTCGGGATCCACGCTGACCGTCCTTCGTGAACAACGCTGGCCGACCTTCGGGACCCACGCTGGCCGTCCTTCGGGACCCACGCTGGCCGTCCTTCGCGACCCACGCTGGCCGTCCTTCGCGACCCACGCTGACCGACCTTCGCGACCCACGCTGGCCGACCTTCGGGACCCACGCTGGCCGTCCTTCGGGACCCACGCTGGCCGTCCTTCGGGACCCACGCTGGCAGTCCTTCGCGACCCACGCTGACCGTCCTTCGTTAACAACGCTGGCCGACCTTCGGGACCCACGCTGGCCGTCCTTCGCGACCCACGCTGGCCGACCTTCGGGACCCACGCTGGCCGTCCTTCGCGACCCACGCTGGCCGACCTTCGGGACCCACGCCTGCCGACCTTCGCGACCCACGCCTGCCGACCTTCGCGACCCACGCTGACCGACCTTCGGGACCCTCGCTGACCGACCTTCGCGACCCACGCTGGCCGACCTTCGGGACCCACGCTGGCCGTCCTTCGCGACCCACGCTGGCCGTCCTTCGGGACCCACGCCGGCCGACCTTCGGGACCCACGCCGGCCGACCTTCGCGACCCACGCTGGACGTCCTTCGCGACCCACGCTGGCCGTCATTCGGGACCCACGCTGGCCGTCCTTCGGGACCCACGCCGGCCGACCTTCGCGACCCACGCCGGCCGTCCTTCGCGACCCACGCTGGCCGTCGTTCGCGACCCACGCTGGCCGTCCTTCGGTGCCCACGCTGGCTGACCTTCGCGACCCACGCTGGCCGTCCTTCGCGACCCACGCTGGCCGTCCTTCGCAACTCACGCCGGCCGTCCTTCGTGACCCACGCTGGCCGACCTTCGTGACCCACGCCGGCCGACCTTCGGGACCCACGCTGACCGACCTTCTTCCCACGCTGGCCGACCTTCGCGACCCACGCTGACCGACCTTCGGGACCCACGCTGACTGACCTTCTTCCCACGCCGGCCGACCTTCGCGACCCACGCTGGCCGACCTTTGGGACCCACGCTGACCGACCTTCGGGACCCACGCTGGCCGACCTTCGCGACCCACGCTGGCCGACCTTCGGGACCCACGCTGACCGTCCTTCGGTACCCACGCCGACCGTCCTTCGGGTCTCACGCCGGCCGTCCTTCGGGACCCACGCTGGCCGACCTTCGGGACCCACGCTGACCGACCTTCGCGACCCACGCTGGCCGACCTTCGGGACCCACGCTGACCGACCTTCGCGACCCACGCTGACCGACCTTCGGGACCCACGCTGACCGTCCTTCGCGACCCACGCTGACCGACCTTCGCGACCCACGCTGACCGACCTTCGGGACCCACGCTGACCGACCTTCGGGACCCACGCTGGCCGTCCTTCGCGACCCACGCTGACCGACCTTCGCGACCCACGCTGACCGACCTTCGGGACCCACGCTGGCCGACCTTCGCGACCCACGCTGGCCGTCCTTCGGTACCCACGCTGGCTGACCTTCGCGACCAACGCTGGCCGTCCTTCGGGACCCACGCTGACCGTCCTTCGCGACCCACGCTGGCCGACCTTCGCGACCCACGCTGGCCGTCCTTCGCAACTCACGCCGGCCGTCCTTCGTGACTCACGCTGGCCGACCTTCGGGACCCACGCCGACCGACCTTCGGGACCCACGCTGGCCGACCTTCGTGACCCACGCCGGCCGACCTTCGGGACCCACGCTGACCGACCTTCGGGACCCACGCTGGCCGACCTTCGCGACCCACGCTGACCGACCTTCGGGAACCACGCTGGCCGACCTTCGCGACCCACGCTGGCCGACCTTTGGGACCCACGCTGACCGACCTTCGGGACCCACGCTGGCCGACCTTCGGGACCCACGCTGGCCGACCTTCGGGACCCACGCTGACCGTCCTTCGGTACCCACGCCGACCGTCCTTCGGGTCTCACGCCGGCCGTCCTTCGGGACTCAAGCCGGCCGTCCTTCGGGACCCACGCTGGCCGACATTCGGGACCCACGCTGGCCGACCTTCGGGACCCACGCTGACCGACCTTCGCGACACACGCTGACCGACCTTCGGGACCCACGCTGACCGTCCTTCGCGACCCACGCTGACCGACCTTCGCGACCCACGCTGACCGACCTTCGGGACCCACGCAGACCGACCTTCGGGACCCACGCCGGCCGACCTTCGCGACCCACGCCGGCCGACCTTCGGGACCCACGCTGACCGACCTTCGGGACCCACGCTGGCCGACCTTCGCGACCCACGCGGGCCGACCTTCGGGACCCACGCTGACCGACCTTCGGGACCCACGCTGACCGACCTTCGGGACCCACGCTGGCCGACCTTCGGGACCCACGCTGACCGACCTTCGGGAACCACGCTGGCCGACCTTCGCGACCCACGCTGGCCGACCTTTGGGACCCACGCTGACCGACCTTCGGGACCCACGCTGGCCGACCTTCGGGACCGACGCTGGCCGACCTTCGGGACCCACGCTGGCCGACCTTCGGGACCCACGCTGACCATCCTTCGGTACCCACGCCGACCGTCCTTCGGGTCTCACGCCGGCCGTCCTTCGGGACTCACGCCGGCCGTCCTTCGCAACCCACGCCGGCCGTCCTTCGGGACCCACGCTGGCCGACCTTCGGGACCCACGCTGACCGACCTTCGCGACCCACGCTGACCGACCTTCGGGACCCACGCTGGCCGACCTTCGCGACCCACGCTGGCCGACCTTCGGGACCCACGCTGGCCGTCCTTCGGGACCCACGCTGGCCGTCCTTCGCGACCCACGCTGACCGACCTTCGCGACCCACGCTGACCGACCTTCGGGACCCACGCTGACCGTCCTTCGGTAACCACGCCGACCGTCCTTCGGGTCTCACGCCGGCCGTCCTTCGGGACTCACGCCAGCCGTCCTTCGCGACCCACGCCGGCCGTCCTTCGGGACCAACGCTGGCCGAACTTCGGGACCCACGCTGACCGACCTTCGCGACCCACGCTGACCGACCTTCGGGACCCACGCTGGCCGACCATCGCGACCCACGCTGGCCGACCTTCGGGACCCACGCTGGCCGTCCTTCGGGACCCACGCTGGCCGTCCTTCGCGACCCACGCTGACCGACCTTCGCGACCCTCGCTGACCGACCTTCGGGACCCACGCTGGCCGACCTTCGCGACCCACGCTGGCCGACCTTCGGGACCCACGCTGGCCGTCCTTCGCGACCCACGCTGGCCGTCCTTCGCGACCCACGCTGGCCGACCTTTGGGACCCACGCTGACCGACCTTCGGGACCCACGCTGGCCGTCCTTCGCGACCCACGCTGGCCGTCCTTCGCGACCCACGCTGGCCGTCCTTCGCGACCCACGCTGGCCGTCCTTCGCGACCCACGCCGGCCGTCCTTCGGGACCCACGCTGGCCGACCTTCGGGACCCACGCTGACCGACCTTCGCGACCCACGCTGACCGATCTTCGGGACCCACGCTGGCCGACCTTCGCGACCCACGCTGGCCGACCTTCGGGACCCACGCTGGACGTCCTTCGGGACCCACGCTGGCCGTCCTTCGCGACCCACGCTGACCGACCTTCGCGACCCTCGCTGACCGACCTTCGGGACCCACGCTGGCCGACCTTCGCGACCCACGCTGGCCGACCTTCGGGACCCACGCTGGCCGTCCTTCGCGACCCACGCTGGCCGACCTTTGGGACACAGCAGACCGACCTTCGCGACCCACGCCGGCCGACCTTCGGGGCCCACGCTGGCCGTCCTTCGGGAACCACGCTGGCCGTCCTTCAAGACCCACGCTGGCCGACCTTCGGGACCCACGCTGGCCGACCTTCGGGACCCACGCTGGCCGACCTTCGGGACCCACGCTGGCCGACCTTCGGGAACCACGCTGGCCGACCTTCGCGACCCACGCTGGCCGACCTTCGCGACCCACGCTGGCCGACCTTCGCGACCCACGCTGGCCGACCTTCGCGACCCACGCTGGCCGTCCTTCGCGACCCACGCTGGCCGACCTTCGGGACCCACGCTGTCTGACCTTCGGGACCCACCCTGGCCATCCTTCAAGACCCACGCGGCCGACCTTCGGGACCCACGCTGGCCGACCTTCGCGACCCACGCTGGCCGTCCTTCAAGACCCACGCGGCCGACCTTCGGGACCCACGCTGGCCGACCTTCGCGACCCACGCTGGCCGACCTTGGCGACCCACGCTGGCCGACCTTCGGGACCCACGCTGGCCGACCTTCGGGACCCACGCTGACCGACCTTCGCGACCCACGCTGGCCGTCCTTCGCGACGCACGCTGGCCGACCTTCGGGTACCACGCTGGCCGACCTTCGGGACCCACGCTGGCCGACCTTCGCGACCCACGCTGGCCGACCTTCGCGACCCACGCTGGCCGACCTTCGCGACCCACGCTGACCGACCTTCTGGACCCACGCTGACCGACCTTCGCGACCCACGCTGGCCGACCTTCGGGACCCACGCTGACCGACCTTCGCGACCCACGCTGGCCGACCTTCGGGAACCACGCTGGCCGACCTTCGCGACCCACGCTGGCCGACCTTCGCGACCCACGCCGGCCGTCCTTCGGGACCCACGCTGGCCGACCTTCGCGACCCACGCTGGCCGTCCTTCGGGACCCACGCTGGCCGACCTTCGCGACCCACGCCGGCCGACCCTCGGGACCCACGCTGACCGTCCTTCGGGACCCACGCCGGCCGACCTTCGGGACCCACGCTGGCTGACCTTCGGGACCCACGCTGGCCGTCCTTCGCCACCCACGCTGGCTGACCTTCGGGACCCACGCTGGCCGACCTTCGCGACCCACGCTGGCCGACCTTCGGGACCCACGTTGGCCGACCTTCGGGACCCACGCTGGCCGACCTTCGGGACCCACGCTGGCCGACCTTCGGGACCCACGCTGACCGACCTTCTGGACCCACGCTGACCGACCTTCGGGAACCACGCTGGCCGACCTTCGGGACCCACGCTGGCCGACCTTCGCGACCCACGCTGGCCGACCTTCGCGACCCACTCTGACCGACCTTCGCGACCCACGCTGACCGACCTTCGGGACCCACGCTGACCGACCTTCGCAACCCACGCTGGCCGTCCTTCGCGACCCACACTGGCCGACCTTTGCGACCCACGCTGACCGTCCTTCGGGACCCACGCTGACCGACCTTCGCGACCCACGCTGGCCGACCTTCGCGACCCACGCTGGCCGTCCTTCAAGACCCACGCGGCCGACCTTCGGGACCCACGCTGGCCGACCTTCGCGACCCACGCTGGCCGACCTTCGCGACCCACGCTGGCCGACCTTCGCGACCCACGCTGGCCGACCTTCGGGACCCACGCTGACCGACCTTCAAGACCCACGCTGGCCGACCTTCGCGACCCACGCTGGCCGACCTTCGCGACCCACGCTGGCCGACCTTCGGGACCCACGCTGGCCGACCTTCGCGACCCACGCTGGCCGACCTTCGCGACCCACGCTGGCCGACCTTCGGGACCCAGGCTGACCGACTTTCGGGAACCCACGCTGGCCGACCTTCGCGACCCACGCTGACCGACCTTCGCGACCCACGCTGGCCGACCCTCAGGACTCACGCTGGCCGACCTTCAGGAACCCACGCTGGCCGACCTTCGCGACCCACGCTGGCCGACCTTCGCGACCCACGCTGACCGACCTTCGCGACCCACGCTGGCCGACCTTCGGGACCCACGCTGGCCGACCTTCGGGACCCACGCTGGCCGACCTTCGCGACCCACGCCGGCCGTCCTTCGGGACCCACGCTGGCCGACCTTCGCGACCCACGCTGGCCGACCTTCGCGACCCACGCCGGCCGTCCTTCGGGACCCACGCTGGCCGACCTTCGCGACCCACGCTGGCCGACCTTCGCGACCCACGCTGGCCGACCTTCGCGACCCACGCTGACCGACCTTCGCGACCCACGCTGGCCGACCTTCGCGACCCACGCTGACCGACCTTCGCGACCCACGCTGGCCGACCTTCGCGACCCACGCTGACCGTCCTTCGGTACCCACGCTGGCCGACCTTCGGGACCCACGCTGGCCGACCTTCGGGACCCACGCTGGCCGTCCTTCGGGACCCACGCCGGCCGTCCTTCGGGACCCACGCTGGCCGACCTTCGGGACCCACGCTGACCGACCTTCGCGACCCACGCTGACCGACCTTCGGGACCCACGCTGGCCGACCTTCGCGACCCACGCTGGCCGACCTTCGGGACCCACGCTGGCCGTCCTTCGGGACCCACGCTGGCCGTCCTTCGCGACCCACGCTGACCGACCTTCGCGACCCTCGCTGACCGACCTTCGGGACCCACGCTGGCCGACCTTCGGGACCCACGCTGGCCGACCTTCGGGACCCACGCTGGCCGTCCTTCGCGACCCACGCTGGCCGACCTTTGGGACCCACGCAGACCGACCTTCGCGACCCACGCCGGCCGACCTTCGGGGCCCACGCTGGCCGTCCTTCGGGAACCACGCTGGCCGTCCTTCAAGACCCACGCTGGCCGACCTTCGGGACCCACGCTGGCCGACCTTCGGGACCCACGCTGGCCGACCTTCGGGACCCACGCTGGCCGACCTTCGGGAACCACGCTGGCCGACCTTCGCGACCCACGCTGGCCGACCTTCGCGACCCACGCTGGCCGACCTTCGCGACCCACGCTGGCCGACCTTCGCGACCCACGCTGGCCGTCCTTCGCGACCCACGCTGGCCGACCTTCGGGACCCACGCTGTCTGACCTTCGGGACCCACCCTGGCCATCCTTCAAGACCCACGCGGCCGACCTTCGGGACCCACGCTGGCCGACCTTCGCGACCCACGCTGGCCGTCCTTCAAGACCCACGCGGCCGACCTTCGGGACCCACGCTGGCCGACCTTCGGGACCCACGCTGACCAACCTTCGGGAACCACGCTGGCCGACCTTCGCGACCCACGCTGGCCGACCTTTGGGACCCACGCTGACCGACCTTCGGGACCCACGCTGGCCGACCTTCGGGACCGACGCTGGCCGACCTTCGGGACCCACGCTGGCCGACCTTCGGGACCCACGCTGACCATCCTTCGGTACCCACGCCGACCGTCCTTCGGGTCTCACGCCGGCCGTCCTTCGGGACTCACGCCGGCCGTCCTTCGCAACCCACGCCGGCCGTCCTTCGGGACCCACGCTGGCCGACCTTCGGGACCCACGCTGACCGACCTTCGCGACCCACGCTGACCGACCTTCGGGACCCACGCTGGCCGACCTTCGCGACCCACGCTGGCCGACCTTCGGGACCCACGCTGGCCGTCCTTCGGGACCCACGCTGGCCGTCCTTCGCGACCCACGCTGACCGACCTTCGCGACCCACGCTGACCGACCTTCGGGACCCACGCCGACCGTCCTTCGGTAACCACGCCGACCGTCCTTCGGGTCTCACGCCGGCCGTCCTTCGGGACTCACGCCAGCCGTCCTTCGCGACCCACGCCGGCCGTCCTTCGGGACCAACGCTGGCCGAACTTCGGGACCCACGCTGACCGACCTTCGCGACCCACGCTGACCGACCTTCGGGACCCACGCTGGCCGACCATCGCGACCCACGCTGGCCGACCTTCGGGACCCACGCTGGCCGTCCTTCGGGACCCACGCTGGCCGTCCTTCGGGACCCACGCTGGCCGACCTTCGGGACCCACGCTGGCCGACCTTCGGGACCCACGCTGGCCGACCTTCGGGACCCACGCTGGCCGACCTTCGGGAACCACGCTGGCCGACCTTCGCGACCCACGCTGGCCGACCTTCGCGACCCACGCTGGCCGACCTTCGCGACCCACGCTGGCCGACCTTCGCGACCCACGCTGGCCGTCCTTCGCGACCCACGCTGGCCGACCTTCGGGACCCACGCTGTCTGACCTTCGGGACCCACCCTGGCCATCCTTCAAGACCCACGCGGCCGACCTTCGGGACCCACGCTGGCCGACCTTCGCGACCCACGCTGGCCGTCCTTCAAGACCCACGCGGCCGACCTTCGGGACCCACGCTGGCCGACCTTCGGGACCCACGCTGACCAACCTTCGGGAACCACGCTGGCCGACCTTCGCGACCCACGCTGGCCGACCTTTGGGACCCACGCTGACCGACCTTCGGGACCCACGCTGGCCGACCTTCGGGACCGACGCTGGCCGACCTTCGGGACCCACGCTGGCCGACCTTCGGGACCCATGCTGACCATCCTTCGGTACCCACGCCGACCGTCCTTCGGGTCTCACGCCGGCCGTCCTTCGGGACTCACGCCGGCCGTCCTTCGCAACCCACGCCGGCTGTCCTTCGGGACCCACGCTGGCCGACCTTCGGGACCCACACTGACCGACCTTCGCGACCCACGCTGACCGACCTTCGGGACCCACGCTGGCCGACCTTCGCGACCCACGCTGGCCGACCTTCGGGACCCACGCTGGCCGTCCTTCGGGACCCACGCTGGCCGTCCTTCGCGACCCACGCTGACCGACCTTCGCGACCCACGCTGACCGACCTTCGGGACCCACGCCGACCGTCCTTCGGTAACCACGCCGACCGTCCTTCGGGTCTCACGCCGGCCGTCCTTCGGGACTCACGCCAGCCGTCCTTCGCGACCCACGCCGGCCGTCCTTCGGGACCAACGCTGGCCGAACTTCGGGACCCACGCTGACCGACCTTCGCGACCCACGCTGACCGACCTTCGGGACCCACGCTGGCCGACCATCGCGACCCACGCTGGCCGACCTTCGGGACCCACGCTGGCCGTCCTTCGGGACCCACGCTGGCCGTCCTTCGCGACCCACGCTGACCGACCTTCGCGACCCTCGCTGACCGACCTTCGGGACCCACGCTGGCCGACCTTCGCGACCCACGCTGGCCGACCTTCGGGACCCACGCTGGCCGTCCTTCGCGACCCACGCTGGCCGTCCTTCGCGACCCACGCTGGCCGACCTTTGGGACCCACGCTGACCGACCTTCGGGACCCACGCTGGCCGTCCTTCGCGACCCACGCTGGCCGTCCTTCGCGACCCACGCTGGCCGTCCTTCGCGACCCACGCTGGCCGTCCTTCGCGACCCACGCCGGCCGTCCTTCGGGACCCACGCTGGCCGACCTTCGGGACCCACGCTGACCGACCTTCGCGACCCACGCTGACCGATCTTCGGGACCCACGCTGGCCGACCTTCGCGACCCACGCTGGCCGACCTTCGGGACCCACGCTGGACGTCCTTCGGGACCCACGCTGGCCGTCCTTCGCGACCCACGCTGACCGACCTTCGCGACCCTCGCTGACCGACCTTCGGGACCCACGCTGGCCGACCTTCGCGACCCACGCTGGCCGACCTTCGGGACCCACGCTGGCCGTCCTTCGCGACCCACGCTGGCCGACCTTTGGGACCCACGCAGACCGACCTTCGCGACCCACGCCGGCCGACCTTCGGGGCCCACGCTGGCCGTCCTTCGGGAACCACGCTGGCCGTCCTTCAAGACCCACGCTGGCCGACCTTCGGGACCCACGCTGGCCGACCTTCGGGACCCACGCTGGCCGACCTTCGGGACCCACGCTGGCCGACCTTCGGGAACCACGCTGGCCGACCTTCGCGACCCACGCTGGCCGACCTTCGCGACCCACGCTGGCCGACCTTCGCGACCCACGCTGGCCGACCTTCGCGACCCACGCTGGCCGTCCTTCGCGACCCACGCTGGCCGACCTTCGGGACCCACGCTGTCTGACCTTCGGGACCCACCCTGGCCATCCTTCAAGACCCACGCGGCCGACCTTCGGGACCCACGCTGGCCGACCTTCGCGACCCACGCTGGCCGTCCTTCAAGACCCACGCGGCCGACCTTCGGGACCCACGCTGGCCGACCTTCGCGACCCACGCTGGCCGACCTTGGCGACCCACGCTGGCCGACCTTCGGGACCCACGCTGGCCGACCTTCGGGACCCACGCTGACCGACCTTCGCGACCCACGCTGGCCGTCCTTCGCGACGCACGCTGGCCGACCTTCGGGTACCACGCTGGCCGACCTTCGGGACCCACGCTGGCCGACCTTCGCGACCCACGCTGGCCGACCTTCGCGACCCACGCTGGCCGACCTTCGCGACCCACGCTGACCGACCTTCTGGACCCACGCTGACCGACCTTCGCGACCCACGCTGGCCGACCTTCGGGACCCACGCTGACCGACCTTCGCGACCCACGCTGGCCGACCTTCGGGAACCACGCTGGCCGACCTTCGCGACCCACGCTGGCCGACCTTCGCGACCCACGCCGGCCGTCCTTCGGGACCCACGCTGGCCGACCTTCGCGACCCACGCTGGCCGTCCTTCGGGACCCACGCTGGCCGACCTTCGCGACCCACGCCGGCCGACCCTCGGGACCCACGCTGACCGTCCTTCGGGACCCACGCCGGCCGACCTTCGGGACCCACGCTGGCTGACCTTCGGGACCCACGCTGGCCGTCCTTCGCCACCCACGCTGGCTGACCTTCGGGACCCACGCTGGCCGACCTTCGCGACCCACGCTGGCCGACCTTCGGGACCCACGTTGGCCGACCTTCGGGACCCACGCTGGCCGACCTTCGGGACCCACGCTGGCCGACCTTCGGGACCCACGCTGACCGACCTTCTGGACCCACGCTGACCGACCTTCGGGAACCACGCTGGCCGACCTTCGGGACCCACGCTGGCCGACCTTCGCGACCCACGCTGGCCGACCTTCGCGACCCACTCTGACCGACCTTCGCGACCCACGCTGACCGACCTTCGGGACCCACGCTGACCGACCTTCGCGACCCACGCTGGCCGTCCTTCGCGACCCACACTGGCCGACCTTCGCGACCCACGCTGACCGTCCTTCGGGACCCACGCTGACCGACCTTCGCGACCCACGCTGGCCGACCTTCGCGACCCACGCTGGCCGTCCTTCAAGACCCACGCGGCCGACCTTCGGGACCCACGCTGGCCGACCTTCGCGACCCACGCTGGCCGACCTTCGCGACCCACGCTGGCCGACCTTCGCGACCCACGCTGGCCGACCTTCGGGACCCACGCTGACCGACCTTCAAGACCCACGCTGGCCGACCTTCGCGACCCACGCTGGCCGACATTCGCGACCCACGCTGGCCGACCTTCGGGACCCACGCTGGCCGACCTTCGCGACCCACGCTGGCCGACCTTCGCGACCCACGCTGGCCGACCTTCGGGACCCAGGCTGACCGACCTTCGGGAACCCACGCTGGCCGACCTTCGCGACCCACGCTGACCGACCTTCGCGACCCACGCTGGCCGACCCTCAGGACTCACGCTGGCCGACCTTCAGGAACCCACGCTGGCCGACCTTCGCGACCCACGCTGGCCGACCTTCGCGACCCACGCTGACCGACCTTCGCGACCCACGCTGGCCGACCTTCGGGACCCACGCTGGCCGACCTTCGGGACCCACGCTGGCCGACCTTCGCGACCCACGCCGGCCGTCCTTCGGGACCCACGCTGGCCGACCTTCGCGACCCACGCTGGCCGACCTTCGCGACCCACGCCGGCCGTCCTTCGGGACCCACGCTGGCCGACCTTCGCGACCCACGCTGGCCGACCTTCGCGACCCACGCTGGCCGACCTTCGCGACCCACGCTGACCGACCTTCGCGACCCACGCTGGCCGACCTTCGCGACCCACGCTGACCGACCTTCGCGACCCACGCTGGCCGACCTTCGCGACCCACGCTGACCGTCCTTCGGTACCCACGCTGGCCGACCTTCGGGACCCACGCTGGCCGACCTTCGGGACCCACGCAGGCCGTCCTTCGGGACCCACGCCGGCCGTCCTTCGGGACCCACGCTGGCCGACCTTCGGGACCCACGCTGACCGACCTTCGCGACCCACGCTGACCGATCTTCGGGACCCACGCTGGCCGACCTTCGCGACCCACGTTGGCCGACCTTCGGGACCCACGCTGGACGTCCTTCGGGACCCACGCTGGCCGTCCTTCGCGACCCACGCTGACCGACCTTCGCGACCCTCGCTGACCGACCTTCGGGACCCACGCTGGCCGACCTTCGCGACCCACGCTGGCCGACCTTCGGGACCCACGCTGGCCGTCCTTCGCGACCCACGCTGGCCGACCTTTGGGACCCACGCAGACCGACCTTCGCGACCCACGCCGGCCGACCTTCGGGGCCCACGCTGGCCGTCCTTCGGGAACCACGCTGGCCGTCCTTCAAGACCCACGCTGGCCGACCTTCGGGACCCACGCTGGCCGACCTTCGGGACCCACGCTGGCCGACCTTCGGGACCCACGCTGGCCGACCTTCGGGAACCACGCTGGCCGACCTTCGCGACCCACGCTGGCCGACCTTCGCGACCCACGCTGGCCGACCTTCGCGACCCACGCTGGCCGACCTTCGCGACCCACGCTGGCCGTCCTTCGCGACCCACGCTGGCCGACCTTCGGGACCCACGCTGTCTGACCTTCGGGACCCACCCTGGCCATCCTTCAAGACCCACGCGGCCGACCTTCGGGACCCACGCTGGCCGACCTTCGCGACCCACGCTGGCCGTCCTTCAAGACCCACGCGGCCGACCTTCGGGACCCACGCTGGCCGACCTTCGCGACCCACGCTGGCCGACCTTGGCGACCCACGCTGGCCGACCTTCGGGACCCACGCTGGCCGACCTTCGGGACCCACGCTGACCGACCTTCGCGACCCACGCTGGCCGTCCTTCGCGACGCACGCTGGCCGACCTTCGGGTACCACGCTGGCCGACCTTCGGGACCCACGCTGGCCGACCTTCGCGACCCACGCTGGCCGACCTTCGCGACCCACGCTGGCCGACCTTCGCGACCCACGCTGACCGACCTTCTGGACCCACGCTGACCGACCTTCGCGACCCACGCTGGCCGACCTTCGGGACCCACGCTGACCGACCTTCGCGACCCACGCTGGCCGACCTTCGGGAACCACGCTGGCCGACCTTCGCGACCCACGCTGGCCGACCTTCGCGACCCACGCCGGCCGTCCTTCGGGACCCACGCTGGCCGACCTTCGCGACCCACGCTGGCCGTCCTTCGGGACCCACGCTGGCCGACCTTCGCGACCCACGCCGGCCGACCCTCGGGACCCACGCTGACCGTCCTTCGGGACCCACGCCGGCCGACCTTCGGGACCCACGCTGGCTGACCTTCGGGACCCACGCTGGCCGTCCTTCGCCACCCACGCTGGCTGACCTTCGGGACCCACGCTGGCCGACCTTCGCGACCCACGCTGGCCGACCTTCGGGACCCACGTTGGCCGACCTTCGGGACCCACGCTGGCCGACCTTCGGGACCCACGCTGGCCGACCTTCGGGACCCACGCTGACCGACCTTCTGGACCCACGCTGACCGACCTTCGGGAACCACGCTGGCCGACCTTCGGGACCCACGCTGGCCGACCTTCGCGACCCACGCTGGCCGACCTTCGCGACCCACTCTGACCGACCTTCGCGACCCACGCTGACCGACCTTCGGGACCCACGCTGACCGACCTTCGCGACCCACGCTGGCCGTCCTTCGCGACCCACACTGGCCGACCTTCGCGACCCACGCTGACCGTCCTTCGGGACCCACGCTGACCGACCTTCGCGACCCACGCTGGCCGACCTTCGCGACCCACGCTGGCCGTCCTTCAAGACCCACGCGGCCGACCTTCGGGACCCACGCTGGCCGACCTTCGCGACCCACGCTGGCCGACCTTCGCGACCCACGCTGGCCGACCTTCGCGACCCACGCTGGCCGACCTTCGGGACCCACGCTGACCGACCTTCAAGACCCACGCTGGCCGACCTTCGCGACCCACGCTGGCCGACCTTCGCGACCCACGCTGGCCGACCTTCGGGACCCACGCTGGCCGACCTTCGCGACCCACGCTGGCCGACCTTCGCGACCCACGCTGGCCGACCTTCGGGACCCAGGCTGACCGACCTTCGGGAACCCACGCTGGCCGACCTTCGCGACCCACGCTGACCGACCTTCGCGACCCACGCTGGCCGACCCTCAGGACTCACGCTGGCCGACCTTCAGGAACCCACGCTGGCCGACCTTCGCGACCCACGCTGGCCGACCTTCGCGACCCACGCTGACCGACCTTCGCGACCCACGCTGGCCGACCTTCGGGACCCACGCTGGCCGACCTTCGGGACCCACGCTGGCCGACCTTCGCGACCCACGCCGGCCGTCCTTCGGGACCCACGCTGGCCGACCTTCGCGACCCACGCTGGCCGACCTTCGCGACCCACGCCGGCCGTCCTTCGGGACCCACGCTGGCCGACCTTCGCGACCCACGCTGGCCGACCTTCGCGACCCACGCTGGCCGACCTTCGCGACCCACGCTGACCGACCTTCGCGACCCACGCTGGCCGACCTTCGCGACCCACGCTGACCGACCTTCGCGACCCACGCTGGCCGACCTTCGCGACCCACGCTGACCGTCCTTCGGTACCCACGCTGGCCGACCTTCGGGACCCACGCAGGCCGACCTTCGGGACCCACGCAGGCCGTCCTTCGGGACCCACGCCGGCCGTCCTTCGGGACCCACGCTGGCCGACCTTCGGGACCCACGCTGACCGACCTTCGCGACCCACGCTGACCGACCTTCGGGACCCACGCTGGCCGACCTTCGCGACCCACGCTGGCCGACCTTCGGGACCCACGCTGGCCGTCCTTCGGGACCCACGCTGGCCGTCCTTCGCGACCCACGCTGACCGACCTTCGCGACCCTCGCTGACCGACCTTCGGGACCCACGCTGGCCGACCTTCGGGACCCACGCTGGCCGACCTTCGGGACCCACGCTGGCCGTCCTTCGCGACCCACGCTGGCCGACCTTTGGGACCCACGCAGACCGACCTTCGCGACCCACGCCGGCCGACCTTCGGGGCCCACGCTGGCCGTCCTTCGGGAACCACGCTGGCCGTCCTTCAAGACCCACGCTGGCCGACCTTCGGGACCCACGCTGGCCGACCTTCGGGACCCACGCTGGCCGACCTTCGGGACCCACGCTGGCCGACCTTCGGGAACCTCGCTGGCCGACCTTCGCGACCCACGCTGGCCGACCTTCGCGACCCACGCTGGCCGACCTTCGCGACCCACGCTGGCCGACCTTCGCGACCCACGCTGGCCGTCCTTCGCGACCCACGCTGGCCGACCTTCGGGACCCACGCTGTCTGACCTTCGGGACCCACCCTGGCCATCCTTCAAGACCCACGCGGCCGACCTTCGGGACCCACGCTGGCCGACCTTCGCGACCCACGCTGGCCGTCCTTCAAGACCCACGCGGCCGACCTTCGGGACCCACGCTGGCCGACCTTCGCGACCCACGCTGGCCGACCTTGGCGACCCACGCTGGCCGACCTTCGGGACCCACGCTGGCCGACCTTCGGGACCCACGCTGACCGACCTTCGCGACCCACGCTGGCCGTCCTTCGCGACGCACGCTGGCCGACCTTCGGGTACCACGCTGGCCGACCTTCGGGACCCACGCTGGCCGACCTTCGCGACCCACGCTGGCCGACCTTCGCGACCCACGCTGGCCGACCTTCGCGACCCACGCTGACCGACCTTCTGGACCCACGCTGACCGACCTTCGCGACCCACGCTGGCCGACCTTCGGGACCCACGCTGACCGACCTTCGCGACCCACGCTGGCCGACCTTCGGGAACCACGCTGGCCGACCTTCGCGACCCACGCTGGCCGACCTTCGCGACCCACGCCGGCCGTCCTTCGGGACCCACGCTGGCCGACCTTCGCGACCCACGCTGGCCGTCCTTCGGGACCCACGCTGGCCGACCTTCGCGACCCACGCCGGCCGACCCTCGGGACCCACGCTGACCGTCCTTCGGGACCCACGCTGGCCGACCTTCGGGACCCACGCTGACCGACCTTCGCGACCCACGCTGGCCGTCCTTCGCGACGCACGCTGGCCGACCTTCGCGACCCACGCTGGCCGACCTTCGCGACCCACGCTGACCGTCCTTCGGTACCCACGCTGGCCGACCTTCGGGACCCACGCTGGCCGACCTTCGGGACCCACGCTGGCCGTCCTTCGGGACCCACGCTGACCGACCTTCGCGACCCACGCTGGCCGACCTTGGCGACCCACGCTGGCCGACCTTCGGGACCCACGCTGGCCGACCTTCGGGACCCACGCTGACCGACCTTCGCGACCCACGCTGGCCGTCCTTCGCGACGCACGCTGGCCGACCTTCGGGTACCACGCTGGCCGACCTTCGGGACCCACGCTGGCCGACCTTCGCGACCCACGCTGGCCGACCTTCGCGACCCACGCTGGCCGACCTTCGCGACCCACGCTGACCGACCTTCTGGACCCACGCTGACCGACCTTCGCGACCCACGCTGGCCGACCTTCGGGACCCACGCTGACCGACCTTCGCGACCCACGCTGGCCGACCTTCGGGAACCACGCTGGCCGACCTTCGCGACCCACGCTGGCCGACCTTCGCGACCCACGCCGGCCGTCCTTCGGGACCCACGCTGGCCGACCTTCGCGACCCACGCTGGCCGTCCTTCGGGACCCACGCTGGCCGACCTTCGCGACCCACGCCGGCCGACCCTCGGGACCCACGCTGACCGTCCTTCGGGACCCACGCTGGCCGACCTTCGGGACCCACGCTGACCGACCTTCGCGACCCACGCTGGCCGTCCTTCGCGACGCACGCTGGCCGACCTTCGCGACCCACGCTGGCCGACCTTCGCGACCCACGCTGACCGTCCTTCGGTACCCACGCTGGCCGACCTTCGGGACCCACGCTGGCCGACCTTCGGGACCCACGCTGGCCGTCCTTCGGGACCCACGCTGACCGACCTTCGGGACCCACGTTGGCCGACCTTCGGGACCCACGCTGACCGACCTTCGCGACCCACGCTGGCCGACCTTCGGGAACCACGCTGGCCGACCTTCGCGACCCACGCTGGCCGACCTTCGCGACCCACGCCGGCCGTCCTTCGGGACCCACGCTGGCCGACCTTCGCGACCCACGCTGGCCGTCCTTCGGGACCCACGCTGGCCGACCTTCGCGACCCACGCCGGCCGACCCTCGGGACCCACGCCGACCGTCCTTCGGGACCCACGCCGGCCGACCTTCGGGACCCACGCTGGCTGACCTTCGGGACCCACGCTGGCCGTCCTTCGCCACCCACGCTGGCTGACCTTCGGGACCCACGCTGGCCGTCCTTCGGGACCCACGCTGGCCGACCTTCGTGACCCACGCTGGCCGTCCTTCGCAACCCACGCTGACCGACCTTCGCGACCCACGCTGGCCGACCTTCGCGACCCACGCTGGCCGAACTTCGGGACCCACGCTGGCCGACCTTCGCGACCCACGCTGGCCGACCTTCGGGACCCACGCTGGCCGACCTTCGCGACCCACGCTGGCCGACCTTCGGGACCCACGCTGGCCGTCCTTCGCGACCCACGCTGGCCGACCTTCGCGACCCACGCTGGCCGACCTTCAGGGACCCACGCTGACCGTCCTTCGGTACCCACGCCGACCGTCCTTCGGGTCTCACGCCGGCCGTCCTTCGGGACTCACGCCGGCCGTCCTTCGCGACCCACGCTGGCCGACCTTCGCGACCCACGCTGGCCGACCTTCGCGACCCACGCTGGCCGACCTTCGCGACCCACGCTGGCCGACCTTCAGGGACCCACGCTGACCTTCCTTCGGTACCCACGCCGACCGTCCTTCGGGTCTCACGCCGGCCGTCCTTCGGGACTCACGCCGGCCGTCCTTCGCGACCCACGCCGGCCGTCCTTCGCGACCCACGCTGGCCGACCTTCGCGACCCACGCTGGCCGTCCTTCGGGACCCACGCTGGCCGACCTTCGCGACCCACGCCGGCCGACCCTCGGGACCCACGCTGCCCGTCCTTCGGGACCCACGCCGGCCGACCTTCGGGACCCACGCTGGCTGACCTTCGGGACCCACGCTGGCCGTCCTTCGCCACCCACGCTGGCTGACCTTCGGGACCCACGCTGGCCGACCTTCGCGACCCACGCTGGCCGACCTTCGGGACGCACGCTGACCGACCTTCGCGACCCACGCTGGCCGACCTTCGGGACCCACGTTGGCCGACCTTCGGGACCCACGCTGGCCGACCTTCGGGACCCACGCTGGCCGACCTTCGGGACCCATGCTGACCGACCTTCTGGACCCACGCTGACCGACCTTCGGGAACCACGCTGGCCGACCTTCGGGACCCACGCTGGCCGACCTTCGCGACCCACGCTGGCCGACCTTCGCGACCCACTCTGACCGACCTTCGCGACCCACGCTGACCGACCTTCGGGACCCACGCTGACCGACCTTCGCGACCCACGCTGGCCGTCCTTCGCGACCCACGCTGGCCGACCTTCGCGACCCACGCTGACCGTCCTTCGGGACCCACGCTGACCGACCTTCGCGACCCACGCTGGCCGACCTTCGCGACCCACGCTGGCCGTCCTTCAAGACCCACGCGGCCGACCTTCGGGACCCACGCTGGCCGACCTTCGCGACCCACGCTGGCCGACCTTCGCGACCCACGCTGGCCGACCTTCGCGACCCACGCTGGCCGACCTTCGGGACCCACGCTGACCGACCTTCAAGACCCACGCTGGCCGACCTTCGCGACCCACGCTGGCCGACCTTCGCGACCCACGCTGGCCGACCTTCGGGACCCACGCTGGCCGACCTTCGCGACCCACGCTGGCCGACCTTCGCGACCCACGCTGGCCGACCTTCGGGACCCAGGCTGACCGACCTTCGGGAACCCACGCTGGCCGACCTTCGCGACCCACGCTGACCGACCTTCGCGACCCACGCTGGCCGACCCTCAGGACTCACGCTGGCCGACCTTCAGGAACCCACGCTGGCCGACCTTCGCGACCCACGCTGGCCGACCTTCGCGACCCACGCTGACCGACCTTCGGGACCCACGCTGGCCGACCTTCGGGACCCACGCTGGCCGACCTTCGCGACCCACGCCGGCCGTCCTTTGGGACCCACGCTGGCCGACCTTCGCGACCCACGCTGGCCGACCTTCGCGACCCACGCCGGCCGTCCTTCGGGACCCACGCTGGCCGACCTTCGCGACCCACGCTGGCCGACCTTCGCGACCCACGCTGGCCGACCTTCGCGACCCACGCTGACCGACCTTCGCGACCCACGCTGGCCGACCTTCGCGACCCACGCTGACCGACCTTCGCGACCCACGCTGGCCGACCTTCGCGACCCACGCTGACCGTCCTTCGGTACCCACGCTGGCCGACCTTCGGGACCCACGCTGGCCGACCTTCGGGACCCACGCTGGCCGTCCTTCGGGACCCACGCTGACCGACCTTCGGGACCCACGTTGGCCGACCTTCGGGACCCACGCTGACCGACCTTCGGGACCCACGCTGACCGACCTTCGGGACCCACGCCTGCCGACCTTCGGGACCCACGCTGACCGACCTTCACGACCCACGCTGGCCGTCCTTCGCGACCCACGCTGACCGACCTTCGCGACCCACGCTGACCGACCTTCGGGACTCACGCCGGCCGACCTTCGGGACCCACGCTGGCCGACCTTCGCGACCCACGCTGGCCGACCTTCGCGACCCACGCTGGCCGACCTTCGGGACCCAGGCTGACCGACCTTCGGGAACCCACGCTGGCCGACCTTCGCGACCCACGCTGACCGACCTTCGCGACCCACGCTGGCTGACCCTCAGGACTCACGCTGGCCGACCTTCAGGAACCCACGCTGGCCGACCTTCGCGACCCACGCTGGCCGACCTTCGCGACCCACGCTGACCGACCTTCGGGACCCACGCTGGCCGACCTTCGGGACCCACGCTGGCCGACCTTCGCGACCCACGCCGGCCGTCCTTCGGGACCCACGCTGGCCGACCTTCGCGACCCACGCTGGCCGACCTTCGCGACCCACGCCGGCCGTCCTTCGGGACCCACGCTGGCCGACCTTCGCGACCCACGCTGGCCGACCTTCGCGACCCACGCTGGCCGACCTTCGCGACCCACGCTGACCGACCTTCGCGACCCACGCTGGCCGACCTTCGCGACCCACGCTGACCGACCTTCGCGACCCACGCTGGCCGACCTTCGCGACCCACGCTGACCGTCCTTCGGTACCCACGCTGGCCGACCTTCGGGACCCACGCTGGCCGACCTTCGGGACCCACGCTGGCCGTCCTTCGGGACCCACGCTGACCGACCTTCGGGACCCACGTTGGCCGACCTTCGGGACCCACGCTGACCGACCTTCGGGACCCACGCTGACCGACCTTCGGGACCCACGCCTGCCGACCTTCGGGACCCACGCTGACCGACCTTCACGACCCACGCTGGCCGTCCTTCGCGACCCACGCTGACCGACCTTCGCGACCCACGCTGACCGACCTTCGCGACCCACGCTGGCCGTCCTTCGCGACCCACGCTGACCGACCTTCGCGACCCACGCTGGCCGTCCTTCGCGACCCACGCTGACCGACCTTCGCGACCCACGCTGGCCGTCCTTCGCGACCCACGCTGGCCGACCTTCGCGACCCACGCTGGCCGTCCTTCGGGACCCACGCTGGCCGACCTTCGCGACCCACGCTGGCCGTCCTTCGCAACCCACGCTGACCGACCTTCGCGACCCACGCTGGCCGACCTTCGCGACCCACGCTGGCCGAACTTCGGGACCCACGCTGGCCGACCTTCGCGACCCACGCTGGCCGACCTTCGCGACCCACGCTGGCCGTCCTTCGGGACCCACGCTGGCCGACCTTCGCGACCCACGCTGGCCGTCCTTCGCAACCCACGCTGACCGACCTTCGCGACCCACGCTGGCCGACCTTCGCGACCCACGCTGGCCGAACTTCGGGACCCACGCTGGCCGACCTTCGCGACCCACGCTGGCCGACCTTCGGGACCCACGCTGGCCGACCTTCGCGACCCACGCTGGCCGACCTTCGGGACCCACGCTGGCCGTCCTTCGCGACCCACGCTGGCCGACCTTCGCGACCCACGCTGGCCGACCTTCAGGGACCCACGCTGACCGTCCTTCGGTACTCACGCCGACCGTCCTTCGGGTCTCACGCCGGCCGTCCTTCGGGACTCACGCCGGCCGTCCTTCGCGACCCACGCCGGCCGTCCTTCGCGACCCACGCCGGCCGACCTTTGCGACCCACGCCGACCGACCTTCGCTACCCACGCCGGCCGACCTTCGCGACCCACGCTGGCCGACCTTCGCGACCCACGCTGGCCGACCTTCGGGACCCACGCCGGCCGACCTTCGGGACCCACGCTGGCCGTCCTTCGCGACCCACGCCGACCGTCCTGCGGGACCCACGCCGGCCGTCCTTCGGGACCCACGCCGGCCGTCCTTCGGGACCCACGCTGGCCGACCTTCGCGACCCACGCTGGCCGTCCTTCGGGACCCACGCTGGCCGACCTTCGCGACCCACGCCGGCCGACCCTCGGGACCCACGCTGACCGTCCTTCGGGACCCACGCTGGCCGACCTTCGGGACCCACGCTGACCGACCTTCGCGACCCACGCTGGCCGTCCTTCGCGACGCACGCTGGCCGACCTTCGCGACCCACGCTGGCCGACCTTCGCGACCCACGCTGACCGTCCTTCGGTACCCACGCTGGCCGACCTTCGGGACCCACGCTGGCCGACCTTCGGGACCCACGCTGGCCGTCCTTCGGGACCCACGCTGACCGACCTTCGGGACCCACGTTGGCCGACCTTCGGGACCCACGCTGACCGACCTTCGCGACCCACGCTGGCCGACCTTCGGGAACCACGCTGGCCGACCTTCGCGACCCACGCTGGCCGACCTTCGCGACCCACGCCGGCCGTCATTCGGGACCCACGCTGGCCGACCTTCGCGACCCACGCTGGCCGTCCTTCGGGACCCACGCTGGCCGACCTTCGCGACCCACGCCGGCCGACCCTCGGGACCCACGCCGACCGTCCTTCGGGACCCACGCCGGCCGACCTTCGGGACCCACGCTGGCTGACCTTCGGGACCCACGCTGGCCGTCCTTCGCCACCCACGCTGGCTGACCTTCGGGACCCACGCTGGCCGTCCTTCGGGACCCACGCTGGCCGACCTTCGTGACCCACGCTGGCCGTCCTTCGCAACCCACGCTGACCGACCTTCGCGACCCACGCTGGCCGACCTTCGCGACCCACGCTGGCCGAACTTCGGGACCCACGCTGGCCGACCTTCGCGACCCACGCTGGCCGACCTTCGGGACCCACGCTGGCCGACCTTCGCGACCCACGCTGGCCGACCTTCGGGACCCACGCTGGCCGTCCTTCGCGACCCACGCTGGCCGACCTTCGCGACCCACGCTGGCCGACCTTCAGGGACCCACGCTGACCGTCCTTCGGTACCCACGCCGACCGTCCTTCGGGTCTCACGCCGGCCGTCCTTCGGGACTCACGCCGGCCGTCCTTCGCGACCCACGCTGGCCGACCTTCGCGACCCACGCTGGCCGACCTTCGCGACCCACGCTGGCCGACCTTCGCGACCCACGCTGGCCGACCTTCAGGGACCCACGCTGACCGTCCTTCGGTACCCACGCCGACCGTCCTTCGGGTCTCACGCCGGCCGTCCTTCGGGACTCACGCCGGCCGTCCTTCGCGACCCACGCCGGCCGTCCTTCGCGACCCACGCTGGCCGACCTTCGCGACCCACGCTGGCCGTCCTTCGGGACCCACGCTGGCCGACCTTCGCGACCCACGCCGGCCGACCCTCGGGACCCACGCTGCCCGTCCTTCGGGACCCACGCCGGCCGACCTTCGGGACCCACGCTGGCCGTCCTTCGCCACCCACGCTGGCTGACCTTCGGGACCCACGCTGGCCGACCTTCGCGACCCACGCTGGCCGACCTTCGGGACCCACGCTGGCCGTCCTTCGCCACCCACGCTGGCTGACCTTCGGGACCCACGCTGGCCGACCTTCGCGACCCACGCTGGCCGACCTTCGGGACGCACGCTGACCGACCTTCGCGACCCACGCTGGCCGACCTTCGGGACCCACGTTGGCCGACCTTCGGGACCCACGCTGGCCGACCTTCGGGACCCACGCTGGCCGACCTTCGGGACCCACGCTGACCGACCTTCTGGACCCACGCTGACCGACCTTCGGGAACCACGCTGGCCGACCTTCGGGACCCACGCTGGCCGACCTTCGCGACCCACGCTGGCCGACCTTCGCGACCCACTCTGACCGACCTTCGCGACCCACGCTGACCGACCTTCGGGACCCACGCTGACCGACCTTCGCGACCCACGCTGGCCGTCCTTCGCGACCCACACTGGCCGACCTTCGCGACCCACGCTGACCGTCCTTCGGGACCCACGCTGACCGACCTTCGCGACCCACGCTGGCCGACCTTCGCGACCCACGCTGGCCGTCCTTCAAGACCCACGCGGCCGACCTTCGGGACCCACGCTGGCCGACCTTCGCGACCCACGCTGGCCGACCTTCGCGACCCACGCTGGCCGACCTTCGCGACCCACGCTGGCCGACCTTCGGGACCCACGCTGACCGACCTTCAAGACCCACGCTGGCCGACCTTCGCGACCCACGCTGGCCGACCTTCGCGACCCACGCTGGCCGACCTTCGGGACCCACGCTGGCCGACCTTCGCGACCCACGCTGGCCGACCTTCGCGACCCACGCTGGCCGACCTTCGGGACCCAGGCTGACCGACCTTCGGGAACCCACGCTGGCCGACCTTCGCGACCCACGCTGACCGACCTTCGCGACCCACGCTGGCCGACCCTCAGGACTCACGCTGGCCGACCTTCAGGAACCCACGCTGGCCGACCTTCGCGACCCACGCTGGCCGACCTTCGCGACCCACGCTGACCGACCTTCGGGACCCACGCTGGCCGACCTTCGGGACCCACGCTGGCCGACCTTCGCGACCCACGCCGGCCGTCCTTCGGGACCCACGCTGGCCGACCTTCGCGACCCACGCTGGCCGACCTTCGCGACCCACGCCGGCCGTCCTTCGGGACCCACGCTGGCCGACCTTCGCGACCCACGCTGGCCGACCTTCGCGACCCACGCTGGCCGACCTTCGCGACCCACGCTGACCGACCTTCGCGACCCACGCTGGCCGACCTTCGCGACCCACGCTGACCGACCTTCGCGACCCACGCTGACCGTCCTTCGGTACCCACGCTGGCCGACCTTCGGGACCCACGCTGGCCGACCTTCGGGACCCACGCTGGCCGTCCTTCGGGACCCACGCTGACCGACCTTCGGGACCCACGTTGGCCGACCTTCGGGACCCACGCTGACCGACCTTCGGGACCCACGCTGACCGACCTTCGGGACCCACGCCTGCCGACCTTCGGGACCCACGCTGACCGACCTTCACGACCCACGCTGGCCGTCCTTCGCGACCCACGCTGACCGACCTTCGCGACCCACGCTGACCGACCTTCGCGACCCACGCTGGCCGTCCTTCGCGACCCACGCTGACCGACCTTCGCGACCCACGCGGCCGACCTTCGGGACCCACGCTGGCCGACCTTCGCGACCCACGCTGGCCGTCCTTCAAGACCCACGCGGCCGACCTTCGGGACCCACGCTGGCCGACCTTCGCGACCCACGCTGGCCGACCTTGGCGACCCACGCTGGCCGACCTTCGGGACCCACGCTGGCCGACCTTCGGGACCCACGCTGACCGACCTTCGCGACCCACGCTGGCCGTCCTTCGCGACGCACGCTGGCCGACCTTCGGGTACCACGCTGGCCGACCTTCGGGACCCACGCTGGCCGACCTTCGCGACCCACGCTGGCCGACCTTCGCGACCCACGCTGGCCGACCTTCGCGACCCACGCTGACCGACCTTCTGGACCCACGCTGACCGACCTTCGCGACCCACGCTGGCCGACCTTCGGGACCCACGCTGACCGACCTTCGCGACCCACGCTGGCCGACCTTCGGGAACCACGCTGGCCGACCTTCGCGACCCACGCTGGCCGACCTTCGCGACCCACGCCGGCCGTCCTTCGGGACCCACGCTGGCCGACCTTCGCGACCCACGCTGGCCGTCCTTCGGGACCCACGCTGGCCGACCTTCGCGACCCACGCCGGCCGACCCTCGGGACCCACGCTGACCGTCCTTCGGGACCCACGCCGGCCGACCTTCGGGACCCACGCTGGCTGACCTTCGGGACCCACGCTGGCCGTCCTTCGCCACCCACGCTGGCTGACCTTCGGGACCCACGCTGGCCGACCTTCGCGACCCACGCTGGCCGACCTTCGGGACCCACGTTGGCCGACCTTCGGGACCCACGCTGGCCGACCTTCGGGACCCACGCTGGCCGACCTTCGGGACCCACGCTGACCGACCTTCTGGACCCACGCTGACCGACCTTCGGGAACCACGCTGGCCGACCTTCGGGACCCACGCTGGCCGACCTTCGCGACCCACGCTGGCCGACCTTCGCGACCCACTCTGACCGACCTTCGCGACCCACGCTGACCGACCTTCGGGACCCACGCTGACCGACCTTCGCAACCCACGCTGGCCGTCCTTCGCGACCCACACTGGCCGACCTTTGCGACCCACGCTGACCGTCCTTCGGGACCCACGCTGACCGACCTTCGCGACCCACGCTGGCCGACCTTCGCGACCCACGCTGGCCGTCCTTCAAGACCCACGCGGCCGACCTTCGGGACCCACGCTGGCCGACCTTCGCGACCCACGCTGGCCGACCTTCGCGACCCACGCTGGCCGACCTTCGCGACCCACGCTGGCCGACCTTCGGGACCCACGCTGACCGACCTTCAAGACCCACGCTGGCCGACCTTCGCGACCCACGCTGGCCGACCTTCGCGACCCACGCTGGCCGACCTTCGGGACCCACGCTGGCCGACCTTCGCGACCCACGCTGGCCGACCTTCGCGACCCACGCTGGCCGACCTTCGGGACCCAGGCTGACCGACCTTCGGGAACCCACGCTGGCCGACCTTCGCGACCCACGCTGACCGACCTTCGCGACCCACGCTGGCCGACCCTCAGGACTCACGCTGGCCGACCTTCAGGAACCCACGCTGGCCGACCTTCGCGACCCACGCTGGCCGACCTTCGCGACCCACGCTGACCGACCTTCGCGACCCACGCTGGCCGACCTTCGGGACCCACGCTGGCCGACCTTCGGGACCCACGCTGGCCGACCTTCGCGACCCACGCCGGCCGTCCTTCGGGACCCACGCTGGCCGACCTTCGCGACCCACGCTGGCCGACCTTCGCGACCCACGCCGGCCGTCCTTCGGGACCCACGCTGGCCGACCTTCGCGACCCACGCTGGCCGACCTTCGCGACCCACGCTGGCCGACCTTCGCGACCCACGCTGACCGACCTTCGCGACCCACGCTGGCCGACCTTCGCGACCCACGCTGACCGACCTTCGCGACCCACGCTGGCCGACCTTCGCGACCCACGCTGACCGTCCTTCGGTACCCACGCTGGCCGACCTTCGGGACCCACGCTGGCCGACCTTCGGGACCCACGCTGGCCGTCCTTCGGGACCCACGCCGGCCGTCCTTCGGGACCCACGCTGGCCGACCTTCGGGACCCACGCTGACCGACCTTCGCGACCCACGCTGACCGACCTTCGGGACCCACGCTGGCCGACCTTCGCGACCCACGCTGGCCGACCTTCGGGACCCACGCTGGCCGTCCTTCGGGACCCACGCTGGCCGTCCTTCGCGACCCACGCTGACCGACCTTCGCGACCCTCGCTGACCGACCTTCGGGACCCACGCTGGCCGACCTTCGGGACCCACGCTGGCCGACCTTCGGGACCCACGCTGGCCGTCCTTCGCGACCCACGCTGGCCGACCTTTGGGACCCACGCAGACCGACCTTCGCGACCCACGCCGGCCGACCTTCGGGGCCCACGCTGGCCGTCCTTCGGGAACCACGCTGGCCGTCCTTCAAGACCCACGCTGGCCGACCTTCGGGACCCACGCTGGCCGACCTTCGGGACCCACGCTGGCCGACCTTCGGGACCCACGCTGGCCGACCTTCGGGAACCACGCTGGCCGACCTTCGCGACCCACGCTGGCCGACCTTCGCGACCCACGCTGGCCGACCTTCGCGACCCACGCTGGCCGACCTTCGCGACCCACGCTGGCCGTCCTTCGCGACCCACGCTGGCCGACCTTCGGGACCCACGCTGTCTGACCTTCGGGACCCACCCTGGCCATCCTTCAAGACCCACGCGGCCGACCTTCGGGACCCACGCTGGCCGACCTTCGCGACCCACGCTGGCCGTCCTTCAAGACCCACGCGGCCGACCTTCGGGACCCACGCTGGCCGACCTTCGGGACCCACGCTGACCAACCTTCGGGAACCACGCTGGCCGACCTTCGCGACCCACGCTGGCCGACCTTTGGGACCCACGCTGACCGACCTTCGGGACCCACGCTGGCCGACCTTCGGGACCGACGCTGGCCGACCTTCGGGACCCACGCTGGCCGACCTTCGGGACCCACGCTGACCATCCTTCGGTACCCACGCCGACCGTCCTTCGGGTCTCACGCCGGCCGTCCTTCGGGACTCACGCCGGCCGTCCTTCGCAACCCACGCCGGCCGTCCTTCGGGACCCACGCTGGCCGACCTTCGGGACCCACGCTGACCGACCTTCGCGACCCACGCTGACCGACCTTCGGGACCCACGCTGGCCGACCTTCGCGACCCACGCTGGCCGACCTTCGGGACCCACGCTGGCCGTCCTTCGGGACCCACGCTGGCCGTCCTTCGCGACCCACGCTGACCGACCTTCGCGACCCACGCCGACCGACCTTCGGGACCCACGCCGACCGTCCTTCGGTAACCACGCCGACCGTCCTTCGGGTCTCACGCCGGCCGTCCTTCGGGACTCACGCCAGCCGTCCTTCGCGACCCACGCCGGCCGTCCTTCGGGACCAACGCTGGCCGAACTTCGGGACCCACGCTGACCGACCTTCGCGACCCACGCTGACCGACCTTCGGGACCCACGCTGGCCGACCATCGCGACCCACGCTGGCCGACCTTCGGGACCCACGCTGGCCGTCCTTCGGGACCCACGCTGGCCGTCCTTCGGGACCCACGCTGGCCGACCTTCGGGACCCACGCTGGCCGACCTTCGGGACCCACGCTGGCCGACCTTCGGGACCCACGCTGGCCGACCTTCGGGAACCACGCTGGCCGACCTTCGCGACCCACGCTGGCCGACCTTCGCGACCCACGCTGGCCGACCTTCGCGACCCACGCTGGCCGACCTTCGCGACCCACGCTGGCCGTCCTTCGCGACCCACGCTGGCCGACCTTCGGGACCCACGCTGTCTGACCTTCGGGACCCACCCTGGCCATCCTTCAAGACCCACGCGGCCGACCTTCGGGACCCACGCTGGCCGACCTTCGCGACCCACGCTGGCCGTCCTTCAAGACCCACGCGGCCGACCTTCGGGACCCACGCTGGCCGACCTTCGGGACCCACGCTGACCAACCTTCGGGAACCACGCTGGCCGACCTTCGCGACCCACGCTGGCCGACCTTTGGGACCCACGCTGACCGACCTTCGGGACCCACGCTGGCCGACCTTCGGGACCGACGCTGGCCGACCTTCGGGACCCACGCTGGCCGACCTTCGGGACCCATGCTGACCATCCTTCGGTACCCACGCCGACCGTCCTTCGGGTCTCACGCCGGCCGTCCTTCGGGACTCACGCCGGCCGTCCTTCGCAACCCACGCCGGCTGTCCTTCGGGACCCACGCTGGCCGACCTTCGGGACCCACACTGACCGACCTTCGCGACCCACGCTGACCGACCTTCGGGACCCACGCTGGCCGACCTTCGCGACCCACGCTGGCCGACCTTCGGGACCCACGCTGGCCGTCCTTCGGGACCCACGCTGGCCGTCCTTCGCGACCCACGCTGACCGACCTTCGCGACCCACGCTGACCGACCTTCGGGACCCACGCCGACCGTCCTTCGGTAACCACGCCGACCGTCCTTCGGGTCTCACGCCGGCCGTCCTTCGGGACTCACGCCAGCCGTCCTTCGCGACCCACGCCGGCCGTCCTTCGGGACCAACGCTGGCCGAACTTCGGGACCCACGCTGACCGACCTTCGCGACCCACGCTGACCGACCTTCGGGACCCACGCTGGCCGACCATCGCGACCCACGCTGGCCGACCTTCGGGACCCACGCTGGCCGTCCTTCGGGACCCACGCTGGCCGTCCTTCGCGACCCACGCTGACCGACCTTCGCGACCCTCGCTGACCGACCTTCGGGACCCACGCTGGCCGACCTTCGCGACCCACGCTGGCCGACCTTCGGGACCCACGCTGGCCGTCCTTCGCGACCCACGCTGGCCGTCCTTCGCGACCCACGCTGGCCGACCTTTGGGACCCACGCTGACCGACCTTCGGGACCCACGCTGGCCGTCCTTCGCGACCCACGCTGGCCGTCCTTCGCGACCCACGCTGGCCGTCCTTCGCGACCCACGCTGGCCGTCCTTCGCGACCCACGCCGGCCGTCCTTCGGGACCCACGCTGGCCGACCTTCGGGACCCACGCTGACCGACCTTCGCGACCCACGCTGACCGATCTTCGGGACCCACGCTGGCCGACCTTCGCGACCCACGCTGGCCGACCTTCGGGACCCACGCTGGACGTCCTTCGGGACCCACGCTGGCCGTCCTTCGCGACCCACGCTGACCGACCTTCGCGACCCTCGCTGACCGACCTTCGGGACCCACGCTGGCCGACCTTCGCGACCCACGCTGGCCGACCTTCGGGACCCACGCTGGCCGTCCTTCGCGACCCACGCTGGCCGACCTTTGGGACCCACGCAGACCGACCTTCGCGACCCACGCCGGCCGACCTTCGGGGCCCACGCTGGCCGTCCTTCGGGAACCACGCTGGCCGTCCTTCAAGACCCACGCTGGCCGACCTTCGGGACCCACGCTGGCCGACCTTCGGGACCCACGCTGGCCGACCTTCGGGACCCACGCTGGCCGACCTTCGGGAACCACGCTGGCCGACCTTCGCGACCCACGCTGGCCGACCTTCGCGACCCACGCTGGCCGACCTTCGCGACCCACGCTGGCCGACCTTCGCGACCCACGCTGGCCGTCCTTCGCGACCCACGCTGGCCGACCTTCGGGACCCACGCTGTCTGACCTTCGGGACCCACCCTGGCCATCCTTCAAGACCCACGCGGCCGACCTTCGGGACCCACGCTGGCCGACCTTCGCGACCCACGCTGGCCGTCCTTCAAGACCCACGCGGCCGACCTTCGGGACCCACGCTGGCCGACCTTCGCGACCCACGCTGGCCGACCTTGGCGACCCACGCTGGCCGACCTTCGGGACCCACGCTGGCCGACCTTCGGGACCCACGCTGACCGACCTTCGCGACCCACGCTGGCCGTCCTTCGCGACGCACGCTGGCCGACCTTCGGGTACCACGCTGGCCGACCTTCGGGACCCACGCTGGCCGACCTTCGCGACCCACGCTGGCCGACCTTCGCGACCCACGCTGGCCGACCTTCGCGACCCACGCTGACCGACCTTCTGGACCCACGCTGACCGACCTTCGCGACCCACGCTGGCCGACCTTCGGGACCCACGCTGACCGACCTTCGCGACCCACGCTGGCCGACCTTCGGGAACCACGCTGGCCGACCTTCGCGACCCACGCTGGCCGACCTTCGCGACCCACGCCGGCCGTCCTTCGGGACCCACGCTGGCCGACCTTCGCGACCCACGCTGGCCGTCCTTCGGGACCCACGCTGGCCGACCTTCGCGACCCACGCCGGCCGACCCTCGGGACCCACGCTGACCGTCCTTCGGGACCCACGCCGGCCGACCTTCGGGACCCACGCTGGCTGACCTTCGGGACCCACGCTGGCCGTCCTTCGCCACCCACGCTGGCTGACCTTCGGGACCCACGCTGGCCGACCTTCGCGACCCACGCTGGCCGACCTTCGGGACCCACGTTGGCCGACCTTCGGGACCCACGCTGGCCGACCTTCGGGACCCACGCTGGCCGACCTTCGGGACCCACGCTGACCGACCTTCTGGACCCACGCTGACCGACCTTCGGGAACCACGCTGGCCGACCTTCGGGACCCACGCTGGCCGACCTTCGCGACCCACGCTGGCCGACCTTCGCGACCCACTCTGACCGACCTTCGCGACCCACGCTGACCGACCTTCGGGACCCACGCTGACCGACCTTCGCGACCCACGCTGGCCGTCCTTCGCGACCCACACTGGCCGACCTTCGCGACCCACGCTGACCGTCCTTCGGGACCCACGCTGACCGACCTTCGCGACCCACGCTGGCCGACCTTCGCGACCCACGCTGGCCGTCCTTCAAGACCCACGCGGCCGACCTTCGGGACCCACGCTGGCCGACCTTCGCGACCCACGCTGGCCGACCTTCGCGACCCACGCTGGCCGACCTTCGCGACCCACGCTGGCCGACCTTCGGGACCCACGCTGACCGACCTTCAAGACCCACGCTGGCCGACCTTCGCGACCCACGCTGGCCGACATTCGCGACCCACGCTGGCCGACCTTCGGGACCCACGCTGGCCGACCTTCGCGACCCACGCTGGCCGACCTTCGCGACCCACGCTGGCCGACCTTCGGGACCCAGGCTGACCGACCTTCGGGAACCCACGCTGGCCGACCTTCGCGACCCACGCTGACCGACCTTCGCGACCCACGCTGGCCGACCCTCAGGACTCACGCTGGCCGACCTTCAGGAACCCACGCTGGCCGACCTTCGCGACCCACGCTGGCCGACCTTCGCGACCCACGCTGACCGACCTTCGCGACCCACGCTGGCCGACCTTCGGGACCCACGCTGGCCGACCTTCGGGACCCACGCTGGCCGACCTTCGCGACCCACGCCGGCCGTCCTTCGGGACCCACGCTGGCCGACCTTCGCGACCCACGCTGGCCGACCTTCGCGACCCACGCCGGCCGTCCTTCGGGACCCACGCTGGCCGACCTTCGCGACCCACGCTGGCCGACCTTCGCGACCCACGCTGGCCGACCTTCGCGACCCACGCTGACCGACCTTCGCGACCCACGCTGGCCGACCTTCGCGACCCACGCTGACCGACCTTCGCGACCCACGCTGGCCGACCTTCGCGACCCACGCTGACCGTCCTTCGGTACCCACGCTGGCCGACCTTCGGGACCCACGCTGGCCGACCTTCGGGACCCACGCAGGCCGTCCTTCGGGACCCACGCCGGCCGTCCTTCGGGACCCACGCTGGCCGACCTTCGGGACCCACGCTGACCGACCTTCGCGACCCACGCTGACCGATCTTCGGGACCCACGCTGGCCGACCTTCGCGACCCACGTTGGCCGACCTTCGGGACCCACGCTGGACGTCCTTCGGGACCCACGCTGGCCGTCCTTCGCGACCCACGCTGACCGACCTTCGCGACCCTCGCTGACCGACCTTCGGGACCCACGCTGGCCGACCTTCGCGACCCACGCTGGCCGACCTTCGGGACCCACGCTGGCCGTCCTTCGCGACCCACGCTGGCCGACCTTTGGGACCCACGCAGACCGACCTTCGCGACCCACGCCGGCCGACCTTCGGGGCCCACGCTGGCCGTCCTTCGGGAACCACGCTGGCCGTCCTTCAAGACCCACGCTGGCCGACCTTCGGGACCCACGCTGGCCGACCTTCGGGACCCACGCTGGCCGACCTTCGGGACCCACGCTGGCCGACCTTCGGGAACCACGCTGGCCGACCTTCGCGACCCACGCTGGCCGACCTTCGCGACCCACGCTGGCCGACCTTCGCGACCCACGCTGGCCGACCTTCGCGACCCACGCTGGCCGTCCTTCGCGACCCACGCTGGCCGACCTTCGGGACCCACGCTGTCTGACCTTCGGGACCCACCCTGGCCATCCTTCAAGACCCACGCGGCCGACCTTCGGGACCCACGCTGGCCGACCTTCGCGACCCACGCTGGCCGTCCTTCAAGACCCACGCGGCCGACCTTCGGGACCCACGCTGGCCGACCTTCGCGACCCACGCTGGCCGACCTTGGCGACCCACGCTGGCCGACCTTCGGGACCCACGCTGGCCGACCTTCGGGACCCACGCTGACCGACCTTCGCGACCCACGCTGGCCGTCCTTCGCGACGCACGCTGGCCGACCTTCGGGTACCACGCTGGCCGACCTTCGGGACCCACGCTGGCCGACCTTCGCGACCCACGCTGGCCGACCTTCGCGACCCACGCTGGCCGACCTTCGCGACCCACGCTGACCGACCTTCTGGACCCACGCTGACCGACCTTCGCGACCCACGCTGGCCGACCTTCGGGACCCACGCTGACCGACCTTCGCGACCCACGCTGGCCGACCTTCGGGAACCACGCTGGCCGACCTTCGCGACCCACGCTGGCCGACCTTCGCGACCCACGCCGGCCGTCCTTCGGGACCCACGCTGGCCGACCTTCGCGACCCACGCTGGCCGTCCTTCGGGACCCACGCTGGCCGACCTTCGCGACCCACGCCGGCCGACCCTCGGGACCCACGCTGACCGTCCTTCGGGACCCACGCCGGCCGACCTTCGGGACCCACGCTGGCTGACCTTCGGGACCCACGCTGGCCGTCCTTCGCCACCCACGCTGGCTGACCTTCGGGACCCACGCTGGCCGACCTTCGCGACCCACGCTGGCCGACCTTCGGGACCCACGTTGGCCGACCTTCGGGACCCACGCTGGCCGACCTTCGGGACCCACGCTGGCCGACCTTCGGGACCCACGCTGACCGACCTTCTGGACCCACGCTGACCGACCTTCGGGAACCACGCTGGCCGACCTTCGGGACCCACGCTGGCCGACCTTCGCGACCCACGCTGGCCGACCTTCGCGACCCACTCTGACCGACCTTCGCGACCCACGCTGACCGACCTTCGGGACCCACGCTGACCGACCTTCGCGACCCACGCTGGCCGTCCTTCGCGACCCACACTGGCCGACCTTCGCGACCCACGCTGACCGTCCTTCGGGACCCACGCTGACCGACCTTCGCGACCCACGCTGGCCGACCTTCGCGACCCACGCTGGCCGTCCTTCAAGACCCACGCGGCCGACCTTCGGGACCCACGCTGGCCGACCTTCGCGACCCACGCTGGCCGACCTTCGCGACCCACGCTGGCCGACCTTCGCGACCCACGCTGGCCGACCTTCGGGACCCACGCTGACCGACCTTCAAGACCCACGCTGGCCGACCTTCGCGACCCACGCTGGCCGACCTTCGCGACCCACGCTGGCCGACCTTCGGGACCCACGCTGGCCGACCTTCGCGACCCACGCTGGCCGACCTTCGCGACCCACGCTGGCCGACCTTCGGGACCCAGGCTGACCGACCTTCGGGAACCCACGCTGGCCGACCTTCGCGACCCACGCTGACCGACCTTCGCGACCCACGCTGGCCGACCCTCAGGACTCACGCTGGCCGACCTTCAGGAACCCACGCTGGCCGACCTTCGCGACCCACGCTGGCCGACCTTCGCGACCCACGCTGACCGACCTTCGCGACCCACGCTGGCCGACCTTCGGGACCCACGCTGGCCGACCTTCGGGACCCACGCTGGCCGACCTTCGCGACCCACGCCGGCCGTCCTTCGGGACCCACGCTGGCCGACCTTCGCGACCCACGCTGGCCGACCTTCGCGACCCACGCCGGCCGTCCTTCGGGACCCACGCTGGCCGACCTTCGCGACCCACGCTGGCCGACCTTCGCGACCCACGCTGGCCGACCTTCGCGACCCACGCTGACCGACCTTCGCGACCCACGCTGGCCGACCTTCGCGACCCACGCTGACCGACCTTCGCGACCCACGCTGGCCGACCTTCGCGACCCACGCTGACCGTCCTTCGGTACCCACGCTGGCCGACCTTCGGGACCCACGCAGGCCGACCTTCGGGACCCACGCAGGCCGTCCTTCGGGACCCACGCCGGCCGTCCTTCGGGACCCACGCTGGCCGACCTTCGGGACCCACGCTGACCGACCTTCGCGACCCACGCTGACCGACCTTCGGGACCCACGCTGGCCGACCTTCGCGACCCACGCTGGCCGACCTTCGGGACCCACGCTGGCCGTCCTTCGGGACCCACGCTGGCCGTCCTTCGCGACCCACGCTGACCGACCTTCGCGACCCTCGCTGACCGACCTTCGGGACCCACGCTGGCCGACCTTCGGGACCCACGCTGGCCGACCTTCGGGACCCACGCTGGCCGTCCTTCGCGACCCACGCTGGCCGACCTTTGGGACCCACGCAGACCGACCTTCGCGACCCACGCCGGCCGACCTTCGGGGCCCACGCTGGCCGTCCTTCGGGAACCACGCTGGCCGTCCTTCAAGACCCACGCTGGCCGACCTTCGGGACCCACGCTGGCCGACCTTCGGGACCCACGCTGGCCGACCTTCGGGACCCACGCTGGCCGACCTTCGGGAACCTCGCTGGCCGACCTTCGCGACCCACGCTGGCCGACCTTCGCGACCCACGCTGGCCGACCTTCGCGACCCACGCTGGCCGACCTTCGCGACCCACGCTGGCCGTCCTTCGCGACCCACGCTGGCCGACCTTCGGGACCCACGCTGTCTGACCTTCGGGACCCACCCTGGCCATCCTTCAAGACCCACGCGGCCGACCTTCGGGACCCACGCTGGCCGACCTTCGCGACCCACGCTGGCCGTCCTTCAAGACCCACGCGGCCGACCTTCGGGACCCACGCTGGCCGACCTTCGCGACCCACGCTGGCCGACCTTGGCGACCCACGCTGGCCGACCTTCGGGACCCACGCTGGCCGACCTTCGGGACCCACGCTGACCGACCTTCGCGACCCACGCTGGCCGTCCTTCGCGACGCACGCTGGCCGACCTTCGGGTACCACGCTGGCCGACCTTCGGGACCCACGCTGGCCGACCTTCGCGACCCACGCTGGCCGACCTTCGCGACCCACGCTGGCCGACCTTCGCGACCCACGCTGACCGACCTTCTGGACCCACGCTGACCGACCTTCGCGACCCACGCTGGCCGACCTTCGGGACCCACGCTGACCGACCTTCGCGACCCACGCTGGCCGACCTTCGGGAACCACGCTGGCCGACCTTCGCGACCCACGCTGGCCGACCTTCGCGACCCACGCCGGCCGTCCTTCGGGACCCACGCTGGCCGACCTTCGCGACCCACGCTGGCCGTCCTTCGGGACCCACGCTGGCCGACCTTCGCGACCCACGCCGGCCGACCCTCGGGACCCACGCTGACCGTCCTTCGGGACCCACGCTGGCCGACCTTCGGGACCCACGCTGACCGACCTTCGCGACCCACGCTGGCCGTCCTTCGCGACGCACGCTGGCCGACCTTCGCGACCCACGCTGGCCGACCTTCGCGACCCACGCTGACCGTCCTTCGGTACCCACGCTGGCCGACCTTCGGGACCCACGCTGGCCGACCTTCGGGACCCACGCTGGCCGTCCTTCGGGACCCACGCTGACCGACCTTCGCGACCCACGCTGGCCGACCTTGGCGACCCACGCTGGCCGACCTTCGGGACCCACGCTGGCCGACCTTCGGGACCCACGCTGACCGACCTTCGCGACCCACGCTGGCCGTCCTTCGCGACGCACGCTGGCCGACCTTCGGGTACCACGCTGGCCGACCTTCGGGACCCACGCTGGCCGACCTTCGCGACCCACGCTGGCCGACCTTCGCGACCCACGCTGGCCGACCTTCGCGACCCACGCTGACCGACCTTCTGGACCCACGCTGACCGACCTTCGCGACCCACGCTGGCCGACCTTCGGGACCCACGCTGACCGACCTTCGCGACCCACGCTGGCCGACCTTCGGGAACCACGCTGGCCGACCTTCGCGACCCACGCTGGCCGACCTTCGCGACCCACGCCGGCCGTCCTTCGGGACCCACGCTGGCCGACCTTCGCGACCCACGCTGGCCGTCCTTCGGGACCCACGCTGGCCGACCTTCGCGACCCACGCCGGCCGACCCTCGGGACCCACGCTGACCGTCCTTCGGGACCCACGCTGGCCGACCTTCGGGACCCACGCTGACCGACCTTCGCGACCCACGCTGGCCGTCCTTCGCGACGCACGCTGGCCGACCTTCGCGACCCACGCTGGCCGACCTTCGCGACCCACGCTGACCGTCCTTCGGTACCCACGCTGGCCGACCTTCGGGACCCACGCTGGCCGACCTTCGGGACCCACGCTGGCCGTCCTTCGGGACCCACGCTGACCGACCTTCGGGACCCACGTTGGCCGACCTTCGGGACCCACGCTGACCGACCTTCGCGACCCACGCTGGCCGACCTTCGGGAACCACGCTGGCCGACCTTCGCGACCCACGCTGGCCGACCTTCGCGACCCACGCCGGCCGTCCTTCGGGACCCACGCTGGCCGACCTTCGCGACCCACGCTGGCCGTCCTTCGGGACCCACGCTGGCCGACCTTCGCGACCCACGCCGGCCGACCCTCGGGACCCACGCCGACCGTCCTTCGGGACCCACGCCGGCCGACCTTCGGGACCCACGCTGGCTGACCTTCGGGACCCACGCTGGCCGTCCTTCGCCACCCACGCTGGCTGACCTTCGGGACCCACGCTGGCCGTCCTTCGGGACCCACGCTGGCCGACCTTCGTGACCCACGCTGGCCGTCCTTCGCAACCCACGCTGACCGACCTTCGCGACCCACGCTGGCCGACCTTCGCGACCCACGCTGGCCGAACTTCGGGACCCACGCTGGCCGACCTTCGCGACCCACGCTGGCCGACCTTCGGGACCCACGCTGGCCGACCTTCGCGACCCACGCTGGCCGACCTTCGGGACCCACGCTGGCCGTCCTTCGCGACCCACGCTGGCCGACCTTCGCGACCCACGCTGGCCGACCTTCAGGGACCCACGCTGACCGTCCTTCGGTACCCACGCCGACCGTCCTTCGGGTCTCACGCCGGCCGTCCTTCGGGACTCACGCCGGCCGTCCTTCGCGACCCACGCTGGCCGACCTTCGCGACCCACGCTGGCCGACCTTCGCGACCCACGCTGGCCGACCTTCGCGACCCACGCTGGCCGACCTTCAGGGACCCACGCTGACCTTCCTTCGGTACCCACGCCGACCGTCCTTCGGGTCTCACGCCGGCCGTCCTTCGGGACTCACGCCGGCCGTCCTTCGCGACCCACGCCGGCCGTCCTTCGCGACCCACGCTGGCCGACCTTCGCGACCCACGCTGGCCGTCCTTCGGGACCCACGCTGGCCGACCTTCGCGACCCACGCCGGCCGACCCTCGGGACCCACGCTGCCCGTCCTTCGGGACCCACGCCGGCCGACCTTCGGGACCCACGCTGGCTGACCTTCGGGACCCACGCTGGCCGTCCTTCGCCACCCACGCTGGCTGACCTTCGGGACCCACGCTGGCCGACCTTCGCGACCCACGCTGGCCGACCTTCGGGACGCACGCTGACCGACCTTCGCGACCCACGCTGGCCGACCTTCGGGACCCACGTTGGCCGACCTTCGGGACCCACGCTGGCCGACCTTCGGGACCCACGCTGGCCGACCTTCGGGACCCATGCTGACCGACCTTCTGGACCCACGCTGACCGACCTTCGGGAACCACGCTGGCCGACCTTCGGGACCCACGCTGGCCGACCTTCGCGACCCACGCTGGCCGACCTTCGCGACCCACTCTGACCGACCTTCGCGACCCACGCTGACCGACCTTCGGGACCCACGCTGACCGACCTTCGCGACCCACGCTGGCCGTCCTTCGCGACCCACGCTGGCCGACCTTCGCGACCCACGCTGACCGTCCTTCGGGACCCACGCTGACCGACCTTCGCGACCCACGCTGGCCGACCTTCGCGACCCACGCTGGCCGTCCTTCAAGACCCACGCGGCCGACCTTCGGGACCCACGCTGGCCGACCTTCGCGACCCACGCTGGCCGACCTTCGCGACCCACGCTGGCCGACCTTCGCGACCCACGCTGGCCGACCTTCGGGACCCACGCTGACCGACCTTCAAGACCCACGCTGGCCGACCTTCGCGACCCACGCTGGCCGACCTTCGCGACCCACGCTGGCCGACCTTCGGGACCCACGCTGGCCGACCTTCGCGACCCACGCTGGCCGACCTTCGCGACCCACGCTGGCCGACCTTCGGGACCCAGGCTGACCGACCTTCGGGAACCCACGCTGGCCGACCTTCGCGACCCACGCTGACCGACCTTCGCGACCCACGCTGGCCGACCCTCAGGACTCACGCTGGCCGACCTTCAGGAACCCACGCTGGCCGACCTTCGCGACCCACGCTGGCCGACCTTCGCGACCCACGCTGACCGACCTTCGGGACCCACGCTGGCCGACCTTCGGGACCCACGCTGGCCGACCTTCGCGACCCACGCCGGCCGTCCTTTGGGACCCACGCTGGCCGACCTTCGCGACCCACGCTGGCCGACCTTCGCGACCCACGCCGGCCGTCCTTCGGGACCCACGCTGGCCGACCTTCGCGACCCACGCTGGCCGACCTTCGCGACCCACGCTGGCCGACCTTCGCGACCCACGCTGACCGACCTTCGCGACCCACGCTGGCCGACCTTCGCGACCCACGCTGACCGACCTTCGCGACCCACGCTGGCCGACCTTCGCGACCCACGCTGACCGTCCTTCGGTACCCACGCTGGCCGACCTTCGGGACCCACGCTGGCCGACCTTCGGGACCCACGCTGGCCGTCCTTCGGGACCCACGCTGACCGACCTTCGGGACCCACGTTGGCCGACCTTCGGGACCCACGCTGACCGACCTTCGGGACCCACGCTGACCGACCTTCGGGACCCACGCCTGCCGACCTTCGGGACCCACGCTGACCGACCTTCACGACCCACGCTGGCCGTCCTTCGCGACCCACGCTGACCGACCTTCGCGACCCACGCTGACCGACCTTCGGGACTCACGCCGGCCGACCTTCGGGACCCACGCTGGCCGACCTTCGCGACCCACGCTGGCCGACCTTCGCGACCCACGCTGGCCGACCTTCGGGACCCAGGCTGACCGACCTTCGGGAACCCACGCTGGCCGACCTTCGCGACCCACGCTGACCGACCTTCGCGACCCACGCTGGCTGACCCTCAGGACTCACGCTGGCCGACCTTCAGGAACCCACGCTGGCCGACCTTCGCGACCCACGCTGGCCGACCTTCGCGACCCACGCTGACCGACCTTCGGGACCCACGCTGGCCGACCTTCGGGACCCACGCTGGCCGACCTTCGCGACCCACGCCGGCCGTCCTTCGGGACCCACGCTGGCCGACCTTCGCGACCCACGCTGGCCGACCTTCGCGACCCACGCCGGCCGTCCTTCGGGACCCACGCTGGCCGACCTTCGCGACCCACGCTGGCCGACCTTCGCGACCCACGCTGGCCGACCTTCGCGACCCACGCTGACCGACCTTCGCGACCCACGCTGGCCGACCTTCGCGACCCACGCTGACCGACCTTCGCGACCCACGCTGGCCGACCTTCGCGACCCACGCTGACCGTCCTTCGGTACCCACGCTGGCCGACCTTCGGGACCCACGCTGGCCGACCTTCGGGACCCACGCTGGCCGTCCTTCGGGACCCACGCTGACCGACCTTCGGGACCCACGTTGGCCGACCTTCGGGACCCACGCTGACCGACCTTCGGGACCCACGCTGACCGACCTTCGGGACCCACGCCTGCCGACCTTCGGGACCCACGCTGACCGACCTTCACGACCCACGCTGGCCGTCCTTCGCGACCCACGCTGACCGACCTTCGCGACCCACGCTGACCGACCTTCGCGACCCACGCTGGCCGTCCTTCGCGACCCACGCTGACCGACCTTCGCGACCCACGCTGGCCGTCCTTCGCGACCCACGCTGACCGACCTTCGCGACCCACGCTGGCCGTCCTTCGCGACCCACGCTGGCCGACCTTCGCGACCCACGCTGGCCGTCCTTCGGGACCCACGCTGGCCGACCTTCGCGACCCACGCTGGCCGTCCTTCGCAACCCACGCTGACCGACCTTCGCGACCCACGCTGGCCGACCTTCGCGACCCACGCTGGCCGAACTTCGGGACCCACGCTGGCCGACCTTCGCGACCCACGCTGGCCGACCTTCGCGACCCACGCTGGCCGTCCTTCGGGACCCACGCTGGCCGACCTTCGCGACCCACGCTGGCCGTCCTTCGCAACCCACGCTGACCGACCTTCGCGACCCACGCTGGCCGACCTTCGCGACCCACGCTGGCCGAACTTCGGGACCCACGCTGGCCGACCTTCGCGACCCACGCTGGCCGACCTTCGGGACCCACGCTGGCCGACCTTCGCGACCCACGCTGGCCGACCTTCGGGACCCACGCTGGCCGTCCTTCGCGACCCACGCTGGCCGACCTTCGCGACCCACGCTGGCCGACCTTCAGGGACCCACGCTGACCGTCCTTCGGTACTCACGCCGACCGTCCTTCGGGTCTCACGCCGGCCGTCCTTCGGGACTCACGCCGGCCGTCCTTCGCGACCCACGCCGGCCGTCCTTCGCGACCCACGCCGGCCGACCTTTGCGACCCACGCCGACCGACCTTCGCTACCCACGCCGGCCGACCTTCGCGACCCACGCTGGCCGACCTTCGCGACCCACGCTGGCCGACCTTCGGGACCCACGCCGGCCGACCTTCGGGACCCACGCTGGCCGTCCTTCGCGACCCACGCCGACCGTCCTGCGGGACCCACGCCGGCCGTCCTTCGGGACCCACGCCGGCCGTCCTTCGGGACCCACGCTGGCCGACCTTCGCGACCCACGCTGGCCGTCCTTCGGGACCCACGCTGGCCGACCTTCGCGACCCACGCCGGCCGACCCTCGGGACCCACGCTGACCGTCCTTCGGGACCCACGCTGGCCGACCTTCGGGACCCACGCTGACCGACCTTCGCGACCCACGCTGGCCGTCCTTCGCGACGCACGCTGGCCGACCTTCGCGACCCACGCTGGCCGACCTTCGCGACCCACGCTGACCGTCCTTCGGTACCCACGCTGGCCGACCTTCGGGACCCACGCTGGCCGACCTTCGGGACCCACGCTGGCCGTCCTTCGGGACCCACGCTGACCGACCTTCGGGACCCACGTTGGCCGACCTTCGGGACCCACGCTGACCGACCTTCGCGACCCACGCTGGCCGACCTTCGGGAACCACGCTGGCCGACCTTCGCGACCCACGCTGGCCGACCTTCGCGACCCACGCCGGCCGTCATTCGGGACCCACGCTGGCCGACCTTCGCGACCCACGCTGGCCGTCCTTCGGGACCCACGCTGGCCGACCTTCGCGACCCACGCCGGCCGACCCTCGGGACCCACGCCGACCGTCCTTCGGGACCCACGCCGGCCGACCTTCGGGACCCACGCTGGCTGACCTTCGGGACCCACGCTGGCCGTCCTTCGCCACCCACGCTGGCTGACCTTCGGGACCCACGCTGGCCGTCCTTCGGGACCCACGCTGGCCGACCTTCGTGACCCACGCTGGCCGTCCTTCGCAACCCACGCTGACCGACCTTCGCGACCCACGCTGGCCGACCTTCGCGACCCACGCTGGCCGAACTTCGGGACCCACGCTGGCCGACCTTCGCGACCCACGCTGGCCGACCTTCGGGACCCACGCTGGCCGACCTTCGCGACCCACGCTGGCCGACCTTCGGGACCCACGCTGGCCGTCCTTCGCGACCCACGCTGGCCGACCTTCGCGACCCACGCTGGCCGACCTTCAGGGACCCACGCTGACCGTCCTTCGGTACCCACGCCGACCGTCCTTCGGGTCTCACGCCGGCCGTCCTTCGGGACTCACGCCGGCCGTCCTTCGCGACCCACGCTGGCCGACCTTCGCGACCCACGCTGGCCGACCTTCGCGACCCACGCTGGCCGACCTTCGCGACCCACGCTGGCCGACCTTCAGGGACCCACGCTGACCGTCCTTCGGTACCCACGCCGACCGTCCTTCGGGTCTCACGCCGGCCGTCCTTCGGGACTCACGCCGGCCGTCCTTCGCGACCCACGCCGGCCGTCCTTCGCGACCCACGCTGGCCGACCTTCGCGACCCACGCTGGCCGTCCTTCGGGACCCACGCTGGCCGACCTTCGCGACCCACGCCGGCCGACCCTCGGGACCCACGCTGCCCGTCCTTCGGGACCCACGCCGGCCGACCTTCGGGACCCACGCTGGCCGTCCTTCGCCACCCACGCTGGCTGACCTTCGGGACCCACGCTGGCCGACCTTCGCGACCCACGCTGGCCGACCTTCGGGACCCACGCTGGCCGTCCTTCGCCACCCACGCTGGCTGACCTTCGGGACCCACGCTGGCCGACCTTCGCGACCCACGCTGGCCGACCTTCGGGACGCACGCTGACCGACCTTCGCGACCCACGCTGGCCGACCTTCGGGACCCACGTTGGCCGACCTTCGGGACCCACGCTGGCCGACCTTCGGGACCCACGCTGGCCGACCTTCGGGACCCACGCTGACCGACCTTCTGGACCCACGCTGACCGACCTTCGGGAACCACGCTGGCCGACCTTCGGGACCCACGCTGGCCGACCTTCGCGACCCACGCTGGCCGACCTTCGCGACCCACTCTGACCGACCTTCGCGACCCACGCTGACCGACCTTCGGGACCCACGCTGACCGACCTTCGCGACCCACGCTGGCCGTCCTTCGCGACCCACACTGGCCGACCTTCGCGACCCACGCTGACCGTCCTTCGGGACCCACGCTGACCGACCTTCGCGACCCACGCTGGCCGACCTTCGCGACCCACGCTGGCCGTCCTTCAAGACCCACGCGGCCGACCTTCGGGACCCACGCTGGCCGACCTTCGCGACCCACGCTGGCCGACCTTCGCGACCCACGCTGGCCGACCTTCGCGACCCACGCTGGCCGACCTTCGGGACCCACGCTGACCGACCTTCAAGACCCACGCTGGCCGACCTTCGCGACCCACGCTGGCCGACCTTCGCGACCCACGCTGGCCGACCTTCGGGACCCACGCTGGCCGACCTTCGCGACCCACGCTGGCCGACCTTCGCGACCCACGCTGGCCGACCTTCGGGACCCAGGCTGACCGACCTTCGGGAACCCACGCTGGCCGACCTTCGCGACCCACGCTGACCGACCTTCGCGACCCACGCTGGCCGACCCTCAGGACTCACGCTGGCCGACCTTCAGGAACCCACGCTGGCCGACCTTCGCGACCCACGCTGGCCGACCTTCGCGACCCACGCTGACCGACCTTCGGGACCCACGCTGGCCGACCTTCGGGACCCACGCTGGCCGACCTTCGCGACCCACGCCGGCCGTCCTTCGGGACCCACGCTGGCCGACCTTCGCGACCCACGCTGGCCGACCTTCGCGACCCACGCCGGCCGTCCTTCGGGACCCACGCTGGCCGACCTTCGCGACCCACGCTGGCCGACCTTCGCGACCCACGCTGGCCGACCTTCGCGACCCACGCTGACCGACCTTCGCGACCCACGCTGGCCGACCTTCGCGACCCACGCTGACCGACCTTCGCGACCCACGCTGACCGTCCTTCGGTACCCACGCTGGCCGACCTTCGGGACCCACGCTGGCCGACCTTCGGGACCCACGCTGGCCGTCCTTCGGGACCCACGCTGACCGACCTTCGGGACCCACGTTGGCCGACCTTCGGGACCCACGCTGACCGACCTTCGGGACCCACGCTGACCGACCTTCGGGACCCACGCCTGCCGACCTTCGGGACCCACGCTGACCGACCTTCACGACCCACGCTGGCCGTCCTTCGCGACCCACGCTGACCGACCTTCGCGACCCACGCTGACCGACCTTCGCGACCCACGCTGGCCGTCCTTCGCGACCCACGCTGACCGACCTTCGCGACCCACGCTGGCCGTCCTTCGCGACCCACGATGACCGACCTTCGCGACCCACGCTGGCCGTCCTTCGCGACCCACGCTGGCCGACCTTCGCGACCCACGCTGGCCGTCCTTCGGGACCCACGCTGGCCGACCTTCGCGACCCACGCTGGCCGTCCTTCGCAACCCACGCTGACCGACCTTCGCGACCCACGCTGACCGACCTTCGCGACCCACGCTGGCCGACCTTCGCGACCCACGCTGGCCGAACTTCGGGACCCACGCTGGCCGACCTTCGCGACCCACGCTGGCCGACCTTCGCGACCCACGCTGGCCGTCCTTCGGGACCCACGCTGGCCGACCTTCGCGACCCACGCTGGCCGTCCTTCGCAACCCACGCTGACCGACCTTCGCGACCCACGCTGGCCGACCTTCGCGACCCACGCTGGCCGAACTTCGGGACCCACGCTGGCCGACCTTCGCGACCCACGCTGGCCGACCTTCGGGACCCACACTGGCCGACCTTCGCGACCCACGCTGGCCGACCTTCGGGACCCACGCTGGCCGTCCTTCGCGACCCACGCTGGCCGACCTTCGCGACCCACGCTGGCCGACCTTCAGGGACCCACGCTGACCGTCCTTCGGTACCCACGCCGACCGTCCTTCGGGTCTCACGCCGGCCGTCCTTCGGGACTCACGCCGGCCGTCCTTCGCGACCCACGCCGGCCGTCCTTCGCGACCCACGCCGGCCGACCTTTGCGACCCACGCGGACCGACCTTCGCTACCCACGCCGGCCGACCTTCGCGACCCACGCTGGCCGACCTTCGCGACCCACGCTGGCCGACCTTCGGGACCCACGCCGGCCGACCTTCGGGACCCACGCTGGCCGTCCTTCGCGACCCACGCCGACCGTCCTGCGGGACCCACGCCGGCCGTCCTTCGGGACCCACGCCGGCCGTCCTGCGGGACCCACGCTGGCCGACCTTCGGGACCCACGCTGGCCGTCCTTCGGGACCCACGCTGGCCGTCCTTCGCGACCCACGCTGGCCGACCTTCGCGACCCACGCTGGCCGACCTTCGCGACCCACGCCGGCCGTCCTGCGGGACCCACGCTGGCCGACCTTCGGGACCCACGCTGGCCGTCCTTCGGGACCCACGCTGGCCGTCCTTCGCGACCCACGCTGGCCGACCTACCGACCCACGCTGACCGACCTTCGCGACCCACGCTGGCCGTCCTTCGCGACCCACGCTGACCGACCGTCGCGACCCACGCTGGCCGTCCTTCGCGACCCACGCTGACCGACCTTCGCGACCCACGCTGGCCGTCCTTCGCGACCCACGCTGACCGACCTTCGCGACCCACGCTGGCCGTCCTTCGCAACCCACGCTGACCGACCTTCGCGACCCACGCTGGCCGACCTTCGCGACCCACGCTGGCCGAACTTCGGGACCCACGCTGGCCGACCTTCGCGACCCACGCTGGCCGACCTTCGGGACCCACGCTGGCCGACCTTCGGGACCCACGCTGGCCGTCCTTCGCGACCCACGCTGGCCGACCTTCGCGACCCACGCTGGCCGACCTTCAGGGACCCAGTCTGACCGTCCTTCGGTACCCACGCTGACCGAACTTCGGGTCTCACGCCGGCCGTCCTTCGGGACTCACGCCGGCCGTCCTTCGCGACCCACGCCGGCCGTCCTTCGCGACCCACGCCGGCCGACCTTTGCGACCCACGCTGACCGACCTTCGCTACCCACGCTGACCGACCTTCGGGACCCACGCTGACCGACCTTCGCTACCCACGCCGGCCGACCTTCGCGACACACGCTGGCCGACCTTCGCGACCCACGCTGGCCGTCCTTCGCGACCCACGCAGACCGTCCTGCGGGACCCACTCCGGCCGTCCTTCGGGACCCACGCCGGCCGTCCTGCGGGACCCACGCTGGCCGTCCTTCGCGACCCACGCTGACCGTCCTTCGTGACCCACGCCGGCCGACCTTCGGGACCCACGCTGACCGACCTTCGGGACCCACGCTGGCCGACCTTCGCGACCCACGCTGTCCGAACTTCGCGACCCACGCTGTCCGAACTTCGCGACCCACGCTGGCCGACCATCGCGACCCACGCTGGCCGACCTTCGCGACCCACGCTGGCCGACCATCGCGACCCACGCTGGCCGACCTTCGGGACCCACGCTGGCCGACCTTCGGGACCCACGCTTGCCGACCTTCGGGACCCACGCTGGCCGTCCTTCGGGACCCACGCTGGCCGACCTTCGCGACCCACGCTGGCCGACCTTCGGGACCCACGCTGGCCGACCTTCGCGAGCCACGCTGGCCGACCTTCGGGACCCACGCTGGCCGACCTTCGCGACCCACGCTGGCCGTCCTTCGCGACCCACGCCGGCCGACATTCGCGACCCACGCTGGCCGTCCTTCGCGAACCACGCTGTCCGTCCTTCGCGACCCACGCTGTCCGTCCTTCGCGACCCACGCTGTCCGACCTTCGGGACCCACGCTGGCCGACCTTCGGGACCCACGCTGGCCGACCTTCGCGACCCACGCTGGCCGACCTTCTGGACCCACGCTGGCCGACCTTCGCGACACACGCTGGCCGACCTTCTGGACCCACGCTGTCCGACCTTCGGGATCCACGCTGGCCGACCTTCTGGACCCACGCTGACCGTCCTTCGCGACCCACGCCGGCCGACATTCGCGACCCACGCCGGCCGTCCTTCGCGACCCACGCTGTCCGTCCTTCGCGACCCACGCTGTCCGTCCTTCGTGACCCACGCTGTCCGACCTTCGCGACCCACGCTGGCCGTCCTTCGCGACCCACGCTGACCGTCCTTCGGGACCCACGCTGACCGTCCTTCGCGACCCACGCTGGCCGTCCTTCGCGACCCACGCTGGCCGTCCTTCGCGACCCACGCTGGCCGTCCTTCGCGACCCACGCTGGCCGTCCTTCGCGACCCACGCTGACCGTCCTTCGCGACCCACGCTGGCCGTCCTTCACGACCCACGCTGACCGTCCTTCGCGACCCACGCTGGCCGACCTTCGGGACCCACGCTGGCCGTCCTTCACGACCCACGCTATCCGTCCTTCACGACCCACGCTGGCCGACCTTCGCGACCCACGCTGTCCGAACTTCGGGACCCACGCTGGCCGTCCTTCGCGACCCACGCTGGCCGACCTTCGGGACCCACGCTGGCCGTCCTTCACGACCCACGCTGACCCACCTTCGGGACCCACGCTGTCCGACGTTCGGGATCCACGCTGGCCGCCCTTCGGGACCCACGCCGGCCGACCTTCGGGACCCACGCTGGCCGACCTTCGGGACCCACGCTGGCCGTCCATCGGGACTCACGCTGACCGTCCTTCACGACCCACGCTGACCGACCTTCGCGACCCACGCCGACCGACCTTCGGGACCCACGCCGGCCGTCCTTCGCGACCCACGCTGGCCGTCCTTCGCGACCCACGCTGACCGTCCTTCGCGACCCACGCTGGCCGTCCTTCGCGACCCACGCCGGCCGTCCTTCGCGACCCACGCTGGCCGTCCTTCGCGACCCACGCTGGCCGTCCTTCGCGACCCACGCTGGCCGTCCTTCGCGACCCACGCTGGCCGTCCTTCGCGACCCACGCTGGCCGTCCTTCGCGACCCACGCTGACCGACCTTCGCGACCCACGCTGGCCGTCCTTCGCGACCCACGCTGACCGACCTTCGCGATCCACGCTGGCCGTCCTTCGCGACCCACGCTGGGCGTCCTTCGCGACCCACGCTGACCGACCTTGGCGACCCACGCTGACCGACCTTCGCGACCCACGCTGGCCGTCCTTCACGACCCACGCCGGCCGTCCTTCGCGACCCACGCTGGCCGTCCTTCACGACCCACGCTGACCGTCCTTCGCGACCCACGCTGGCCGTCCTTCACGACCCACGCTGGCCGTCCTTCACGACCCACGCTGGCCGTCCTTCACGACCCACGCTGACCGTCCTTCGCGACCCACGCTGGCCGTCCTTCGCGACCCACGCTGGCCGTCCTTCGCGACCCACGCTGGCCGTCCTTCGCGACCCACGCTGGCCGTCCTTCGCGACCCACGCTGACCGACCTTCGCGACCCACGCTGGCCGTCCTTCGCGACCCACGCTGACCGACCTTCGCGACCCACGCTGGCCGTCCTTCGCGACCCACGCTGGCCGTCCTTCGCGACCCACGCTGACCGACCTTTGCGACCCACGCTGACCGACCTTCGCGACCCACGCTAGCCGTCCTTCGCGACCCACGCCGGCCGTCCTTCGCGACCCACGCTGGCCGACCTTCGGGACCCACGCTGGCCGACCTTCGCGACCCACGCTGGCCGTCCTTCACGACCCACGCTGTCCGAACTTCGGGACCCACGCCGGCCGTCCTTAGGGTCCCACGCTGACCGACCTTCGCGACCCACGCCGGCCGACCTTCGCGACCCACGCTGGCCGACCTTCGGTACCCACGCTGGCCGTCCTTCGCGACCCACGCCGGCCGTCCTTCGCGACCCACGCTGACCGTCCTTCGTGACCCACGCCGGCCGACCTTCGGGACCCACGCTGACCGACCTTCGGGACCCACGCTGGCCGACCTTCGCGACCCACGCTGTCCGAACTTCGCGACCCACGCTGTCCGAACTTCGCGACCCACGCTGGCCGACCATCGCGACCCACGCTGGCCGACCTTCGCGACCCACGATGTCCGACCTTCGCGACCCACGCTGGCCGACCATCGCGACCCACGCTGGCCGACCTTCGGGACCCACGCTGGCCGACCTTCGGGACCCACGCTTGCCGACCTTCGGGACCCACGCTGGCCGTCCTTCGCGACCCACGCCGGCCGTCCTTCGCGACCCACGCTGGCCGACCTTCGGGACCCACGCTGGCCGACCTTCGCGAGCCACGCTGGCCGACCTTCGGGACCCACGCTGGCCGACCTTCGCGACCCACGCTGGCCGTCCTTCGCGACCCACGCCGGCCGACATTCGCGACCCACGCTGGCCGTCCTTCGCGAACCACGCTGTCCGTCCTTCGCGACCCACGCTGTCCGTCCTTCGCGACCCACGCTGTCCGACCTTCGGGACCCACGCTGGCCGACCTTCGGGACCCACGCTGGCCGACCTTCGCGACCCACGCTGGCCGACCTTCTGGACCCACGCTGGCCGACCTTCGCGACACACGCTGGCCGACCTTCTGGACCCACGCTGTCCGACCTTCGGGATCCACGCTGGCCGACCTTCTGGACCCACGCTGACCGTCCTTCGCGACCCACGCCGGCCGACATTCGCGACCCACGCCGGCCGTCCTTCGCGACCCACGCTGACCGTCCTTCGGGACCCACGCTGACCGTCCTTCGCGACCCACGCTGGCCGTCCTTCGCGACCCACGCTGGCCGTCCTTCGCGACCCACGCTGGCCGTCCTTCGCGACCCACGCTGACCGTCCTTCGCGACCCACGCTGGCCGACCTTCGGGACCCACGCTGGCCGTCCTTCACGACCCACGCTATCCGTCCTTCACGACCCACGCTGGCCGACCTTCGCGACCCACGCTGTCCGAACTTCGGGACCCACGCTGGCCGTCCTTCGCGACCCACGCTGGCCGACCTTCGGGACCCACGCTGGCCGTCCTTCACGACCCACGCTGACCCACCTTCGGGACCCACGCTGTCCGACGTTCGGGATCCACGCTGGCCGCCCTTCGGGACCCACGCCGGCCGACCTTCGGGACCCACGCTGGCCGACCTTCGGGACCCACGCTGGCCGTCCATCGGGACTCACGCTGACCGTCCTTCACGACCCACGCTGACCGACCTTCGCGACCCACGCCGACCGACCTTCGGGACCCACGCCGGCCGTCCTTCGCGACCCACGCTGGCCGTCCTTCGCGACCCACGCTGACCGTCCTTCGCGACCCACGCTGGCCGTCCTTCGCGACCCACGCCGGCCGTCCTTCGCGACCCACGCTGGCCGTCCTTCGCGACCCACGCTGGCCGTCCTTCGCGACCCACGCTGGCCGTCCTTCGCGACCCACGCTGGCCGTCCTTCGCGACCCACGCTGACCGACCTTCGCGACCCACGCTGGCCGTCCTTCGCGACCCACGCTGACCGACCTTCGCGATCCACGCCGGCCGTCGTTCGCGACCCACGCTGGCCGTCCTTCGCGACCCATGCTGACCGACCTTCGGGACCCACGCCGGCCGTCGTTCGCGACCCACGCTGGCCGTCCTTCGGGACCCACGCCGGCCAACCTTCGCGACCCACGCTGGCCGTCCTTCACGACCCACGCTGGCCGTCCTTCGCGACCCACGCTGGCCGTCCTTCGCGACCCACGCCTGCCGACCTTCGGGACCCACGCTGGCCGACCTTCGCGACCCACGCTGGCCGTCCTTCGCGACCCACGCTATCCGACGTTCGGGATCCACGCTGGCCGACATTCGGGATCCACGCTGGCCGTCCTTCGGGACCCACGCTGGCCGTCCTTCGGGACCCACGCTGGCCGACCTTCACGACCCACGCTGACCGACCTTCGCGACCCACGCTGACCGTCCTTCACGACCCACGCTGACCGACCTTCGCGACCCACGCCGACCGACCTTCGGGACCCACGCTGACCGACCTTCGGGACCCACGCTGGCCGTCCTTCACGACCCATGCTGACCGTCCTTCGCGACCCACGCTGACCGACCTTCGCGACCCACGCTGGCCGACCTTCGGGACCCACGCTGACCGACCTTCGCGACCCACGCCGGCCGTCCTTAGCGACCCACGCTGACCGACCTTCGCGACCCACGCTGGCCGTCCTTCGCGACCCACGCTGACCGACCTTCGCGACCCACGCTGGCCGTCCTTCGCGACCCACGCTGGCCGTCCTTCGCGACCCACGCTGACCGACCTTTGCGACCCACGCTGGCCGTCCTTCGCGACCCACGCCGGCCGTCCTTCGCGACCCACGCCGGCCGTCCTTCGCGACCCACGCTGGCCGACCTTCGGGACCCACGCTGGCCGACCTTCGCGACCCATGCTGGCCGTCCTTCACGACCCACGCTGTCCGAACTTCGGGACCCACGCCGGCCGTCCTTCGGGTCCCACGCTGACCGACCTTCGCGACCCACGCCGGCCGACCTTCGCGACCCACGCTGGCCGACCTTCGGTACCCACGCTGGCCGTCCTTCGCGACCCACGCGGGCCGTCCTTCGCGACCCACGCTGACCGTCCTTCGTGACCCACGCCGGCCGACCTTCGGGACCCACGCTGACCGACCTTCGGGACCCACGCTGGCCGACCTTCGCGACCCACGCTGTCCGAACTTCGCGACCCACGCTGTCCGAACTTCGCGACCCACGCTGGCCGACCATCGCGACCCACGCTGGCCGACCTTTGCGACCCACGATGTCCGACCTTCGCGACCCACGCTGGCCGACCATCGCGACCCACGCTGGCCGACCTTCGGGACCCACGCTGGCCGACCTTCGGGACCCACGCTTGCCGACCTTCGGGACCCACGCTGGCCGTCCTTCGGGACCCACGCTGGCCGACCTTCGCGACCCACGCTGGCCGACCTTCGGGACCCACGCTGGCCGACCTTCGCGAGCCACGCTGGCCGACCTTCGGGACCCACGCTGGCCGAACTTCGCGACCCACGCTGGCCGTCCTTCGCGACCCACGCCGGCCGACATTCGCGACCCACGCTGGCCGTCCTTCGCGAACCACGCTGTCCGTCCTTCGCGACCCACGCTGTCCGTCCTTCGCGACCCACGCTGTCCGACCTTCGGGACCCACGCTGGCCGACCTTCGGGACCCACGCTGGCCGACCTTCGCGACCCACGCTGGCCGACCTTCTGGACCCACGCTGGCCGACCTTCGCGACACACGCTGGCCGACCTTCTGGACCCACGCTGTCCGACCTTCGGGATCCACGCTGGCCGACCTTCTGGACCCACGCTGACCGTCCTTCGCGACCCACGCCGGCCGACATTCGCGACCCACGCCGGCCGTCCTTCGCGACCCACGCGGTCCGTCCTTCGCGACCCACGCTGTCCGTCCTTCGTGACCCACGCTGTCCGACCTTCGCGACCCACGCTGGCCGTCCTTCGCGACCCACGCTGACCGTCCTTCGGGACCCACGCTGACCGTCCTTCGCGACCCACGCTGGCCGTCCTTCGCGACCCACGCTGGCCGTCCTTCGCGACCCACGCTGGCCGTCCTTCGCGACCCACGCTGGCCGTCCTTCGCGACCCACGCTGACCGTCCTTCGCGACCCACGCTGGCCGTCCTTCACGACCCACGCTGACCGTCCTTCGCGACCCACGCTGGCCGACCTTCGGGACCGACGCTGGCCGTCCTTCACGACCCACGCTATCCGTCCTTCACGACCCACGCTGGCCGACCTTCGCGACCCACGCTGTCCGAACTTCGGGACCCACGCTGGCCGTCCTTCGCGACCCACGCTGGCCGACCTTCGGGACCCACGCTGGCCGTCCTTCACGACCCACGCTGACCCACCTTCGGGACCCACGCTGTCCGACGTTCGGGATCCACGCTGGCCGCCCTTCGGGACCCACGCCGGCCGACCTTCGGGACCCACGCTGGCCGACCTTCGGGACCCACGCTGGCCGTCCATCGGGACTCACGCTGACCGTCCTTCACGACCCACGCTGACCGACCTTCGCGACCCACGCCGACCGACCTTCGGGACCCACGCTGGCCGACCTTCGGGACCTACGCTGGCCGACCTTCAGGACCCACGCTGGCCGTCCTTCGGGACCCACGCTGGCCGACCTTCGGGACCCACGCTGGCCGACCTTCGGGACCCACGCTGGCCGACCTTCGGGACCCACGCCGGCCGTCCTTAGCGACCCACGCTGGCCGTCCTTCGGTACCCATGCTGGCCGTCCTTCACGACCCACGCTGACCGTCCTTCGCGACCCACGCTGTCCGAATTTCGCGACCCACGCTGGCCGTCCTTCGCGACCCACGTTGGCCGTCCTTCGCGACCCACGCTGACCGACCTTCGGGACCCACGCCGGCCGTCGTTCGCGACCCACGCTGGCCGTCCTTCGGGACCCACGCCGGCCAACCTTCGGGACCCACGCTGACCGTCCTTCACGACCCACGCTGGCCGTCCTTCGCGACCCACGCTGGCCGTCCTTCGCGACCCACGCCTGCCGACCTTCGGGACCCACGCTGGCCGACCTTCGCGACCCACGCTGGCCGTCCTTCGCGACCCACGCTATCCGACGTTCGGGATCCACGCTGGCCGACATTCGGGATCCACGCTGGCCGTCCTTCGGGACCCACGCTGGCCGACCTTCACGACCCACGCTGACCGACCTTCGCGACCCACGCTGACCGTCCTTCACGACCCACGCTGACCGACCTTCGCGACCCACGCCGACCGACCTTCGGGACCCACGCTGACCGACCTTCGGGACCCACGCTGGCCGTCCTTCGGGACCCACGCTGACCGTCCTTCACGACCCATGCTGACCGTCCTTCGCGACCCACGCTGACCGACCTTCGCGACCCACGCTGGCCGACCTTCGGGACCCACGCTGACCGACCTTCGCGACCCACGCCGGCCGTCCTTAGCGACCCACGCTGGCCGTCCTTCACGACCCACGCTGACCGTCCTTCGCGACCCACGCTGGCCGTCCTTCGCGACCCACGCCGGCCGTCCTTCGCGACCCACGCTGGCCGACCTTCGGGACCCACGCTGACCGTCCTTCGCGACCCACGCTGGCCGTCCTTCGCGACCCACGCTGGCCGTCCTTCGCGACCCACGCTGATCGTCCTTCGCGACCCACGCTGGCCGACCTTCGCGACCCACGCTGGCCGTCCTTCGCGACCCACGCTGGCCGTCCTTCGCGACCCACGCTGGCCGTCCTTCGCGACCCACGCTGACCGTCCTTCGCGACCCACGCTGGCCGTCCTTCACGACCCACGCTGACCGTCCTTCGCGACCCACGCCGGCCGTCCTTCACGACCCACGCCGGCCGACCTTCGCGACCCACGCTGACCGTCCTTCGCGACCCACGCTGGCCGTCCTTCGCGACCCACGCTGGCCGTCCTTCGCGACCCACGCTGGCCGTCCTTCGCGACCCACGCTGACCGACCTTCGCGACCCACGCTGGCCGTCCTTCGCGACCCACGCTGGCCGTCCTTCGCGACCCACGCTGACCGTCCTTCACGACCCACGCTGGCCGTCCTTCACGACCCACGCTGGCCGTCCTTCGCGACCCACGCTGACCGTCCTTCGCGACCCACGCTGGCCGTCCTTCGCGACCCACGCTGGCCGTCCTTCGCGACCCACGCTGGCCGTCCTTCGCGACCCACGCTGGCCGTCCTTCGCGACCCACGCTGGCCGTCCTTCGCGACCCACGCTGACCGACCTTCGCGACCCACGCTGGCCGTCCTTCGCGACCCACGCTGACCGACCTTCGCGACCCACGCTGGCCGTCCTTCGCGACCCACGCTGGCCGTCCTTCGCGACCCACGCTGACCGACCTTCGCGACCCACGCTGACCGACCTTCGCGACCCACGCCGGCCGTCCTTCGCGACCCACGCCGGCCGTCCTTCGCGACCCACGCTGGCCGACCTTCGGGACCCACGCTGGCCGACCTTCGCGACCCACGCTGGCCGTCCTTCGCGACCCACGCTGTCCGAACTTCGGGACCCACGCCGGCCGTCCTTCGGGTCCCACGCTGACCGACCTTCGCGACCCACGCTGACCGACCTTCGGGACCCACGCTGGCCGACCTTCGCGACCCACGCTGTCCGAACTTCGCGACCCACGCTGTCCGAACTTCGCGACCCACGCTGGCCGACCATCGCGACCCACGCTGGCCGACATTCGCGACCCACGATGTCCGACCTTCGCGACCCACGCTGGCCGACCATCGCGACCCACGCTGGCCGACCTTCGGGACCCACGCTGGCCGACCTTCGGGACCCACGCTTGCCGACCTTCGGGACCCACGCTGGCCGTCCTTCGGGACCCACGCTGGCCGACCTTCGCGACCCACGCTGGCCGACCTTCGGGACCCACGCTGGCCGACCTTCGCGAGCCACGCTGGCCGACATTCGGGACCCACGCTGGCCGACCTTCGCGACCCACGCTGGCCGTCCTTCGCGACCCACGCTGTCCGTCCTTCGCGACCCACGCTGTCCGTCCTTCGCGACCCACGCTGTCCGACCTTCGGGACCCACGCTGGCCGACCTTCGGGACCCACGCTGGCCGACCTTCGCGACCCACGCTGGCCGACCTTCTGGACCCACGCCGACCGTCCTTCGCGACCCACGCCGGCCGACATTCGCGACCCACGCCGGCCGTCCTTCGCGACCCACGCTGTCCGTCCTTCGCGACCCACGCTGTCCGTCCTTCGCGACCCACGCTGTCCGACCTTCGGTACCCATGCTGTCCGACCTTCGCGACCCACGCCGGCCGTCCTTCGCGACCCACGCTGTCCGTCCTTCGCGACCCACGCTGTCCGACCTTCGCGACCCACGCTGGCCGTCCTTCGCGACCCACGCCGGCCGTCTTTCGCGACCCATGCTGGCCGACCTTCGAGACACACGCTGGCCGACCTTCGCGACCCACGCTGGCCGTCCTTCACGACCCACGCTGACCGTCCTTCGCGACCCACGCCGGCCGTCCTTCACGACCCACGCCGGCCGACCTTCGCGACCCACGCTGACCGTCCTTCGCGACCCACGCTGGCCGTCCTTCGCGACCCACGCTGGCCGTCCTTCGCGACCCACGCTGGCCGTCCTTCGCGACCCACGCTGGCCGTCCTTCGCGACCCACGCTGACCGACCTTCGCGACCCACGCTGGCCGTCCTTCGCGACCCACGCTGACCGACCTTCGCGATCCACGCTGGCCGTCCTTCGCGACCCACGCTGGGCGTCCTTCGCGACCCACGCTGACCGACCTTTGCGACCCACGCTGACCGACCTTCGCGACCCACGCTGGCCGTCCTTCACGACCCACGCCGGCCGTCCTTCGCGACCCACGCTGGCCGTCCTTCACGACCCACGCTGACCGTCCTTCGCAACCCACGCTGACCGTCCTTCGCGACCCACGCTGGCCGTCCTTCACGACCCACGCTGGCCGTCCTTCACGACCCACGCTGGCCGTCCTTCACGACCCACGCTGACCGTCCTTCGCGACCCACGCTGGCCGTCCTTCGCGACCCACGCTGACCGTCCTTCGCGACCCACGCTGGCCGTCCTTCGCGACCCACGCTGGCCGTCCTTCGCGACCCACGCTGGCCGTCCTTCGCGACCCACGCTGACCGACCTTCGCGACCCACGCTGGCCGTCCTTCGCGACCCACGCTGGCCGACCTTCGGGACCCACGCTGCCCGAACTTCGCGACCCACGCTGACCGACCTTCGCGACCCACGCTGGCCGTCCTTCGCGACCCACGCTGACCGACCTTCGCGACCCACGCTGGCCGTCCTTCGCGACCCACGCTGACCGACCTTCGCGACCCACGCTGACCGACCTTCGCGACCCACGCTGGCCGTCCTTCACGACCCACGCTGACCGACCTTCGCGACCCACGCTGGCCGTCCTTCGCGACCCACGCTGGCCGTCCTTCGCGACCCACGCTGACCGACCTTAGCGACCCACGCTGACCGACCTTCGCGACCCACGCCGGCCGTCCTTCGCGACCCACGCCGGCCGTCCTTCGCGACCCACGCTGGCCGACCTTCGGGACCCACGCTGGCCGACCTTCGCGACCCACGCTGGCCGTCCTTCGCGACCCACGCTGTCCGAACTTCGGGACCCACGCCGGCCGTCCTTCGGGTCCCACGCTGACCGACCTTCGCGACCCACGCTGGCCGACCTTCGGTACCCACGCTGGCCGTCCTTCGCGACCCACGCCGGCCGTCCTTCGCGACCCACGCCGACCGTCCTTCGTGACCCACGCCGGCCGACCTTCGGGACCCACGCTGACCGACCTTCGGGACCCACGCTGGCCGACCTTCGCGACCCACGCTGTCCGAACTTCGCGACCCACGCTGTCCGAACTTCGCGACCCACGCTGGCCGACCATCGCGACCCACGCTGGCCGACCTTCGCGACCCACGATGTCCGACCTTCGCGACCCACGCTGGCCGACCATCGCGACCCACGCTGGCCGACCTTCGGGACCCACGCTGGCCGACCTTCGGGACCCACGCTTGCCGACCTTCGGGACCCACGCTGGCCGTCCTTCGGGACCCACGCTGGCCGACCTTCGCGACCCACGCTGGCCGACCTTCGGGACCCACGCTGGCCGACCTTCGCGAGCCACGCTGGCCGACATTCGGGACCCACGCTGGCCGACCTTCGCGACCCACGCTGGCCGTCCTTCGCGACCCACGCTGTCCGTCCTTCGCGACCCACGCTGTCCGTCCTTCGCGACCCACGCTGTCCGACCTTCGGGACCCACGCTGGCCGACCTTCGGGACCCACGCTGGCCGACCTTCGCGACCCACGCTGGCCGACCTTCTGGACCCACGCCGACCGTCCTTCGCGACCCACGCCGGCCGACATTCGCGACCCACGCCGGCCGTCCTTCGCGACCCACGCTGTCCGTCCTTCGCGACCCACGCTGTCCGTCCTTCGCGACCCACGCTGTCCGACCTTCGGTACCCATGCTGTCCGACCTTCGGTACCCATGCTGTCCGACCTTCGCGACCCACGCCGGCCGTCCTTCGCGACCCACGCTGTCCGTCCTTCGCGACCCACGCTGTCTGACCTTCGCGACCCACGCTGGCCGTCCTTCGCGACCCACGCCGGCCATCTTTCGCGACCCATGCTGGCCGACCTTCGAGACACACGCTGGCCGACCTTCGCGACCCACGCTGACCGACCTTCGCGACCCACGCTGACCGACCTTCCGGACCCACGCTGGCCGACCTTCGCGACCCACGCTGGCCGACCATCGCGACCCACGCTGGCCGACCTTCGGGACCCACGCTGGCCGACCTTCGGGACCCACGCTTGCCGACCTTCGGGACCCACGCTGGCCGTCCTTCGGGACCCACGCTGGCCGACCTTCGCGACCCACGCTGGCCGACCTTCGGGACCCACGCTGGCCGACCTTCGCGAGCCACGCTGGCCGACATTCGGGACCCACGCTGGCCGACCTTCGCGACCCACGCTGGCCGTCCTTCGCGACCCACGCTGTCCGTCCTTCGCGACCCACGCTGTCCGTCCTTCGCGACCCACGCTGTCCGACCTTCGGGACCCACGCTGGCCGACCTTCGGGACCCACGCTGGCCGACCTTCGCGACCCACGCTGGCCGACCTTCTGGACCCACGCCGACCGTCCTTCGCGACCCACGCCGGCCGACATTCGCGACCCACGCCGGCCGTCCTTCGCGACCCACGCTGTCCGTCCTTCGCGACCCACGCTGTCCGTCCTTCGCGACCCACGCTGTCCGACCTTCGGTACCCATGCTGTCCGACCTTCGCGACCCACGCCGGCCGTCCTTCGCGACCCACGCTGTCCGTCCTTCGCGACCCACGCTGTCCGACCTTCGCGACCCACGCTGGCCGTCCTTCGCGACCCACGCCGGCCGTCTTTCGCGACCCATGCTGGCCGACCTTCGAGACACACGCTGGCCGACCTTCGCGACCCACGCTGGCCGTCCTTCACGACCCACGCTGACCGTCCTTCGCGACCCACGCCGGCCGTCCTTCACGACCCACGCCGGCCGACCTTCGCGACCCACGCTGACCGTCCTTCGCGACCCACGCTGGCCGTCCTTCGCGACCCACGCTGGCCGTCCTTCGCGACCCACGCTGGCCGTCCTTCGCGACCCACGCTGGCCGTCCTTCGCGACCCACGCTGACCGACCTTCGCGACCCACGCTGGCCGTCCTTCGCGACCCACGCTGACCGACCTTCGCGATCCACGCTGGCCGTCCTTCGCGACCCACGCTGGGCGTCCTTCGCGACCCACGCTGACCGACCTTTGCGACCCACGCTGACCGACCTTCGCGACCCACGCTGGCCGTCCTTCACGACCCACGCCGGCCGTCCTTCGCGACCCACGCTGGCCGTCCTTCACGACCCACGCTGACCGTCCTTCGCGACCCACGCTGACCGTCCTTCGCGACCCACGCTGGCCGTCCTTCACGACCCACGCTGGCCGTCCTTCACGACCCACGCTGGCCGTCCTTCACGACCCACGCTGACCGTCCTTCGCGACCCACGCTGGCCGTCCTTCGCGACCCACGCTGGCCGTCCTTCGCGACCCACGCTGGCCGTCCTTCGCGACCCACGCTGGCCGTCCTTCGCGACCCACGCTGGCCGTCCTTCGCGACCCACGCTGACCGACCTTCGCGACCCACGCTGGCCGTCCTTCGCGACCCACGCTGACCGACCTTCGCGACCCACGCTGGCCGTCCTTCGCGACCCACGCTGGCCGTCCTTCGCGACCCACGCTGACCGACCTTAGCGACCCACGCTGACCGACCTTCGCGACCCACGCCGGCCGTCCTTCGCGACCCACGCCGGCCGTCCTTCGCGACCCACGCTGGCCGACCTTCGGGACCCACGCTGGCCGACCTTCGCGACCCACGCTGGCCGTCCTTCGCGACCCACGCTGTCCGAACTTCGGGACCCACGCCGGCCGTCCTTCGGGTCCCACGCTGACCGACCTTCGCGACCCACGCTGGCCGACCTTCGGTACCCACGCTGGCCGTCCTTCGCGACCCACGCCGGCCGTCCTTCGCGACCCACGCCGACCGTCCTTCGTGACCCACGCCGGCCGACCTTCGGGACCCACGCTGACCGACCTTCGGGACCCACGCTGGCCGACCTTCGCGACCCACGCTGTCCGAACTTCGCGACCCACGCTGTCCGAACTTCGCGACCCACGCTGGCCGACCATCGCGACCCACGCTGGCCGACCTTCGCGACCCACGATGTCCGACCTTCGCGACCCACGCTGGCCGACCATCGCGACCCACGCTGGCCGACCTTCGGGACCCACGCTGGCCGACCTTCGGGACCCACGCTTGCCGACCTTCGGGACCCACGCTGGCCGTCCTTCGGGACCCACGCTGGCCGACCTTCGCGACCCACGCTGGCCGACCTTCGGGACCCACGCTGGCCGACCTTCGCGAGCCACGCTGGCCGACATTCGGGACCCACGCTGGCCGACCTTCGCGACCCACGCTGGCCGTCCTTCGCGACCCACGCTGTCCGTCCTTCGCGACCCACGCTGTCCGTCCTTCGCGACCCACGCTGTCCGACCTTCGGGACCCACGCTGGCCGACCTTCGGGACCCACGCTGGCCGACCTTCGCGACCCACGCTGGCCGACCTTCTGGACCCACGCCGACCGTCCTTCGCGACCCACGCCGGCCGACATTCGCGACCCACGCCGGCCGTCCTTCGCGACCCACGCTGTCCGTCCTTCGCGACCCACGCTGTCCGTCCTTCGCGACCCACGCTTTCCGACCTTCGGTACCCATGCTGTCCGACCTTCGGTACCCATGCTGTCCGACCTTCGCGACCCACGCCGGCCGTCCTTCGCGACCCACGCTGTCCGTCCTTCGCGACCCACGCTGTCCGACCTTCGCGACCCACGCTGGCCGTCCTTCGCGACCCACGCCGGCCGTCTTTCGCGACCCATGCTGGCCGACCTTCGAGACACACGCTGGCCGACCTTCGCGACCCACGCTGACCGACCTTCGCGACCCACGCTGACCGACCTTCCGGACCCACGCTGGCCGACCTTCGGCACCCACACTGGCCGACCTTCGCGACCCACGCTGGCTGACCTTCGGGACCCACGCCGGCCGTCCTTCGTGACCCACGCTGACCGACCTTCGGGACCCACGCTGGCCGACCTTCGGGACCCACGCTGACCGACCTTCGGGACCCACGCTGGCCGTCCTTCGCGACCCACGCTGACCGACCTTCACGATCCACGCTGACCGACCTTCTCGACCCACGCTGGCCGAACATCTGGACCCACGCTGGCCGTCCTTCGTGACACACGCTGACCGACCTTCGGGACCCACGCTGGCCGTCCTTCGCGACCCACGCTGACCGACCTTCACGACCCACGCTGTGCGACCTTCGGGACCCACGCTGGCCGTCCTTCGGGACCCACGCTGGCCGACCTTCTCGACCCACGCTGGCCGTCCTTCGGGACCCACGCCGGCCGACCATCACGACCCACGCTGGCTGACCTTCGGGACCCACGCTGGCCGACCTTCGGGACCCACGCTGACCGACCTTCGGGACCCACGCTGGCCGACCTTCGCGGCCCACGCTGGCCGAACATCTGGACCCACGCTGGCCGACCTTCGCGACCCACGCTGGCCGACCTTCGGGACCCACGCTGGCCGACCTTCGCGACCCACGCTGGCCGACCTTCGGGACCCACGCTGACCGACCTTCGCGACCCACGCTGGCCGACCTTCGCGACCCACGCTGGCCGACCTTCGCGACCCTCGCTGGCCGACCTTCGGGACCCACGCTGGCCGACCTTCGCGACCCACGCTGTCCGAACTTCGTGACACACGCTGGCCGACCTTCGGGACCCACGCTGACCGACTTTCGCGACCCACGCTGACCGACCTTCGCGACCCACGCTGGCCGAACTTCGGGACCCACGCTGGCGGTCCTTCGCGACCCACGCTGGCCGTCCTTCGGGACCCACGCTGGCCGACCTTCGCGACCCACGCTGGCCGACCTTCGGGACCCACGCCTGCCGACCTTCGCGACCCACGCTGGCCGACCTTCGCGACCCACGCTGGCCGACCTTCGCGACCCACGCTGGCCGACCTTTGGGACCCACGCCTGCCGACCTTCGGGACCCACGCTGGCCGACCTTCGCGACCCACGCTGGCCGTCCTTCGCGACCCACGCTGGCCGACCTTTGGGACCCACGCCTGCCGACCTTCGCGACCCACGCTGGCCGACCTTCGCGACCCACGCTGGCCGACCTTCGTGACCCACGCTGGCCGTCCTTCGCGACCCACGCTGGCCGACCTTTGGGACCCACGCCGGCCGACTTTCGCGACCCACGCTGGCCGACCTTCGCGACCCACGCCGGCCGACCTTCGCGACCCACGCTGACCGACCTTCGCGACCCACGCTGGCCGACCTTCGCGACCCACGCTGGCCGACCTTCGGGACCCACGCCTGCCGACCTTCGCGACCCACGCTGGCCGACCTTCGCGACCCACGCTGGCCGACCTTCGCGACCCACGCTGGCCGACCTTTGGGACCCACGCCTGCCGACCTTCGGGACCCACGCTGGCCGACCTTCGCGACCCACGCTGGCCGTCCTTCGCGACCCACGCTGGCCGACCTTTGGGACCCACGCCTGCCGACCTTCGCGACCCACGCTGGCCGACCTTCGCGACCCACGCTGGCCGACCTTCGTGACCCACGCTGGCCGTCCTTCGCGACCCACGCTGGCCGACCTTTGGGACCCACGCCGGCCGACCTTCGCGACCCACGCTGGCCGACCTTCGCGACCCACGCCGGCCGACCTTCGCGACCCACGCTGACCGACCTTCGCGACCCACGCTGGCCGACCTTCGCGACCCACGCTGGCCGACCTTCGCGACCCACGCTGGCCGTCCTTCGTGACCCACGCTGACCGACCTTCGGGACCCACGCTGGCCGTCCTTCGGGACCCACGCTGACCGACCTTCAGGACCCACGCTGACCGACCTTCGGGACCCACGCTGGCCGACCTTCGCAGCCCACGCTGGCCGAACATCTGGACCCTCGCCGGCCGACCATCACGACCAACGCTGGCCGACCTTCGGGACCCTCGCTGACCGACCTTCGCGACCCACGCTGGCCGACCTTCGCGACCCACGCTGGCCGACCTTCGGGACCCACGCTGACCGTCCTGCGGGACCCACGCTGGCCGACCTTCACGACCCACGCTGACCGACCTTCGCGACCCACGCCGGCCGTCCTTCGCGACCCACGCTGGCCGTCCTTCGCGACCCACGCCGGCCGTCCTTCACGACCCACGCCGGCCGTCCTTCGCGACCCACGCTGGCCGTCCTTCGCGACCCACGCTGGCCGACCTTCGGGACCCACGCTGACCAACCTTCGGGACCCACGCTGGCCGACCTTCGCGACCCACGCTGACCAACCTTCGGGACCCACGCTGGCCGACCTTCGCGACCCACGCTGTCCGAACTTCGCGACCCACGCTGCCCGAACTTCGCGACCTACGCTGGCCGACCATCGCGACCCACGCTGACCGACCTTCGCGACCCACGCCGGCCGACATTCGCGACCCACGCCGGCCGTCCTTCGCGACCCACGCTGTCCGTCCTTCGCGACCCACGCTGTCCGTCCTTCGCGACCCACGCTGTCCGACCTTCGGGACCCACGCTGGCCGACCTTCGGGACCCACGCTGGCCGACCTTCGCGACCCACGCTGGCCGACCTTCGGGACCCACGCTGGCCGTCCTTCGCGACCCACGCCGGCCGACATTCGCGACCCACGCTGGCCGTCCTTCGCGACCCACGCTGTCCGTCCTTCGCGACCCACGCTGTCCGTCCTTCGCGACCCACGCTGTCCGACCTTCGGTACCCATGCTGTCCGACCTTCGCGACCCACGCCGGCCGTCCTTCGCGACCCACGCTGTCCGTCCTTCGCGACCCACGCTGTCCGACCTTCGCGACCCACGCTGGCCATCCTTCGCGACCCACGCCGGCCGTCTTTCGCGACCCACGCTGGCCGACCTTCGAGACACACGCTGGCCGACCTTCGCGACCCACGCTGACCGACCTTCGGGACCCACGCTGGCCGTCCTTCGCGACCCACGCTGACCGACCTTCCGGACCCACGCTGGCCGACCTTCGGCACCCACACTGGCCGACCTTCGCGACCCACGCTGACCGACCTTCGGGACCCACGCCGGCCGTCCTTCGTGACCCACGCTGACCGACCTTCGGGACCCACGCTGGCCGTCCTTCGCGACCCACGCTGACCGACCTTCACGATCCACGCTGACCGACCTTCTCGACCCACGCTGGCCGAACATCTGGACCCACGCTGGCCGTCCTTCGTGACACACGCTGACCGACCTTCGGGACCCACGCTGGCCGTCCTTCGCGACCCACGCTGACCGACCTTCACGACCCACGCTGTGCGACCTTCGGGACCCACGCTGGCCGTCCTTCGGGACCCACGCTGGCCGACCTTCTCGACCCACGCTGGCCGAACATCTGGACCCACGCCGGCCGACCATCACGACCCACGCTGGCTGACCTTCGGGACCCACGCCGGCCGACCATCACGACCCACGCTGGCTGACCTTCGGGACCCACGCTGGCCGTCCTTCGGGACCCACGCTGGCCGACCTTCGCGGCCCACGCTGGCCGAACATCTGGACCCACGCCGGCCGACCATCACGACCCACGCTGGCTGACCTTCGGGACCCACGCTGGCCGACCTTCGGGACCCACGCTGGCCGACCTTCGCGACCCACGCTGGCCGACCTTCGCGACCCACGCTGGCCGACCTTTGGGACCCACGCCTGCCGACCTTCGCGACCCACGCTGGCCGACCTTCGCGACCCACGCTGGCCGACCTTCGCGACCCACGCTGGCCGACCTTCGGGACCCACGCTGGCCGACCTTCGCGACCCACGCTGTCCGAACTTCGTGACACACGCTGGCCGACCTTCGCGACCCACGCTGGCCGACCTTTGGGACCCACGCCGGCCGACCTTCGCGACCCACGCTGACCGACTTTCGCGACCCACGCTGGCCGACCTTCGCGACCCACGCTGGCCGACCTTCGCGACCCACGCTGGCCGACCTTCGCGACCCCCGCTGGCCGACCTTCGGGACCCACGCTGGCCGACCTTCGCGACCCACGCTGGCCGACCTTCGCGACCCACGCTGGCCGACCTTCGCGACCCACGCTGGCCGACCTTCGGGACCCACGCTGGCCGACCTTCGCGACCCACGCTGTCCGAACTTCGTGACACACGCTGGCCGACCTTCGGGACCCACGCTGACCGACTTTCGCGACCCACGCTGGCCGACCTTCGCGACCCACGCTGGCCGACCTTCGTGACCCACGCTGGCCGTCCTTCGCGACCCACGCTGGCCGTCCTTCGGGACCCACGCTGGCCGACCTTCGCGACCCACGCTGGCCGACCTTCGGGACCCACGCCTGCCGACCTTCGCGACCCACGCTGGCCGACCTCCGCGACCCACGCTGGCCGACCTTCGCGACCCACGCTGGCCGACCTTTGGGACCCACGCCTGCCGACCTTCGGGACCCACGCTGGCCGACCTTCGCGACCCACGCTGGCCGACCTTCGCGACCCCCGCTGGCCGACCTTCGGGACCCACGCTGGCCGACCTTCGCGACCCACGCTGGCCGACCTTCGCGACCCACGCTGGCCGACCTTCGCGACCCACGCTGGCCGACCTTCGGGACCCACGCTGTCCGACCTTCGCGACCCACGCTGTCCGAACTTCGTGACACACGCTGGCCGACCTTCGGGACCCACGCCGGCCGACCTTCGCGACCCACGCCGGCCGACCTTCGCGACCCACGCTGACCGACCTTCGCGACCCACGCTGGCCGACCTTCGCGACCCACGCTGGCCGACCTTCGCGACCCACGCTGGCCGTCCTTCGTGACCCACGCTGACCGACCTTCGGGACCCACGCTGGCCGTCCTTCGGGACCCACGCTGACCGACCTTCAGGACCCACGCTGACCGACCTTCGGGACCCACGCTGGCCGACCTTCGCAGCCCACGCTGGCCGACCTTCGGGACCCACGCTGACCGACCTTCGCGACCCACGCTGGCCGACCTTCGCGACCCACGCTGACCGTCCTTCGCGACCCACGCTGGCCGTCCTTCGCGACCCACGCTGGCCGACCTTCGGGACCCACGCTGACCGACCTTCGGGACCCACGCTGGCCGACCTTCGCGACCCACGCTGTCCGAACTTCGCGACCCACGCTGCCCGAACTTCGCGACCCACGCTGACCGACCTTCGCGACCCACGCTGGCCGACCTTCGCGACCCACGCTGTCCGACCTTCGCGACCCACGCTGGCCGTCCTTCGGGACCCACGCTGGCCGACCTTCGCGACCCACGCTGTCCGAACTTCGCGACCCACGCTGCCCGAACTTCGCGACCTACGCTGGCCGACCATCGCGACCCACGCTGGCCGACCTTCGCGACCCACGCTGTCCGACCTTCGCGACCCACGCCGGCCGACCTTCGGGACCCACGCTGACCGACATTCGGGACCTACGCTGGCCGACCTTCGGGACCCACGCTGGCCGTCCTTCGGGACCCACGCTGGCCGTCCTTCGGGACCCACGCTGGCCGACCTTCGGGACCCACGCTGGCCGACCTTCGGGACCCACGCTGGCAGACCTTCGCGACCCACGCTGGCCGACCTTCGGGCCCCACGCTGGCCGACCTTCGCGACCCACGCTGTCCGAACTTCGTGACACACGCTGGCCGACCTTCGGGACCCACGCTGACCGACTTTCGCGACCCACGCTGGCCGAGCTTCGCGACCCACGCTGGCCGACCTTCGGGACCCACGCTGGCCGTCCTTCGCGACCCACGCTGGCCGTCCTTCGGGACCCACGCTGGCCGACCTTCGCGACCCACGCTGGCCGACCTTCGGGACCCACGCCTGCCGACCTTCGCGACCCACGCTGGCCGACCTTCGCGACCCACGCTGGCCGACCTTCGCGACCCACGCTGGCCGACCTTTGGGACCCACGCCTGCCGACCTTCGGGACCCACGCTGGCCGACCTTCGCGACCCACGCTGGCCGTCCTTCGCGACCCACGCTGGCCGACCTTTGGGACCCACGCCTGCCGACCTTCGCGACCCACGCTGGCCGACCTTCGCGACCCACGCTGACCGACCTTCGCGACCCACGCTGGCCGACCTTCGCGACCCACGCTGGCCGACCTTCGCGACCCACGCTGGCCGTCCTTCGTGACCCACGCTGACCGACCTTCGGGACCCACGCTGGCCGTCCTTTGGGACCCACGCTGACCGACCTTTGGGACCCACGCCGGCCGACCTTCGCGACCCACGCTGGCCGACCTTCGCGACCCACGCCGGCCGACCTTCGCGACCCACGCCGGCCGACCTTCGCGACCCACGCTGACCGACCTTCGCGACCCACGCTGGCCGACCTTCGCGACCCACGCTGGCCGACCTTCGCGACCCACGCTGGCCGTCCTTCGTGACCCACGCTGACCGACCTTCGGGACCCACGCTGGCCGTCCTTTGGGACCCACGCTGACCGACCTTCGCGACCCACGCTGGCCGACCTTCGCGACCCACGCTGGCCGTCCTTCGTGACCCACGCTGACCGACCTTCGGGACCCACGCTGACCGACCTTCGCGACCCACGCTGGCCGACCTTCGCGACCCACGCTGGCCGACCTTCGCGACCCACGCTGGCCGACCTTCGGGACCCACGCTGGCCGTCCTTCGCGACCCACGCTGGCCGTCCTTCGGGACCCACGCTGGCCGACCTTCGCGACCCACGCTGGCCGACCTTCGCGACCCACGCTGGCCGACCTTTGGGACCCACGCCTGCCGACCTTCGGGACCCACGCTGACCGACCTTCGCGACCCACGCTGGCCGACCTTCGGGACCCACGCTGGCCGTCCGTCGGGACCCACACCGGCCGACCTTCGGGACCCACGCTGGCCGACCTTCGCGACCCACGCTGGCCGACCTTTGGGACCCACGCCTGCCGACCTTCGGGACCCACGCTGGCCGACCTTCGCGCCCCACGCTGGCCGTCCTTCGCGACCCACGCTGGCCGACCTTTGGGACCCACGCCTGCCGACCTTCGCGACCCACGCTGGCCGACCTTCGCGACCCACGCTGGCCGACCTTCGCGACCCACGCTGGCCGACCTTCGCGACCCACGCTGACCGACCTTCGGGACCCACGCTGGCCGACCTTCGCGACCCACGCTGTCCGAACTTCGTGACACACGCTGGCCGACCTTCGGGACCCACGCTGACCGACTTTCGCGACCCACGCTGGCCGACCTTCGCGACCCACGCTGGCCGACCTTCGTGACCCACGCTGGCCGTCCTTCGCGACCCACGCTGGCCGTCCTTCGGGACCCACGCTGGCCGACCTTCGCGACCCACGCTGGCCGACCTTCGGGACCCACGCCTGCCGACCTTCGCGACCCACGCTGGCCGACCTCCGCGACCCACGCTGGCCGACCTTCGCGACCCACGCTGGCCGACCTTTGGGACCCACGCCTGCCGACCTTCGGGACCCACGCTGGCCGACCTTCGCGACCCACGCTGGCCGACCTTCGCGACCCCCGCTGGCCGACCTTCGGGACCCACGCTGGCCGACCTTCGCGACCCACGCTGGCCGACCTTCGCGACCCACGCTGGCCGACCTTCGCGACCCACGCTGGCCGACCTTCGGGACCCACGCTGGCCGACCTTCGCGACCCACGCTGTCCGAACTTCGTGACACACGCTGGCCGACCTTCGGGACCCACGCCGGCCGACCTTCGCGACCCACGCCGGCCGACCTTCGCGACCCACGCTGACCGACCTTTGCGACCCACGCTGGCCGACCTTCGCGACCCACGCTGGCCGACCTTCGCGACCCACGCTGGCCGTCCTTCGTGACCCACGCTGACCGACCTTCGGGACCCACGCTGGCCGTCCTTCGGGACCCACGCTGGCCGACCTTCGCGACCCACGCTGGCCGACCTTCGCGACCCACGCTGGCCGACCTTCGCGACCCACGCTGGCCGACCTTCGGGACCCACGCTGGCCGACCTTCGCGACCCACGCTGTCCGAACTTCGTGACACACGCTGGCCGACCTTCGGGACCCACGCCGGCCGACCTTCGCGACCCACGCTGTCCGACCTTCGGGACCCACGCTGACCGACCTTCGGGACCCACGCTGGCCGACCTTCGCGACCCACGCTGTCCGAACTTCGCGACCCACGCTGCCCGAACTTCGCGACCCACGCTGACCGACCTTCGCGACCCACGCTGGCCGACCTTCGCGACCCACGCTGTCCGACCTTCGCGACCCACGCTGGCCGTCCTTCGGGACCCACGCTGGCCGACCTTCGCGACCCACGCTGTCCGAACTTCGCGACCCACGCTGCCCGAACTTCGCGACCTACGCTGGCCGACCATCGCGACCCACGCTGGCCGACCTTCGCGACCCACGCTGTCCGACCTTCGCGACCCACGCCGGCCGACCTTCGGGACCCACGCTGACCGACCTTCGGGACCTACGCTGGCCGACCTTCGGGACCCACGCTGGCCGTCCTTCGGGACCCACGCTGGCCGTCCTTCGGGACCCACGCTGGCCGACCTTCGGGACCCACGCTGGCCGACCTTCGGGACCCACGCTGGCCGACCTTCGCGACCCACGCTGGCAGACCTTCGCGACCCACGCTGGCCGACCTTCGGGACCCACGCTGGCCGACCTTCGCGACCCACGCTGTCCGAACTTCGTGACACACGCTGGCCGACCTTCGGGACCCACGCTGACCGACTTTCGCGACCCACGCTGGCCGACCTTCGCGACCCACGCTGGCCGACCTTCGGGACCCACGCTGGCCGTCCTTCGCGACCCACGCTGGCCGTCCTTCGGGACCCACGCTGGCCGACCTTCGCGACCCACGCTGGCCGACCTTCGGGACCCACGCCTGCCGACCTTCGCGACCCACGCTGGCCGACCTTCGCGACCCACGCTGGCCGACCTTCGCGACCCACGCTGGCCGACCTTTGGGACCCACGCCTGCCGACCTTCGGGACCCACGCTGGCCGACCTTCGCGACCCACGCTGGCCGTCCTTCGCGACCCACGCTGGCCGACCTTTGGGACCCACGCCTGCCGACCTTCGCGACCCACGCTGGCCGACCTTCGCGACCCACGCTGGCCGACCTTCGTGACCCACGCTGGCCGTCCTTCGCGACCCACGCTGGCCGACCTTCGGGACCCACGACGGCCGACCTTCGCGACCCACGCTGGCCGACCTTCGCGACCCACGCCGGCCGACCTTCGCGACCCACGCCGGCCGACCTTCGCGACCCACGCTGACCGACCTTCGCGACCCACGCTGGCCGACCTTCGCGACCCACGCTGGCCGACCTTCGCGACCCACGCTGGCCGTCCTTCGTGACCCACGCTGACCGACCTTCGGGACCCACGCTGGCCGTCCTTTGGGACCCACGCTGACCGACCTTCAGGACCCACGCTGACCGACCTTCGGGACCCACGCTGGCCGACCTTCGCTGCCCACGCTGGCCGAACATCTGGACCCTCGCCGGCCGACCATCACGACCAACGCTGGCCGACCTTCGGGACCCTCGCTGACCGACCTTCGCGACCCACGCTGGCCGACCTTCGCGACCCACGCTGGCCGACCTTCGGGACCCACGCTGACCGTCCTGCGGGACCCACGCTGGCCGACCTTCACGACCCACGCTGGCCGACCTTCGCGACCCACGCTGGCCGTCCTTCGCGACCCACGCTGGCCGACCTTCGGGACCCACGCTGGCCGACCTTCGGGACCCACGCCGACCGACCTTCGCGACCCACGCCGGCCGACCTTCGGGACCCACGCTGACCGACCTTCGGGACCCACGCTGGCCGACCTTCGCGACCCACGCTGTCCGAACTTCGCGACCCACGCTGTCCGAACTTCGCGACCCACGCTGGCCGACCATCGCGACCCACGCCGGCCGACCTTCGCGACCCACGCCGGCCGTCCTTCGCGACCCACGCCGGCCGACCTTCGGGACCCACGCTGACCGACCTTCGGGACCCACGCTGGCCGACCTTCGCGACCCACGCTGACCGACCTTCGGGACCCACGCTGTCCGACCTTCGCGACCCACGATGGCCGACCTTCGGGACCCACGCTGGCCGACCTTCGCGACCCACGATGGCCGACCTTTGGGACCCACGCTGGCCGACCTTCGGGACCCACGCTGGCCGACCTTCGGGAACCACGCTGGCCGTCCTTCGCGACCCACGCTGGCCGACCTTCGTGACCCACGCCGGCCGACCTTCGGGACCCACGCTGGCCGACCTTCGCTACCCACGCTGGCCGACCTTCGCGACCCACGCTGACCGACCTTCGCTACCCACGCTGGCCGTCCTTCGGGACCCACGCCGGCCGACCTTCGCGACCCACGCTGGCCGACCTTCGGGAACCACGCTGGCCGACCTTCGGGAACCACGCTGGCCGACCTTCGGGACCCACGCTGGCCGACCTTCGCTACCCACGCTGGCCGACCTTCGCGACCCACGCTGGCCGACCTTCGGGAACCACGCTGGCCGACCTTCGCGACCCTGTGATAGGGAACGCTGCGACGCATGGCCCTGTGATAGGGAACGCTGCGACGCATGGCCCTGTGATAGGGAACGCTGCGACGCATGGCCCTGTGATAGGGAACGCTGCGACGCATGGCCCTGTGATAGGGAACGCCGCGACGCATGGCCCTGTGATAGGGAACGCCGCGACGCATGGGCCCGAATCGGGGGCTCTGCTACCTTTCCGACACCCATCCACAATCCACCCGCGTGTCGCAACCCTGGGTTTGAAAATGACTGTCCTAGACGGTAGTTTACCCCCGTAATTCCGAAGAAAAACGATATCGACTGGTACATCTGACAGACAAAACGTATCATCATTCTTCCTTTTGGGCTCCCTTTGGATTCCGCTTTTGTTTTGGGCTCCCATCTCAATGCCCTCCCACACCCCTATCCGCAAGATTTACACCTCATCAGGATCTGGTCAATCCAGTTGTGAAATGTGGGATTGTCCCCACTAGGTGGCAGTGTGTTGTAGCGGTCAGTCACTCTGATCATGAACAAGTGCTACATCCTGCACCCTGTGTGCGTGTTCACCTGCCCTTGTGCTGCCTCTGTACAGAATCAGTCATTTTTTTCACTGATATCATCTCTCCCGTTATCTTTAACCCCTCTTGTTCGCTGATCTTCCGGGGCGTGGAAGTGAAAAATGCAAATCTCTGGGTGTGGTGGTGAGCATTAAATGCATCTTATAATGACGAGTGCTGGCTTCCTGTGTGTTTCCTAGCTGGCGCTCTGTATTGGGGAATAACAGTGCTCATCGCCCACATGATTAATGAGAATTAAGGTGAAATCAGAGACTGCCGCGCTCGTTTCATGATGTTCAGCAAATTTTCAAAATCAACAGTTATCCAGTGCAGAAGGAGACCATTCAGCCCATCGAGTCTGCACCAGGCCGCTGCCTGCCCTGCCCAGGCCCAGTGCCCCACATGATCTGAGTCTAATTCCTGATTAATTAATAGCAGATGCACTTAAATCAAGCCAAGAGTGGTTTTGTGTAATGTGTTTTAGTGTAATGTATATCCTGCAGAGGACTCAGAGAGGATATTAGGAGAGCTATTAGGAGCTAAAATTGTGAGGAACAAATGCTTTAACATAGGCATCTGCAATTCATCCATTCACTTACAAAAACTCTTTTGTCCCCACAAAGACACTTTGTTCAAAACATTTATGGATGTACATCGCCGAACAATTCAAATTTGACAGTGGTGGCACAGTGGTTAGCACTGTTGCCTCACTGTGCCAGAGACCCGGGTTCAATCCAAAGATGTACAGGTTAGGTGGATTGGCCATGATAATGTCTGCCGCCAATCACTGGACAAGAGCCGTCTCAACAAAACCCCTGAGGGTTAATGAATTCCAGGACAGTCAGCGTCTTCAGAGGGGAGATGAATTGGATGGGTAAAGATATTCTCTGGTTCCCCAGCCGCGTGCTTCTCGGCTGCGCGCCGTCCGCTGGCGGCAAGATTCTCTCTTCCTGCCGTTTGTCAATGGGATTTCCCATTGAAAGCACCCCCCACGCTGGGAACCCCACGGGCGAGAGTGCGCTGCCAGCGGGAACGATGAATTGCAATGGCCAGAGAGTTCAGGCCTGTGAGAAAGCAGGCTTTACGGTCACTAGCGATAGCAGAAAGTGCCGCCAATGGCCCCTGCAGACAGAAGGTTAGCGTGGTCGGAATGTGCTCCCTGCCCCAGGCGCCCTCCAACTTTTCCTCACTACGCTGTCAGAGTGCTTGTGATACATGTATAAACGGCACGGACGGGTTGCACGCAATCCCGTGAATTTTTAGGATTGAAAGGACGATAGAAGCAGTGGGGGAGGAGGGGGTGCGAGTGGAGAGGTGATGGATGTCTATTTTTTTTCTTTGTTGAACTCTACCGGCGCGATCTACTGGCCACTTTCTCCTGAAAGTCAGCACGCCACAGCGCAACACTCCTGGGATATACCCGACTCGCCACGACCCGCGGGATCGAACGCGATCTCGTGAAGGGTCACAATCACCTATTGGCAAATCTGCATATTGGAGCGACAGCTAGTCTCACTCTAATATGCTGTTCCCTGAGGTAACCGAGGCGTTGGTATCGATCCCCTTCGCCTCGGGCGAGCGCCGCTCAGGACTGGTCGCCACAAACGGGGAGCAGGCGCAACGGCACTCGTGGGGGGTGTCCAGAAGATTGGAGGCCCCGGGCGCGTGTCCTCTCAGCAGGGTGGCACCCTGGCACCATTGGTAACAGCCTGGCACCCTGGCATTGCTCACCCGGCACCATACCAGAACCAGCCTGGCACTGACATGGTGACCATGTGGCACTGCCAATGTGCCCAGGTGGCACTGCCAGGTGGCATTTTTTTACTGATGGGGATCAGGTCTGAGGGTGCCATGTGCACGTGAGGTGGGTGAGGGGCCCCTTCTCGGTGAGGTGGGGCTTTGGGGGGGCTTCAGGGGTTGTGTTGGTGGAGGGGCGAGAGATTGGGATGTCAGTTTTGTACGGTGCACTGAGGGGTTCCAGCAGAAACGGGACTAACTGTGACCTGCGCTCAGGCCGTTGCGGAGTTTCTTGGCGATACGAGCTTCGGGAAACACGCGGCTAAACACGCTCGCTGTGGGACTCTGTACCCTTTTGGTTAGATCAGGTGAAAGGTCCTTCATCCACCAGACTGCCAGTCATCAGGGTCTTCCTCATGCCTCTGACATTGTTGACCATCCAACATTTGCATCACCTTCACCATATGAGGCTGGCCTGCCCTCGAAGGCCTTGAACCTGGAAGATTTCTGCTTCCTAAGTCCAGATGTTTTTGAGATTGAAGCGCAATCAGATGGCCACGGGCATCTCACGGGCACCGCCGATGCCCCGTCCTGCCAGATTACTGATCATCTCAGGAACATTCAGGGCCTGCCTTTCAGCAGACTGTTCAACTGGCGGGGGCATCCTAGCCGTGCTCACCTGACATCGCCACGCATGCATTAACCAGAGGGATTCCTGGGTAATGACCAGCGTCGGGCAAAGGCTCCTTTCTCTGCGTCCTCACCCCTGACTGTCCAACACAGCTGCCCGTTGTAAAAGGTGTGGCACAACTAGAAGTTCATTTCATATTATCAACTGTAAATAAAACCACAGAATGGAAACTCTTGCACAGTCGCACTTAAGAACCACAGACGCTGTGTGAGCAGAACTCTTGTCGGTATCAAAATGAGTTATTAAAACGTCAAGGCCTGCACGTTAAAATGCCCAATGTTGACAGAACATCATTTTGTGCTCAACACAATATTGGCTCGACATGGGGAGTGAAGGCCATGAGATCAGCACTGCCAACGCTAACCTGGGACAATTGACCTTCCCTCAGCAATAAACTGGTTTTCCCCCCAACAGGGGGAGGCCCTGCCCTGGACGCTGTTGTCTCGGAGTCCAGTCCCTTCTCCAGGATTGCCCTCTGCTCCAGGCACAGCTGTGATGCGAGAGCCCAGAGCAATTTCTAATTACAAGCTTTCTAAGTGCTGCCACCCATATCACACACAGCCAAGTCCTGCATCATAACTTGCAGGGTTACCATGGCAACCTGTTGTTTATTAACTCCATAACACACAGACTGTACTATTACATCTGGCTTACATTACATGATTCAGCGTAGATTAAAGGCTGGAACAGCGCGAGTATAGTAACCCAGCGCGACGTGTAGTTCTCAGGCACTGGAGATTCCAAATAAAACGACTTGCTCTTCGGAGCGAATAACTAACTACAGCTTTGAATGCGCCAGCACCAAAGTTTTTATAACAAACCCGACTGTTCCCCTCCAGTGACCCCGGGGGGGGAGGGGGGCGGGGGGGAGGGCGTGTAGTCGAGGAGTATTTCCCATCACCAGCAACTGTTCCCACGAGGAAGCAGGGAGTTTCACATGGTACACCCCACCCACACACGAGCCTGGGAAAAGAGGCCTTTTCCAATGACCGGAGAACATGCAGTCCCGTAACACAGGGGTTAATGTCCCAAGATGTACAGGTTAGGTGGATTGGCCGTGTTAAATTGTCCCTTAGTGTTCAAAGATGTGCAGGTTAGGTGTATTGGCCGTGATAAATTGTCCCTTAGTGTCCAAAGATGTGCAGGTTAGGTGGTTTGGCCGTGATAAATTGTCCCTTAGTGTCCAAAGATGTGCAGGTTAGATGGATTGGCCATGATAAATTGTCCCTTAGTGTCCAAAGATGTGCAGGTTAGGTGGATTGGCCATGATAAATTGTCCCTTAGTGTCCAAAGATGTGCAGGTTAGGTGGATTGGCCGTGTTAAATTGTCCTTTAGTGTCCAAAGATGTGCAGGTTAGGTGGATTGGCCATGTTAAATTGTCCTTTAGTGTCCAAAGATGTGCAGGTTAGGTGGATTTGCCATGCTAAATTGTCCCTTAGTGTCCAAAGATGTGCAGGTTAGGTGGATTGGCCATGATAAATTGTCCCTTAGTGTCCAAAGATGTGCAGGTTAGGTGGATTGGTCGTGTTAAATTGTCCCTTAGTGTCCAAAGATGTGCAGGTTAGGTGGATTGGCCATGATAAATTGTCCCTTAGTGTCCAAAGATGTGCAGGTTAGGTGGATTGGCCGTGTTAAATTGTCCCTTAGTGTCCAAAGATGTGCAGGTTAGGTGGATTGGCCATGTTAAATTGTCCCTTAGTGTCCAAAGATGTGCAGGTTAGGTGGATTGGACATGATAAATTGTCCCTTAGTGTCCAAAGGTGTACAGGTTAGGTGGATTGGCTGTGTTAAATTGTCCCTTAGTGTCCAAAGATGTGCAGGTTAGGTGGATTGGCTGTGTTAAATTGTCCCTTAGTGTCCAAAGATGTGCAGGTAAGGTGGATTGGCCATGATAAATTGTCCCTTAGTGTCCAAAGATGTGCAGGTTAGGTGGATTGGCCATGTTAAATTGTCCCTTAGTGTCCAAAGATGTGCAGGTTAGGTGGATTGGCCATGTTAAATTGTCCCTTAGTGTCCAAAGATGTACAGGTTAGGTGGATTGGCCATGTTAAATTGTCCCTTAGTGTCCAAAGATGTGCAGGTTAGGTGGATTGGCCATGTTAAATTGTCCCTTAGTGTCCAAAGATGTGCAGGTTAGGTGGATTGGCCGTGTTAAATTGTCCCTTAGTGTCCAAAGATGTGCAGGTTAGGTGGATTGGCCATGTTAAATTGTCCCTTAGTGTCCAAAGATGTGCAGGTTAGGTGGATTGGACATGATAAATTGTCCCTTAGTGTCCAAAGGTGTACAGGTTAGGTGGATTGGCTGTGTTAAATTGTCCCTTAGTGTCCAAAGATGTGCAGGTAAGGTGGATTGGCCATGATAAATTGTCCCTTAGTGTCCAAAGATGTGCAGGTTAGGTGGATTGGCCATGTTAAATTGTCCCTTAGTGTCCAAAGATGTGCAGGTTAGGTGGATTGGCCATGTTAAATTGTCCCTTAGTGTCCAAAGATGTACAGGTTAGGTGGATTGGCCATGTTAAATTGTCCCTTAGTGTCCAAAGATGTGCAGGTTAGGTGGATTGGCCATGTTAAATTGTCCCTTAGTGTCCAAAGATGTGCAGGTTAGGTGGATTGGCCATGTTAAATTGTCCCTTAGTGTCCAAAGATGTGCAGGTTAGGTGGATTGGCCATGTTAAATTGTCCCTTAGTGTCCAAAGATGTGCAGGTTAGGTGGATTGGCCATGTTAAATTGCCCCTTAGTGTCCAAAGATGTGCAGGTTAGGTGGATTGGCCATGTTAAATTGCCCCTTAGTGTCCAAAGATGTGCAGGTTAGGTGGATTGGCCATGTTAAATTGCCCCTTAGTGTCCAAAGATGTGCAGGTTAGGTGGATTGGCCATGTTAAATTGTCCCTTAGTGTCCAAAGATGTGCAGGTTAGGTGGACTGGCCACGATAAATTGTCCCTTAGTGTCCAAAGATGTGCAGGTTAGGTGGATTGGCCATGATAAATTGTCCCTTAGTGTCCAAAGATGTGCAGGTTAGGTGGATTGGCCATGTTAAATTGTCCCTTAGTGTCCAAAGATGTGCAGGTTAGGTGGATTGGCCATGTTAAATTGTCCCTTAGTGTCCAAAGATGTGCAGGTTAGGTGGATTGGCCATGATAAATTGTCCCTTAGTGTCCAAAGATGTGCAGGTTAGGTGGATTGGCCATGTTAAATTGTCCCTTAGTGTCCAAAGATGTGCAGGTTAGGTGGATTGGCCATGATAAATTGTCCCTTAGTGTCCAAAGATGTACAGGTTAGGTGGATTGGCCATGTTAAATTGCCCCTTAGTGTCCAAAGATGTGCAGGTTAGGTGGATTGGCCATGTTAAATTGCCCCTTAGTGTCCAAAGATGTGCAGGTTAGGTGGATTGGCCATGATAAATTGTCCCTTAGTGTCCAAAGATGTGCAGGTTAGGGGGATTGGCCGTGTTAAATTGTCCCTTAGTGTCCAAAGATGTGCAGGTTAGGTGGATTGGCCATGTTAAATTGCCCCTTAGTGTCCAAAGATGTGCAGGTTAGGTGGATTGGCCATGTTAAATTGTCCCTTAGTGTCCAAAGATGTGCTGGTTAGGTGGATTGGCCATGTTAAATTGTCCATTAGTGTCCAAAGATGTGCAGGTTAGGTGGACTGGCCATGTTAAATTGTCCCTTAGTGTCCAAAGATGTGCTGGTTAGGTGGATTGGCCGTGTTAAATTGTCCCTTAGTGTCCAAAGATGTGCAGGTTAGGTGGATTGGCCATGTTAAATTGTCCCTTAGTGTCCAAAGATGTACAGGTTAGGTGGATTGGCCATGCTAAATTGTCTCTTAGTGTCCAAAGATGTGCAGGTTAGGTGGATTGGCCTTGCTAAATTGTCCCTTAGTGTCCAAAGATGTGCAGGTTAGGTGGATTGGCCATGTTAAATTGTCCCTTAGTGCCCAAAGATGTGCAGGTTAGGTGGATTGGCCATGTTAAATTGTCCCTTAGTGTCCAAAGATGTACAGGTTAGGTGGATTGGCCATGTTAAATTGTCCCTTAGTGTCCAAAGATGTGCAGGTTAGGTGGATTGGCCATGTTAAATTGTCCCTTAGTGCCCAAAGATGTGCAGGTTAGGTGGATTGGCCATGTTAAATTGTCCCTTAGTGTCCAAAGATGTACAGGTTAGGTGGATTGGCCATGCTAAATTGTCTCTTAGTGTCCAAAGATGTGCAGGTTAGGTGGATTGGCCTTGCTAAATTGTCCCTTAGTGTCCAAAGATGTGCAGGTTAGGTGGATTGGCCTGATAAATTGCCCCTTAGTGTCCAAAGATGTACAGGTTAGGTGGATTGGCCGTGTTAAATTGTCCCTTAGTGTCCAAAGATGTACAGGTTAGGTGGATTGGCCGTGTTAAATTGTCCCTTAGTGTCCAAAGATGTGCAGGTTAGGTGGATTGGCCATGATAAATTGCCCCTTAGTGTCCAAAGATGTGCAGGTTAGGTGGATTGGCCATGTTAAATTGTCCCTTAGTGCCCAAAGATGTGCAGGTTAGGTGGATTGGCCATGATAAATTGTCCCTTAGTGTCCAAAGACGTGCAGGTTAGGTGGATTGGCCATGTTAAATTGTCCCTTAGTGTCCAAAGATGTGCAGGTTAGGTGGATTGGCCATGTTAAATTGTCCCTTAGTGCCCAAAGATGTGCAGGTTAGGTGGACTGGCCGCGCTAAATTGCCCCTTAATTGGAAAAAAGTAACTGGATACTCTAAGTTGACGAAAGTCCTGATCGATTCTCTTCCCTGCAGGGGGCTGGCAGGGCCCCGGAGTGCTCCTCGCAGCTCTGGCTGCTGATACGGGGCCCTGCACTTCCGGTCGGGAGTCTGCGTATGCGCGCGGCGGCGGCTGCCCCGTGGGACATGGCGGGCACGCACCGTGGAGTGGCACCAAAAAAGTAGGCCCCCCAAGATCGCACACGCTGGGGGTCTGTGATGTCCGAACACCCCCCCTGGCCGCCCAGGAGCACCCCCCCCCCCCCCCCGCCCCCCCACCAGGGTCCGCAGCCGCCACCCGACATTCCCGACGGCCGGTACATGGTTAGCACCACGCCGTCGGGAACTCGGCCGGTTTTCTGTGGAGAATCGCGGGGGGAAGTGGGGGGGCCTCTGTAAGTCGCCCCCTACCCGTGCCGCGTAGTTTGCGCGCGAGAGACTCCCGAGCGATTCTCCGGGGACTGGAGAATCGCTTCAGCGGCATTGGTCCTGTTTTCCGGGTAAACGGCTATTCTCCGCCCCCGCGCCGAGCGCGATTTCGGCGCGGACGCACGGAGAATCCTCTCCCGGGTAGGGGAGTGGGCCGAGCGATGGTGCTCTTTCTGAGAGTTGGTGCAGATTCAATGGGTCGAATGGCCTCCTTCTGCACTGTCAGGATTCTATTCTCTGGACACCGAGATTAAATATAAATGCTTTCGTTCCCCACTGACCAAATGTTCGTCCTGGGAGAACTTGGCAGACTGTGTGTGTGAAACCTGGCACCTGTCTGCATCAGGCATCGCCATGGGATGAAGGCCTGCTGTTGGTAATGTTCACATATAGTTTGCACTGTGTGTCTGCTTTTAAACATTCTATTTATGCCAGAGGAGTATTTTAAAGCTGTGTGGTCACATTTGCCGTGCTGCCTCGCAGCTTGATTTACAGCACCATGCACTGTGCACCATGCACTGTGCACCATGCACTGTGCGATGTGACAGGACAGCCAGCTGTCCACAAGCTAGGCCCGATTTTCTACCAGTCAGAAAGATTCAAATGGGAACTTTGTGACAAGCGCTCGCCTAAGGCCAGCCTCTTCCTGCCACGTGGAGGTATCAAGCGGGTCAGTTAGGACAGGACACACTTCCCAGTCATCAGGAGTAACCATCCCATAGTCTGCCAGTGAGGGGATGTTGGGGGGGTGGGGGAGGAAGTGGGGGTCATGTCTCGGTCCTCTCTCCTGATCTTGACAATGTTACTGAGTCATGGAGTCTAGAATTTGTCGCTTCAGATGCTTGGTCAGGCCAAGACCCCATTGGTGGAAACGTCCATCACCGCCCCCCCCCCCCCCTTCCGCCCCCCTCCGCCGCCCTCCGCTTCACTACCCTCTGATGCGGATTCCACTGTGCAGCTGCCTCCAACCGACCATCTGCCGCGGCTTTTCCTGTTTGAAATGGCGTTCCCCTTCGCGGTATACCACCGGACCCAGCGTCTTCGATACACAACGCTCCACACCAAAAAGAGTCCGGCATCCTCCTCGTCCACGGCTGTCGAGGGTTCCTTTGGGCTTTGGTGGGGGGGAGGGGGTGGGATGTCGTTACCCGCCGCACGGGACTTACAGGCTGGGAATGATTGTCTTCCCCGTGACCCTTGCGGTGTACGAGCTCCCTCGTTACAGGGCGAGGGAAGCTCAATCCAGATTGGACATAAGGTCGGTCAGTTCGGCACCAACTGTGAAGACCTGGGTGGGAACTACCGGGAGCCTTGTAAATAAACTTACGTTTCTTTCATCCAACTCAGTGTGGACTCTCCATGACTTCATTAAAATTAGGCTGCTGTGACGCCAGAGACCTCACCTGGAAAAGCGATGAGTAAGACAGACTGCTGAGGGGCAGAGAAGATCATTCCAGGCTGTAGACCAGAGACTTTAATCCACACTCACATTGTGAAGCAAATGGACTAAAGGACTCATCATCTGAAGCAAGGACTCTTCTCTTGTCATCTTCATCCTTAATATTTTCCACCTCCCACCTCTTCTGTGTTTGTGTGTCGTGTGTGCGTGGGTAGAGGGTGGGACAGTTAAAGGAGAGGCATGCATGAGCTCAATGTTAAGCAACTGTATTTGTTGTATAGTTCAGATTCTTCTTGTTATAAATAAACAGTAATTGTGTTTACATTTACAAACCTGGTGACTGTAATTATTGGGCAGCCAAGGACCAAAGACTTGGGGTATTTTTTGAGAATTATTGGTTAATTCACTGGTGTTGTGACTCTGGGGCCTGTGGGGCTGGAATTGATTCCACGCCAAAGGCCCCCCCCCAACCCCCCCCCACCCCCACCCCAGCAAAGTAATAGGAATTTTCCAACAAATACTGGCAAACCTGTGTGGTAGTCTGTGTAGAGATATTACGGTACCTGGTGATGCTGGAACACCATTGGTAAATATTGTATGTTTCCGATTGGTCAAGCTGTATGATAGCTCCGCCCTGCTAGGTGGGGTACAAGAACCCGTGCCGCCCCAGCAGCCTTCATTCTGTACCTGAGCTGCTGGGCGAAACATCGAGCTTATTAAAGCCTTCAGTTGGACTACAACCTCGCTTTAGTGGTCATTGATCGTGCATCAACCTGCAACACTGGATCCGCCCTGTTCCCTGTCATTTATGTCACATGGAAACTACGACGGAGGTTGAGGGGCGACCTGATAGAGGTCTACAAAATTATGAGAGGCATAGACAGAGTGGATAGTCAGAGGCTTTTCCCCGGGGTAGAGGGGTCAATTACTAGGGGGCATAGGTTTAAGGTGAGAGGGGCAAGGTTTAGAGTAGATGTACGAGGTAAGTTTTTTATGCAGAGGGTAGTGGGTGCCTGGAACTCGCTGCCGGAGGTGGTGGAAGCAGGGACGATAGTGACGTTTAAGGGGCATCTTGACAAATACATGAATAGGATGGGAATAGAGGGATACGGACCCAGGAAGTGTAGAAGATTGTAGTTTAGTCGGGCAACATGGTCGGCACGGGCTTGGAGGGCCGAAGGGCCTGTTCCTGTGCTGTACTTTTCTTTGGTTCTTTTGTTCTTTGATGGTGACCACTCCCATGTAACGTGGAGCAGCACGGTGGCACAGTGGTTAGCACTGCTGCCTCACAGCGCCAGGGACCCGGATCAATTCCAGCCTCGGGTCACTGTCTGTGCGGAGTCTGCACGTTCTCCCCGTGTCTGCGTGGGTTTCCTCCGGGTGCTCCGGTTTCCTCCCACAGTCCAAAGATGTGCAGGTTAGGTGGATTGGCCGTGTTAAATTGTCCCTTAGTGTCCAAAGATGTACAGGTTAGGTGGATTGGCCATGTTGAATTGCCCCTCGGTGTCCAAAGATGTGCAGGTTAGGTGGATTGACCATGTTAAACTGTCCCTTAGTGTCCAAAGATGTGCAGGTTAGGTGGACTGGCCATGATAAATTGTCCCTTAGTGTCCAAAGATGTGCAGGTTAGGTGGATTGGCCATGATAAATTGTCCCTTAGTGTCCAAAGATGTGCAGGTTAGGTGGATTGGCCATGATAAATTGTCCCTTAGTGTCCAAAGATGTGCAGGTTAGGTGGATTGGCCATGATAAATTGTCCCTTAGTGTCCAAAGATGTACAGGTTAGGTGGATTGGCTATGATAAATTGTCCCTTAGTGTCCAAAGATGTGCAGGTTAGGTGGATTGGCCATAATAAATTGGCCCTTAGTGTCCAAACATGTGCAGGTTAGGTGGATTGGCCATGTTAAATTGTCCGTTAGTGTCCAAAGATGTGCAGGTTAGGTGGATTGGCCATGATAAATTGTTCCTTAGTGTTCATTTTTATCTAAAGTTTAGTCTTTCTTTTATTTAGTTAATTAACTTAAAAGTTGCTGTTTGGTTTAGAAGAAGGTGAATTTTCAATCAGCTTTCAACAGGCTTCTACTTCTAGGCACTTGCAGCTGGAGCTTGTTAATTAGTTAATTGGATTAGGCCAGTTTTCAGAGGCTAGATTCACAGTATAAAAGTGATCCCCTACAGTGCAGACTTTGTTTGCACTGAGTGCTGAATTTGGTGCTTTTTGAGTGCGATAGTGAGAGTTTGGTGACTGAGGGAGTGCTGAATTTGGTGCATTTGAGTGCTATAGTGAGAGTTTGGTGACCGAGGGAGTGAGGTGAGGAGGGAGTAAGGTGCTCCTTTCATTTTGTTTCCAACATTTCCGCAAAGAGTGCAAAGAGAGCCAGGAGTTTACAGAAAGTGTAGCTGACTGGGAGCAGAGTCGGAGGGCGGAGATCTAGTTAGTCCACACAGCAGCTATATTCTGTCAGGTAAGAGGGGATGGAGGCTAGGCCAGTTACATGCTCCTCCTGTAGGATGTGGGTGGTGAGGGATACCACCGGTGTCCCCGCTGACTATACCTGCGGGAAGTGCACCCAACTTCAGCTCCTCAAAGACCGTGTTAGGGAACTGGAGCTGAAGATGGATGAACTTCGGATCATCCGGATGGCAGAGGGGGTGATTGAGAAGAGTTACAGGGAGGTAACCACACCCAAGGTACAGGTCAAGAATAGCTGGGTTACAGTCAGGGGGAAAAAAAACAAACAGGCAGACAGTGCAGGGATCCCTCGTGGCCGTTCCCCTTCAAAACAAGTATACCGTTTTGGATGCTGTTGGGGGGGATGACCTACCGGGGGAAGGCCCTAGCGGCCAGGTCTCTGGCACTGAGTCTGGCTCTGGGGCTCAGAAGGGAAGGGGGGAGAATAGAAAAGCAATAGTTGTAGGAGATTCAATGGTATGGGGAATAGATAGGAGATTCTGTGGTCGCGAGCGAGACTCCCGGAAGGTATGTTGCCTCCCGGATGCCAGGGCCAGGGATGTCTCGGATCGTGTCTTCAGGATCCTTAAGGGGGAGGGGGAGCAGCCAGAAGTCGTGGTGCACATTGGTACCAACGACATAGGTAGGAAAAGGGGTGTGGAGGTAATAAACAAGTTTAGGGAGTTAGGCTGGAAGTTGAAAGCCAGGACAGACAGAGTTGTCATCTCTGGTTTGTTGCCGGTGCCACGTGATAGCGAGGCTAGGAATAGGGAGAGAGTGCAGTTGAACACGTGGCTGCAGGAATGGTGTAGGAGGGAGGGCTTCAGGTATTTGGATAATTGGAGCGCATTCTGGGGAAGGTGGGCCCTGTACAAGCAGGACGGGTTGCATCTGAACCAGAGGGGCACCAATATCCTGGGAGGGAGGTTTGCTAGTACTCTTCAGGAGGGTTTAAACTAATTTGGCAGGGGAATGGGAACCGGATTTGTAGTCCAGCAACTAAGGTAGCCGATATTCAGGACGCCAAAGCATGTAATGAGGCAGTGGGGAAGGGAACACTGACAAAGGAGAGTATTTGCAGGCACGGAGATGGGTTGAAGTGTGTATACTTCAACGCAAGAAGCATCAGGAATAAGGTGGGTGAACTTAAGGCATGGATCGGTACTTGGGACTACGATGTGGTGGCCATCACGGAAACTTGGATAGAAGAGGGGCAGAAATGGTTGTTGGAGGTCCCTGGTTATAGATGTTTCAATAAGATTAGGGAGGGTGGTAAAAGAGGTGGGGGGGGGTGGCATTATTAATTAGAGATAGTATAACAGCTGCAGAAAGGCAGTTCGAGGAGTATCACCCTATTGAGGTAGTATGGGTTGAAGTCAGAAATAGGAAAGGAGCAGTCACCTTGTTAGGAGTTTTCTATAGGCCCCCCAATAGTAGCAGAGATGTGGAGGAACAGATTGGGAAACAGATTTTGGAAAGGTGCAGTAGTCATGGGCGACTTTAACTTCCCAAATATTGAGTGGAAACTCTTTAGATCAAATAGTTTGGATGGGGTGGTGTTTGTGCAGTGTGTCCAGGAAGCTTTTCTAACACGGTATGTAGATTGTCAGACCAGAGGAGGGGCAATATTGGATTTAGTACTGGGTAATGAACCAGGGCAAGTAATAGATTTGTTAGTGGGGGAGCATTTTGGAGATAGTGACCACAATTCTGTGACTTTCACTTTAGTAATGGCGAGGGATAGGTACGTGCAACAGGGCAAGGTTTACAATTGGGGGAAGGGTAAATACGATGTTGTCAGACAAGAATTGAAGTGCATAAGTTGGGAACATAGGCTGGCAGGGAAGGACACAAGTGAAATGTGGAACTTGTTCAAGGAACAGGTGCTACGTGTCCTTGATATGTATGTCCCTGTCAGGCAGGGAAGAGATGGTCGAGTGAGGGAACCATGGTTGACAAGAGAGGTTGAATGTCTTGTTAAGAGCAAAAAGGTGACTTATGTAAGGCTGAGGAAACAAGGTTCAGACAGGGCATTGGAGGGATACAAGATAGCCAGGAGGGAACTGAAGAAAGGGATTAGGAGAGCTAAGAGAGGGCATGAACAATCTTTGGCGGGTAGGATCAAGGAAAACCCCAAGGCCTTTTACACATATGTGAGAAATATGAGAATGACTAGAGCGAGGGTAGGTCCGATCAAGGACAGTAGCGGGAGATTGTGTATTGAGTCTGAAGAGATAGGCGAGGTCTTGAATGAGTACATTTCTTCTGTATTTACAAATGAGAGGGGCGATATTGTTGGAGAGGACAGTGTGAAACAGATTGGTAAGCTCGAGGAAATACTTGTTAGGAAGGAAGATGTGTTGGGCATTTTGAAAAACTTGAGGATAGACAAGTCCCCCGGGCCTGACGGGATATATCCAAGGATTCTATGGGAAGCAAGAGATGAAATTGCAGAGCCGTTGGCAATTATCTTTTCGTCCTCACTGTCAACAGGGGTGGTACCAGGGGATTGGAGAGTGGCGAATGTCGTGCCCCTGTTCAAAAAAGGAACTAGGGATAACCCTGGGAATTACAGGCCAGTTAGTCTTACTTCGGTGGTAGGCAAAGTAATGGAAAGGGTACTGAAGGATAGGATTTCTGAGCATCTGGAAAGACACTGCTTGATTAGGGATAGTCAGCACGGATTTGTGAGGGGTAGGTCTTGCCTTACAAATCTTATTGAATTCTTTGAGGAGGTGACCAAGCATGTGGATGAAGGTAAAGCAGTGGATGTAGTGTACATGGATTTTAGTAAGGCATTTGATAAAGTTCCCCATGGTAGGCTTCTGCACAAAGTAAGGAGGTATGGGATAGTGGGAAATTTGGCCAGTTGGATAACGAACTGGCTAACCGATAGAAGTCAGAGAGTGGTGGTGGATGGCAAATATTCAGCCTGTATCCCAGTTACCAGTGGTGTACCGCAGGGATCAGTTCTGGGTCCTCTGCTGTTTGTGATTTTCATTAATGACTTGGATGAGGGAGTTGAAGGGTGGGTCAGTAAATTTGCAGACGATACGAAGATTGGTGGAGTTGTGGATAGTAAGGAGGGCTGTTGTCGGCTGCAAAGAGACATAGATAGGATGCAGAGCTGGGCTGAGAAGTGGCAGATGGGGTTTAACCCTGAAAAGTGTGAGGTTGTCCATTTTGGAAGGACAAATATGAATGCGGAATACAGGGTTAACGGTAGAGTTCTTGGCATTGTGGAGGAGCAGAGAGACCTTGGGGTCTATGTTCATACATCTTTGAAAGTTGCCACTCAAGTGGATAGAGCTGTGAAGAAGGCCTATGGTGTGCTCGCGTTCATTAACAGAGGGATTGAATTTAAGAGCCGTGAGGTGATGATGCAGCTGTACAAAACTTTGGTAAGGCCACATTTGGAGTACTGTGTACAGTTCTGGTCGCCTCATTTTAGGAAGGATGTGGAAGCTCTGGAAAAGGTGCAAAGAAGATTTACCAGGATGTTGCCTGGAATGGAGAGTAGGTCTTACGAGGAAAGGTTGAGGGTGCTAGGCCTTTTCTCATTAGAGCGGAGAAGGATGAGAGGCGACTTGATAGAGGTTTATAAGATGATCAGGGAATAGATAGAGTAGACAGTCAGAGACTTTTTCCCCAGGTGGAACACACCATTACAAGGGGACATAAATTTAAGGTGAAAGGTGGAAGATATAGGAGGGATATCAGAGGTAGGTTCTTTACCCAGACAGTAGTGGGGGCATGGAATGCACTGCCTGTGGAAGTAGTTGAGTCGGAAACATTAGTGACCTTCAAGCAGCTGTTGGATAGGTACATGGATTACGGGAAAATGATATAGTGTAGATTTATTTGTTCTTGAGGGCAGCACGGTAGCATTGTGGATAGCACAATTGCTTCACAGATCCATGGTCCCAGGTTCGATACCGGCTTGTGTCATTGTCTGTGCGGAGTCTGCACGTCCTCCCCGTGTCTGCGTGGGTTTCCTCCGGGTGCTCCGGTTTCCTCCCACAGTCCAAAGATGTGCGGGTTAGGTGAATTGGCCAATGATAAATTGCCCTTAATGTCCAAATTGCCCTTGGTGTTGGGTGGAGGTGTTGAGTTTGGGTATGGTGCTCTTTCCAAGAGCTGGTGCAGACTCAGGGGGCCGAATGGCCTCCTTCTGCACTGTAGATCCAATGATAATCTATGATTAATCTAGGACAAAGGTTCGGCACAACATCGTGGGCCGAAGGGCCTGTTCTGTGCTGTATTTTCTATGTTCTATGTCCAAACATGTGCAGGTTAGGTGGATTGGCCATGTTAAATTGTCCCTTAGTGTCCAAAGATGTGCAGGTTAGGTGGATTGGCCATGTTAAATTGTCCCTTAGTGTCCAAAGGTGTGCAGGTTAGGTGGATTGGCCATGATAAATTGTCCCTTAGTGTCCAAAGATGTACAGGTTAGGTGGATTGGCCGTGTTAAATTGTCCCTTCGTGTCCAAAGATGTGCAGGTTAGGTGGATTGGCCGTGTTAAATTGTCCCTTAATGTCCAAAGATGTACAGGTTAGGTGGATTGGCCGTGTTAAATTGTCCCTTCGTGTCCAAAGATGTGCAGGTTAGGTGGATTGGCCGTGTTAAATTGTCCCTTAATGTCCAAAGATGTACAGGTTAGGTGGATTGGCCGTGTTAAATTGTCCCTTAGTGTCCAAAGATGTGCAGGTTAGGTGGATTGGCCATGATAAATTGTCCCTTAGTGTCCAAAGATGTGCAGGTTAGGTGGATTGGCCATGTTAAATTGTCCCTTAGTGTCCAAAGATGTGCAGGTTAGGTGGATTGGCCGTGATGAATTGTCCCTTAGTGTCCAAAGATGTGCAGGTTAGGTGGATTGGCCGTGTTAAATTGTCCCTTAATGTCCAAAGATGTGCAGGTTAGGTGGATTGGCCATGTTAAATTGTCCCTTAGTGTCCAAAGATGTGCAGGTTAGGTGGATTGGCCATGATAAATTGTCCCTTAGTGTCCAAAGATGTGCGGGTTAGGTGGATTGGCCGTGTTAAATTGTCCCTTAGTGTCAATTGATCATGGCCAATCCACCTAACCTGCACATCTTTGGACATTAATGGATAATTTATCATGGCCAATCCACCTAACCTGCACATCTTTGGACACTAAGGGACAATTTAACATGGCCAATCCACCTAACCTGCACATCGTTGGACACTAAGGGACAATTTATCACGGCCAATCCACCTAACCTGCACATCTTTGGACACTAAGGGACAATTTAGCATGGCCAATCCACCTAACCGGCACATCTTTGGACATTAATGGATAATTTAACATGGCCAATCCACCTAACCTGCACATCTTTGGACACTAAGGGACAATTTAACATGGCCAATCCACCTAACCTGTACATCGTTGGACACTAAGGGACAATTTATCACGGCCAATCCACCTAACCTGCACATCTTTGGACACTAAGGGACAATTTATCATGGCCAATCCACCTAACCTGCACATCTTTGGACTGTGGGAGGAAACGGGAGCACCCGGAGGAAACCCATGCAGACACGGGGAGAACGTGCAGACTCCGCACAGACAGTGACCCAAGCCGGGAATTGAACCCGGGTCTCTGGCGCTGTGAGGCAGCAGTGCTAACCACTGTGCCACCTTGCCAGCGAGCTATAGGTGGGAACTCCTCACATTCGCTGATCTCCTATTTTGCTTCTGACAATAGGAGACTAAAGAGAGACATTCTTTAAAAACCAGTCCTGTGAAGTAACTGGCAGCTGCATGCGCCACGCCTGCAGAATTAGGGAACCTTCTCCCCTCCCTGTAAACCCTGAGTCCATCTATTGAGCAACCTCTGGCCATTTGACAGCGGGAGGCATCGCAGCTGCAGAGACTATCCTACCAATTCAAAACCTTCATTTCAGATCCAGCAGTATCTCGGCTTCAAAATACTGCGCCTGTATCTTGCACTCATCGGGCGTGGAAGTGGGTGCAAGAGACGCTTCTGGCCGCGATCGTCCCCCGAATATGACTCTGTGTGTGTGTGACTCTGTGTGTGTGACTGTGTGTGTGTGTGAGACTGTGTGTGTGTGTGAGACTGTGTGACTGTGTGTGAGACTGTGTGACTGTGTGTGTGACTGTGTGACTGTGTGTGTGTGTGTGAGAGAGACTGTGTGTGTGTGTGTGTGTGTGTGTGTGACTGTGTGTGTGAGACTGTGTGACTGTGTGTGTGAGACTGTGTGACTGTGTGTGTGACTGTGTGACTGTGTGTGACTGTGTGACTGTGTGAGTGACTGTGTGTGTGACTGTGTGTGTGACTGTGTGTGTGACTGTGTGTGTGTGTGTGTGAGACTGTGTGTGTGTGTGTGTGAGACTGTGTGTGTGTGAGAGAGACTGTGTGTGTGTGTGAGAGAGACTGTGTGTGTGTGTGAGAGAGACTGTGTGTGTGTGTGAGAGAGACTGTGTGTGTGTGTGAGAGAGACTGTGTGTGTGTGACTGTGTGTGTGAGACTGTGTGACTGTGTGTGTGAGACTGTGTGACTGTGTGTGTGTGTGAGTGGGCGGAATTCTCTGATAATGGGGCTATGTTCCCACGAATCACTCTGGATTTTCCAGGAGTAAGTCCAAGGTGATTCTCCGTTTTGCAGGGAATTGCGGGAAGGCGTCGGACCCGATCGCGGGTCTGGCTCTATTCTCCACCCCCGCACTGAGCACAATTTTGGCGCGAAGGCTCGGAGAATCACGCCCAGTGTGTGTGAGTGAGAGAGAGTGTGTGTGTGAGAGAGTGTGTGTGTGAGAGAGTGTGTGTGTGAGAGAGTGTGTGTGTGAGAGAGTGTGTGTGTGAGAGAGTGTGTGTGTGAGAGAGTGTGTGTGTGAGAGAGTGTGTGTGTGAGAGAGTGTGTGTGTGAGAGAGTGTGTGTGTGAGAGTGTGTGTGTGAGAGTGTGTGTGAGAGAGTGTGTGTGTGAGAGAGTGTGTGTGTGAGAGAGTGTGTGTGTGAGAGAGTGTGTGTGTGAGAGAGTGTGTGTGTGAGAGAGTGTGTGTGTGAGAGAGTGTGTGTGTGAGAGAGTGTGTGTGTGAGAGAGTGTGTGTGTGAGAGAGTGTGTGTGTGAGAGAGTGTGTGTGTGAGAGAGTGTGTGTGTGAGAGAGTGTGTGTGTGAGAGAGTGTGTGTGTGAGAGAGTGTGTGTGTGAGAGAGTGTGTGTGTGAGAGAGTGTGTGTGTGAGAGAGTGTGTGTGTGAGAGAGTGTGTGTGTGAGAGAGTGTGTGTGTGAGAGAGTGTGTGTGTGAGAGAGTGTGTGTGTGAGAGAGTGTGTGTGTGAGAGAGTGTGTGTGTGAGAGAGTGTGTGTGTGAGAGAGTGTGTGTGTGAGAGAGTGTGTGTGTGAGAGAGTGTGTGTGTGAGAGAGTGTGTGTGTGAGAGAGTGTGTGTGTGAGAGAGTGTGTGTGTGAGAGAGTGTGTGTGTGAGAGAGTGTGTGTGTGAGAGAGTGTGTGTGTGAGAGAGTGTGTGTGTGAGAGAGTGTGTGTGTGAGAGAGTGTGTGTGTGAGAGAGTGTGTGTGTGAGAGAGTGTGTGTGTGTGTGAGAGAGTGTGTGTGTGTGTGAGAGAGTGTGTGTGTGTGTGAGAGAGTGTGTGTGTGTGTGAGAGAGTGTGTGTGTGTGTGAGAGAGTGTGTGTGTGTGTGAGAGAGTGTGTGTGTGTGTGAGAGAGTGTGTGTGTGTGTGAGAGAGTGTGTGTGTGTGTGAGAGAGTGTGTGTGTGTGTGAGAGAGTGTGTGTGTGTGTGAGAGAGTGTGTGTGTGTGTGAGAGAGTGTGTGTGTGTGTGAGAGAGTGTGTGTGTGTGTGAGAGAGTGTGTGTGTGTGTGAGAGAGTGTGTGTGTGTGTGAGAGAGTGTGTGTGTGTGTGAGAGAGTGTGTGTGTGTGTGAGAGAGTGTGTGTGTGTGTGAGAGAGTGTGTGTGTGTGTGAGAGAGTGTGTGTGTGTGTGAGAGAGTGTGTGTGTGTGTGAGAGAGTGTGTGTGTGTGTGAGAGAGTGTGTGTGTGTGTGAGAGAGTGTGTGTGTGTGTGAGAGAGTGTGTGTGTGTGTGAGAGAGTGTGTGTGTGTGTGAGAGAGTGTGTGTGTGTGTGAGAGAGTGTGTGTGTGTGTGAGAGAGTGTGTGTGTGTGTGAGAGAGTGTGTGTGTGTGTGAGAGAGTGTGTGTGTGTGTGAGAGAGTGTGTGTGTGTGTGAGAGAGTGTGTGTGTGTGTGAGAGAGTGTGTGTGTGTGTGAGAGAGTGTGTGTGTGTGTGAGAGAGTGTGTGTGTGTGTGTGAGAGAGTGTGTGTGTGTGTGAGAGAGTGTGTGTGTGTGTGAGAGAGTGTGTGTGTGTGTGAGAGAGTGTGTGTGTGTGTGTGAGAGAGTGTGTGTGTGTGTGTGAGAGAGTGTGTGTGTGTGTGTGAGAGAGTGTGTGTGTGTGTGTGAGAGAGTGTGTGTGTGTGTGTGAGAGAGTGTGTGTGTGTGTGTGAGAGAGTGTGTGTGTGTGTGTGAGAGAGTGTGTGTGTGTGTGTGAGAGAGTGTGTGTGTGTGTGTGAGAGAGTGTGTGTGTGTGTGTGAGAGAGTGTGTGTGTGTGTGTGAGAGAGTGTGTGTGTGTGTGTGAGAGAGTGTGTGTGTGTGTGTGAGAGAGAGTGTGTGTGAGAGAGAGTGTGTGTGAGAGAGTGTGTGTGTGTGTGAGAACATAGAAAATACAGCACAGAACAGGCCCTTCGGCCCACGATGTTGTGCCGAACCTTTGTCCTAGATTAATCATAGATTATCATTGAATTTACAGTGCAGAAGGAGGCCATTCGGCCCTTTGAGTCTGCACCGGCTCTTGGAAAGAGCACCCTACCCAAACTCAACACCTCCACCCAACACCAAGGGCAATTTTGGACATTAAGGGCAATTTATCATGGCCAATCCACCTACCCTGCACATCTTTGGACTGTGGGAGGAAACCGGGGCACCCGGAGGAAACCCATGCAGACACGGGGAGGACGTGCAGACTCCGCACAGACAGTGACCCAAGCCGGAATCGAACCTGGGACCCTGGAGCTGTGAAGCAATTGTGCTAGCCACAATGATACCGTGCTGCCCTTAAAAACAAATAAATCGACACTATCATTTTCCCGTAATCCATGTACCTATCCAATAGCTGCTTGAAGGTCCCTAATGTTTCCGATTCAACTACTTCCACAGGCAGTGCATTCCATGCCCCCACTACTCTCTGGGTAAAGAACCGACCTCTGATATCCCTCCTATATCTTCCACCTTTCACCTTAAATTTATGTCCCCTTGTAATGGTGTGTTCCACCCGGGGAAAAAGTCTCTGACTGTCTACTCTATCTATTCCCCTGATCATCTTATAAACCTCTATCAAGTCGCCCCTCATCCTTCTCCGTTCTAATGAGAAAAGGCCTAGCACCCTCAACCTTTCCTCGTAAGACCTACTCTCCATTCCAGGCAACATCCTGGTAAATCTTCTTTGCACCTTTTCCAAAGCTTCCACATCCTTCCTAAAATGAGGCGACCAGAACTGTACACAGTACTCCAAATGTGGCCTTACCAAAGTTTTGTACAGCTGCATCATCACCTCACGGCTCTTAAATTCAATCCCTCTGTTAATGAACGCGAGCACACCATAGGCCTTCTTCACAGCTCTATCCACTTGAGTGGCAACTTTCAAAGATGTATGAACATAGACCCCAAGGTCTCTCTGCTCCTCCAAATTGCCAAGAACTCTACTGTTAACCCTGTATTCCGCATTCATATTTGTCCTTCCAAAATGGACAACCTCACACTTTTCAGGGTTAAACTCCATCTGCCACTTCTCAGCCCAGCTCACTCACTGAGAGAGTGTGCGTGAGTGAGTGTGTGAGAGAGTGCGTGTGTGTGAGAGAGTGCGTGTTTGTGAGAGAGTGTGAGAGTGTGGCAGTGTGTGTGAGTGAGTGTGATAGTGTGGCAGTGTGTGAGGGTGTGTGTGAGAGAGTGCGTGTGTGTGAGAGAGTGCGTGTGTGTGAGAGAGTGCGTGTGTGTGTGAGAGAGTGCGTGTGTGTGTGAGAGAGTGCGTGTGTGTGAGAGAGAGTGCGTGTGTGTGAGAGAGAGTGCGTTTGTGCGAGAGAGTGTGCGAGAGTGTGTGTGCGAGAGGGTGTGTGAGTGTGAGAGAGGGTGTGTGAGTGTGAGAGAGGGTGTGTGAGTGTGAGAGGGTGTGTGAGTGTGAGAGGGTGTGTGAGTGTGAGAGAGGGTGTGTGAGTGTGAGAGAGGGTGTGTGAGTGTGAGAGAGGGTGTGTGAGTGTGAGAGAGGGTGTGTGAGTGTGAGAGAGAGAGTGTGTGAGTGTGAGAGAGAGAGTGTGTGAGTGTGAGAGAGAGAGTGTGTGAGTGTGAGAGAGAGAGTGTGTGAGTGTGAGAGAGAGAGAGTGTGTGAGTGTGAGAGAGAGAGAGTGTGTGAGTGTGAGAGAGAGAGAGTGTGTGAGTGTGAGAGAGAGAGAGTGTGTGAGTGTGAGAGAGAGAGAGTGTGTGAGTGTGAGAGAGAGAGAGTGTGTGAGTGTGAGAGAGAGAGAGTGTGTGAGTGTGAGAGAGAGAGAGTGTGTGAGTGTGAGAGAGAGAGAGTGTGTGAGTGTGAGAGAGAGAGAGTGTGTGAGTGTGAGAGAGAGAGAGTGTGTGAGTGTGAGAGAGAGAGAGTGTGTGAGTGTGAGAGAGAGAGAGTGTGTGAGTGTGAGAGAGAGAGAGTGTGTGAGTGTGAGAGAGAGAGAGTGTGTGAGTGTGAGAGAGAGAGAGTGTGTGAGTGTGAGAGAGAGAGAGTGTGTGAGTGTGAGAGAGAGAGAGTGTGTGAGTGTGAGAGAGAGAGAGTGTGTGAGTGTGAGAGAGAGAGAGTGTGTGAGTGTGAGAGAGAGAGAGTGTGTGAGTGTGAGAGAGAGAGAGTGTGTGAGTGTGAGAGAGAGAGAGAGTGTGTGAGTGTGAGAGAGAGAGAGTGTGTGAGTGTGAGAGAGAGAGAGTGTGTGAGTGTGAGAGAGAGAGAGTGTGTGAGTGTGAGAGAGAGAGAGTGTGTGAGTGTGAGAGAGAGAGAGTGTGTGAGTGTGAGAGAGAGAGAGTGTGTGAGTGTGAGAGAGAGAGAGTGTGTGAGTGTGAGAGAGAGAGAGTGTGTGAGTGTGAGAGAGAGAGAGTGTGTGAGTGTGAGAGAGAGAGAGTGTGTGAGTGTGAGAGAGAGAGAGTGTGTGAGTGTGAGAGAGAGAGAGTGTGTGAGTGTGAGAGAGAGAGAGTGTGTGAGTGTGAGAGAGAGAGAGTGTGTGAGTGTGAGAGAGAGAGAGTGTGTGAGTGTGAGAGAGAGAGAGTGTGTGAGTGTGAGAGAGAGAGAGTGTGTGAGTGTGAGAGAGAGAGAGTGTGTGAGTGTGAGAGAGAGAGAGTGTGTGAGTGTGAGAGAGAGAGAGTGTGTGAGTGTGAGAGAGAGAGAGTGTGTGAGTGTGAGAGAGAGAGAGTGTGTGTGAGTGTGAGAGAGAGAGAGTGTGTGTGAGTGTGAGAGAGAGAGAGTGTGTGTGAGTGTGAGAGAGAGAGAGTGTGTGTGAGTGTGAGAGAGAGAGAGTGTGTGTGAGTGTGAGAGAGAGAGAGTGTGTGTGAGTGTGAGAGAGAGAGAGTGTGTGTGAGTGTGAGAGAGAGAGAGTGTGTGTGAGTGTGAGAGAGAGAGAGTGTGTGTGAGTGTGAGAGAGAGAGAGTGTGTGTGAGTGTGAGAGAGAGAGAGTGTGTGTGAGTGTGAGAGAGAGAGAGTGTGTGTGAGTGTGAGAGAGAGAGAGTGTGTGTGAGTGTGAGAGAGAGAGAGTGTGTGTGAGTGTGAGAGAGAGAGAGTGTGTGTGAGTGTGAGAGAGAGAGAGTGTGTGTGAGTGTGAGAGAGAGAGAGTGTGTGTGAGTGTGAGAGAGAGAGAGTGTGTGTGAGTGTGAGAGAGAGAGAGTGTGTGTGAGTGTGAGAGAGAGAGAGTGTGTGTGAGTGTGAGAGAGAGAGAGTGTGTGTGAGTGTGAGAGAGAGAGAGTGTGTGTGAGTGTGAGAGAGAGAGAGTGTGTGTGAGTGTGAGAGAGAGAGAGTGTGTGTGAGTGTGAGAGAGAGAGAGTGTGTGTGAGTGTGAGAGAGAGAGAGTGTGTGTGAGTGTGAGAGAGAGAGAGTGTGTGTGAGTGTGAGAGAGAGAGAGTGTGTGTGAGTGTGAGAGAGAGAGAGAGTGTGTGAGTGTGAGAGAGAGAGAGAGTGTGTGAGTGTGAGAGAGAGAGAGAGTGTGTGAGTGTGAGAGAGAGAGAGAGTGTGTGAGTGTGAGAGAGAGAGAGAGTGTGTGAGTGTGAGAGAGAGAGAGAGTGTGTGAGTGTGAGAGAGAGAGAGAGAGTGTGTGAGTGTGAGAGAGAGAGAGAGTGTGTGAGTGTGAGAGAGAGAGAGAGTGTGTGAGTGTGAGAGAGAGAGAGAGTGTGTGAGTGTGAGAGAGAGAGAGAGAGTGTGTGAGTGTGTGAGTGAGTGTGAGAGAGAGAGCGTGTGTGTGAGCGTGAGAGAGAGAGCGTGTGTGTGAGCGTGAGAGAGAGAGCGTGTGTGTGAGCGTGAGAGAGAGAGCGTGTGTGTGAGCGTGAGAGAGAGAGCGCGTGTGTGAGCGTGAGAGAGAGAGCGCGTGTGTGAGCGCGAGAGAGAGAGAGCGCGTGTGTGAGCGCGAGAGAGAGAGCGCGTGTGTGAGCGCGAGAGAGAGAGCGCGTGTGTGAGCGCGAGAGAGAGAGCGCGTGTGTGAGCGCGAGAGAGAGAGCGCGTGTGTGAGCGCGAGAGAGAGAGCGCGTGTGTGAGCGCGGCAGCGCGCGAGAGTGTGTGTGATCTTACTGAAGTAACTTCCAGAGCAATAGTGTGAAATAAACTTTCAGGAAAAAGTCTTTACTGATGGGTTATTTTCAATTGAATGACTCACTCCAAGGGTAAAATGTGCACACTCGCTTCCGAATACATTGTTCACAGGAACTTGGGGGAAACACCTTTTGAAGTATCTGTGAAATGAAAGAACAATCTAACAACAATCATGGTAACAGCTGCATTTCACTCTTTAATGTAGATAAAAATCTCACTGTGGATTTAGACGAAAAAGTGGGCACTTAACGAAAGAGGGAGAAATGCCGAGGATGGTCAAGTGTCCAGTTTCTGGGACCTAAACAAAGAGGGTGAAGTAGGAGAGTGTGTGACGGGAATTCATGAATGGGGCGCTGATGGAATGTGCAGGTTTGGGAAGAGAAGACACTGGCCGAAATTCTCCGGTTGTTGCGATTCACTTTTCCCACTGATAACGCAAACCCGCCTGCGGGTTTCCCGGTCACTTCAATGGGAAACCCCATTGACAAGCAGCAGGAGCAGGGGATCCCTCCGCCAGCGAATGGCGCTCCGCACGGAAACTCCAGCTCCATTTTCAGAAGGCCCTGGCTCCGATCAGGGCAATGAGCAGAGACAAGCTGACAGCAAAATAAAGATGGTTTACGATGGCTGCAGTCATGAAGGATAACACTTTGAGAAAGGGCCGTTTTCGGACAGCGGGAATCGAATTGGGAAGATTCAAACGTGGGATTTCAGGATTCGGGAGGGGAAAGGGAGATTGGGGATATGGGGTGGTAGCTCAAAGCAAATTGATGGCCAGGGAGGTCCCATTAGTGGTGTTAAATGGGTCAGGGAACGTGCCTGAGGAGAAGGAACCGTTAACAATATCAGCTCACATGGGGATTGCGGTGTCAGGGTAGAAGGATGTGTCTCAGGGCCTCTGGGGGGGCATAAGGAGAACAAAAAACAAAGAACAAAGAAAAGTACAGCACAGGAACAGGCCCTTCGGCCCTCCAAGCCTGCACCGACCATGCTGCCCGACTAAACTACAATCTTCTACACTTCCGGGGTCCGTATCCCTCTATTCCCATCCTAGTCATGTATTTGTCAAGACGCCTCTTTTTAAAAAAATAAATTTAGAGTACCCAATTCATTTTTTCCAATTAAGGGGCAATTTATCGTGGCCAATCCGCCTAACCTGCACATCTTTTGGTTGTGGGGGCGAAACCCACGCAGACACGGGGTGAATGTGCAAACTCCACACAGACAGTGACCCGGGGCCGGGATCGAACCTGGGACCTTTGCGCCTTGAGGCAGCAGTGCTAACCACTGTGCCACCGTGCTGCCTTTAAGATGCCTCTTAAACATCGCTATCGTCCCTGCTTCCACCACCTCCTCCGGCAGCGAATTCCAGGCACCCACTACCCTTTGTGTAAAGATATCCCTCGCACACCTCCTCTAAACCTTGCCCCTCGCTTCTGAAACCAAGTCTCCTTGTAATTGACTCTTCCACCCTGGGAAAAAGCTTCTGACTATCCACTCTGTCCATGACCCTCATATTAAACTCCATCTGCCATTTCTCCGCCCAAGTCTCCAAACAATCTAAATCCTGTTGTATCCTCTGACAGTCCTCATCGCTATCCGCAATTCCACCAACCTTTGTGTCGTCTGTAAACTTACTAATCAGGCCAGTTGCATTGTCCCATCAACTGACGATTGAAAGTCTCCCACATGTCAGATGTTGATTTACCCTCAAACAGCTGCCTCCAATGTAAATTCTTCAGTTCCTGCCTAATATTGTAATAATTAGCCTTTCCCCAATTCAGCACATTCACCCTAGGACCACTCTTATCCTTGTCCACCAGTACTTTAAAACTTACTGAATTGTGGTCACTGTTCTCGAGATGCACCCCTACTGCCAGTATGGCCCCTTCCCCAGTTGGACTGTCTACACACTGTTTCAAGAAGCCCTGCTGGATGCTCCTTACAAACTCTGTCCCATCCAAGCCCCTAGCACTAAGTGAGTCCCAGCCAATACAGGGGGCAGTTAAAATCACCCACCACAACAACCCTGTTGCTTTTACATCTTTCCAAAATCTGTCTACGTACCCATACAGGTGGAAGAGAAACCAGAGAAGGATTTGAGAAATGAACCATAGACAGCTAAGGACTGAGGAGAGGTTGGTTCAAGGGGCAGAGACAGCTGGAAGGATGGTTTCCGTTTTTGTGATGAATGATGACATGAACCTGTTCGATTTGACAGCCGCTAGATCGATGGCACCTACAAGAATAGCAAGGTGGGCGCTCCTCTGCCAACTTGCATGAAGTAGAAGGTAGGAAAATCTGACCAATGTCGGAAAAAAAGCTGAAATCTTTCAGCTGGGTCACGGCACAAGTCTTGACGGCTGAAAGCAAACTGAGAGTGAGAGTGAAACGAGACACGCCGGTTTTGTATCTGAAGCTCGAAAAGGCCACAAATTTTGATTTTTGGCACTCTACATGCTACACCTTCCTGTATCCCTACAGTGCAGAAGGAGACCATTCGGCCCATCGAGTATGCACTGACCCTCTGAAAGAGCACCCTACCTAGACCCACTCCGCCATCCTATCCCCGTAACCCCACCCAACCTGAACATCTTTGGACACTAAGGGACAATTTAACACGGCCAATCCACCTAACCTGCACATCTTTGAACACTAAGGGACAATTTAACATGGCCAATCCACCTAACCTGCACATCTTTGGACACTAAGGGACAATTTATCATGGCCAATCCACCTAACCTGCACATCTTTGGACACTAAGGGACAATTTAACACGGCCAATCCACCTAACCTGCACATCTTTGGACACTAAGCGACAATTTAACACGGCCAATCCACCTAACCTGCCCATATTTGGACACTAAGGGGCAATTTATCATGGCCAATCCACCTAACCTGCACATCTTTGGACACTAAGGGACAATTTATCATGGTCAATCCACCTAACCTGCACATCTTTGGACATAGAACATAGAACATAGAAAATACAGCACAGAACAGGCCCTTCGGCCCACGATGTTGTGCCGAACCTTTGTCCTAGATTAATCATAGATTATCATTGAATTTACAGTGCAGAAGGAGGCCATTCGGCCCTTTGAGTCTGCACCGGCTCTTGGAAAGAGCACCCTACCCAAACTCAACACCTCCACCCAACACCAAGGGCAATTTGGACATTAAGGGCAACTTATCATTGGCCAATTCACCCAACCCGCACATCTCCGGACTGTGGGAGGAAACCGGAGCACCCGGAGGAAACCCACGCAGACACGGGGAGGACGTGCAGACTCCGCACAGACAGTGACCCAGCGGGGAATCGAACCTGGGACCCTGGAGCTGTGAAGCAATTGTGCTATCCACAATGCGACCGTGCTGCCCTTGAGAACAAATGAATCTACACTATATCATTTTACCGTAATCCATGTACCTATCCAATAGCTGCTTGAAGGTCCCTAATGTTTCCGACTCAACTACTTCCACAGGCAGTGCATTCCATGCCCCCACTACTCTCTGGGTAAAGAACCTACCTCTGACATCCCCCCTATATCTTCCACCTTTCACCGTAAATTTATGTCCCCTTGTAATGGTGTGTTCCACCCGGGGAAAAAGTCTCTGACTGTCTACTCTATCTATTCCCCTGATCATCTTATAAACCTCTATCAAGTCGCCCCTCATCCTTCTCCGTTCTAATGAGAAAAGGCCTAGCACCCTCAACCTTTCCTCGTAAGACCTACTCTCCATTCCAGGCAACATCCTGGTAAATCTTCTTTGCACCTTTTCCAAAGCTTCCACATCCTTCCTAAAATGAGGCGACCAGAACTGTACACAGTACTCCAAATGTGGCCTTACCAAAGTTTTGTACAGCTGCATCATCATCTCACGGCTCTTAAATTCAATCCCTCTGTTAATGAACGCGAGCACACCATAGGCCTTCTTCACAGCTCTATCCACTTGAGTGGCAACTTTCAAAGATGTATGAACATAGACCCCAAGATCTCTCTGCTCCTCCACATTGCCAAGAACTCTACCGTTAACCCTGTATTCCGCATTCATATTTGTCCTTCCAAAATGGACAACCTCACACTTTTCAGGGTTAAACTCCATCTGCCACTTCTCAGCCCAGCTCTGCATCCTATCTATGTCTCTTTGCAGCCGACAACAGCCCTCCGTACTATCCACAACTCCACCAATCTTCGCATCGTCTGCAAATTTACTGACCCACCCTTCAACTCCCTCATCCAAGTCATTAATGAAAATCACAAACAGCAGAGGACCCAGAACTGATCCCTGCAGTACGCCACTGGTAACTGGGATCCAGGCTGAATATTTGCCATCCACCACCACTCTCTGACTTCTATCAGTTAGCCAGTTCGTTATCCAACTGGCCAAATTTCCCACTATCCCATGCCTCCTTACTTTCTGCATAAGCCTACCATGGGGAACTTTATCAAATGCCTTACTAAAATCCATGTACACTACATCCACTGCTTTACCTTCATCCACATGCTTGGTCACCTCCTCAAAGAATTCAATAAGACTTGTAAGGCAAGACCTACCCCTCACAAATCCGTGCTGACTATCCCTAATCAAGCAGTGTCTTTCCAGATGCTCAGAAATCCTATCCTTCAGTACCCTTTCCATTACTTTGCCTACCACCGAAGTAAGACGAACTGGCCTGTAATTCCCAGGGTTATCCCTCGTCCCTTTTTTGAACAGGGGCATGACATTCGCCACTCTCCAATCCCCTGGTACCACCCCTGTTGACAGTGAGGACGAAAAGATCATTGCCAACGGCTCTGCAATTTCATCTCTTGCTTCCCATAGAATCCTTGGATATATCCCGTCAGGCCCGGGGGACTTGTCTATCCTCAAGTTTTTCAAAATGCCCAACACATCTTCCTTCCTAACAAGTATTTCCTCGAGCTTACCAGTCTGTTTCACACTGTCCTCTCCAACAATATCGCCCCTCTCATTTGTAAATACAGAAGAAAAGTACTCGTTCAAGACCTCGCCTATCTCTTCAGACTCAATACACAATCTCCCGCTACTATCCTTGATCGGACCTACCCTCACTCTAGTCATTCTCATATTTCTCACATATGTGTAAAAGGCCTTGGGGTTTTCCTTGATCCTACCTGCCAAAGATTGTTCATGCCCTCTCTTAGCTCTCCTAATCCCTTTCTTCAGTTCCCTCCTGGCTATCTTGTATCCCTCCAATGCCCTGCCTGAACCTTGTTTCCTCAGCCTTACATAAGTCACCTTTTTCCTCTTAACAAGACATTCAACCTCTCTTGTCAACCATGGTTCCCTCACTCGACCATCTCTTCCCTGCCTGACAGGGACATACATATCAAGGACACGTAGCACCTGTTCCTTGAACAAGTTCCACATTTCACTTGTGTCCTTCCCTGCCAGCCTATGTTCCCAACTTATGCACTTCAATTCTTGTCTGACAACATCGTATTTACCCTTCCCCCAATTGTAAACCTTGCCCTGTTGCACGTACCTATCCCTCTCCATTACTAAAGTGAAAGTCACAGAATTGTGGTCACTATCTCCAAAATGCTCCCCCACTAACAAATCTATCACTTGCCTTGGCTCATTACCCAGTACTAAATCCAATATTGCCCCTCCTCTGGTCGGACAATCTACATACTGTGTTAGAAAAGCTTCCTGGACACACTGCACAAACACCACCCCATCCAAACTATTTGATCTAAAGAGTTTCCACTCAATATTTGGGAAGTTAAAGTCGCCCATGACTACTACCCTATGACTTCTGCACCTTTCCAAAATCTGTTTCCCAATCTGTTCCTCCACATCTCTGCTACTATTGGGGGGCCTATAGAAAACTCCTAACAAGGTGACTGCTCCTTTCCTATTTCTGACTTCAACCCATACTACCTCAGTAGGCTGATACTCCTCGAACTGCCTTTCTGCAGCTGTTATACTATCTCTAATTAATAATGCCACCCCCCCCACCTCTTTTACCACCCTCCCTAATCTTATTGAAACATCTATAACCAGGGGCCTCCAACAACCATTTCTGCCCCTCTTCTATCCAAGTTTCCGTGATGGCCACCACATCGTAGTCCCAAGTACCGATCCATGCCTTAAGTTCACCCACCTTATTCCTGATGCTTCTTGCGTTGAAGTACACACAGTTCAACCCATCTCCGTGCCTGCAAGTACTCTCCTTTGTCAGTGTTCCCTTCCCCACTGCCTCATTACACGCTTTGGCGTCCTGAATATCGGTTACCTTAGTTGCTGGACTACAAATCCGGTTCCCATTCCCCTGCCAAATTAGTTTAAACCCTCCCGAAGAGTACTAGAAAACCTCCCTCCCAGGATATTGGTGCCCCTCTGGTTCAGATGCAACCCGTCCTGCTTGTACAGGTCCCACCTTCCCCAGAATGCGCTCCAATTATCCAAACACCTGAAGCCCTCCCTCCTACACCATTCCTGCAGCCACGTGTTCAGCTGGACTCTCTCCCTATTCCTAGCCTCGCTCTCACATGGCACCGGCAACAAACCAGAGATGACAACTCTGTCTGTCCTGGCTTTTAACTTCCAGCCTAACTCCCTAAACTTGTTTATTACCTCCACACCCCTTTTCCTACCTATGTCGTTGGTACCAATGTGCACCACGACTTCTGGCTGCTCACCCTCCCCCTTAAGGATCCTGAAGACACGATCCGAGACATCCCTGGCCCTGGCACCCGGGAGGCAACATACCTTCCGGGAGTCTCGCTCGCGACCACAGAATCTCCTATCTATTCCCCTAACCATTGAATCTCCTACAACTATTGTTTTTCTATTCTCCCCCCTTCCCTTCTGAGCCCCAGAGCCAGACTCAGTGCCAGAGACCTGGCCGCTAGGGCCTTCCCCCGGTCGGTCATCCCCCCCCAACAGCATCCAAAACGGTATACTTGTTTTGAAGGGGAACGGCCACAAGGGATCCCTGCACTTTCTGCCTGTTTGTTTTTTTCCCCCTGACTGTAACCCAGCTATTCTTGTCCTGTACCTTGGGTGTGGTTACCTCCTTGTAACTCTTCTCAATCACCCCCTCTGCCTCCCGGATGATCCGAAGTTCATCCAGCTTCAGCTCCAGTTCCCTAACACGGTCTTTGAGGAGCTGAAGTTGGGTGCACTTCCCGCAGGTATAGTCAGCGGGGACACCGGTGGTATCCCTCACCACCCACATCCTACAGGAGGAGCATGCAACTGTCCTAGCCTCCATCCCCTCTTACCTGACAGAATATAGCTGCCCTGTGGACTAACTAGATCTCCGCCCTCCTACTCTGCTCCCAGTCAGCTACACTTTCTGTAAACTCCTGGCTCTCTTCGCACTCTTTGCGGAAATGTCGGAAACAAAATGAAAGGAGCACCTTACTCCCTCCTCACCTAACTCCCTCAGTCACCAAACTCTTACTATAGCACTCAAAATGCACCAAATTCAGCACTCCCTCGGTCACCAAACTCTCACTATAGCACTCAAATGCACCAAATTCAGCACTCAGTGCAAACTAAGGGACAATTTATCATGGCCAATCCAACTAACCTGTACATCTTTGGACACTAAGGGACAATTTAGCATGGCCAATCCACCTAACCTGCACATCTTTGGACACTAAGGGACAATTTAACATGGCCAATCCACCTAACCTGCACATCTTTGGACACTAAGGGACAATTTATCATGGCCAATCCACCTAACCTGCACATCTTTGGACACTAAGGGACAATTTAACATGGCCAACCCACCTAACCTGCACATCTTTGGACACTAAGGGACAATTTAACACGGCCAACCCACCTAACCTGTACATCTTTGGACACTAAGGGACAATTTAACATGGCCAATCCACCTAACCTGCACATCTTTGGACACTAAGGGACAATTTATCATGGCTAATCCACCAAACCTGCACATCTTTGGACACTAAGGGACAATTTAACATGGTCAATCCACCTAACCTGTACATCTTTGGACACTAAGGGGTAATTTAACATGGCCAATCCACCTAACCTGCACATCTTTGGACACTAAGGGGTAATTTAACATGGCCAATCCACCTAACCTGCACATCTTTGGACACTAAGGGACAATTTAACATGGCCAATCCACCTAACCTGTACATCTTTGGACACTAAGGGGTAATTTAACATGGCCAATCCACCTAACCTGCACATCTTTGGACTCTAAGGGACCATTTATCACGGCCACTCCACCTAACCTGTACATCTTTGGACACTAAGGGACAATTTAACATGGCCAATCCACCTAACCTGCACATCTTTGGACACTAAGGGACAATTTATCATGGCCAATCCACCTAACCTGTACATCTTTGGACACTAAGGGACAATTTATCATGGCCAATCCACCTAACCTGCACATCTTTGGACACTAAGGGACAATTTATCATGGCCAATCCACCTAACCTGCACATCTTTGGACACTAAGGGACAATTTATCATGGCCAATCCACCTAACCTGTACATCTTTGGACACTAAGGGCAATTTATCATGGCCAATCCACCTAACCTGTACATCTTTGGACACTAAGGGACAATTTATCGTGGCCAATCCACCTAACCTGCACATCTTTGGACACTAAGGGACAATTTATCGTGGCCAATCCACCTAACCTGCACATCTTTGGGCTGTGTGAGGAAACCGGAGCACCCGGAGGAAACCCACGCACACACGGGGAGAACGTGCAGACTCCACACAGTCACCCGAGGCCGGAATTGAACCCGGGTCCCTGGTGCTGTGAGGCAGCAGAGCTAAGCACTGTGTCACCGTGACACCCTGCACTGTGAGGCAGCAGTGCTAACCACTTTGTCACCGTGACACCCTGCGCTGTGAGGCAGCAGTGCTAACCACTGTGTCACCGTGCGGCCCTGCGCTGTGAGGCAGCAGTGCTAATCACTGTGTCACCATGCGGCCCTGCGCTGTGAGGCAGCAGTGCTAACCACTTTGTCACCGTGACACCCTGCGCTGTGAGGCAGCAGTGCTAATCACTGTGTCACTGTGCGGCCCTGCGCTGTGAGGCAGCAGTGCTAATCACAGTGTCACCGTGCGGCCCTGCGCTGTGAGGCAGCAGTGCTAATCACTGTGTCACCGTGCGGCCCTGCGCTGTGAGGCAGCAGTGCTAATCACTGTGTCACCGTGCGGCCCTGCGCTGTGAGGCAGCAGTGCTAATCACTGTGTCACCGTGCGGCCCTGCGCTGTGAGGCAGCAGTGCTAATCACTGTGTCACCGTGCGGCCCTGGCGCTGTGAGGCAGCAGTGCTAATCACTGTGTCACCGTGCGGCCCTGCGCTGTGAGGCAGCAGTGCTAATCACTGTGTCACCGTGCGGCCCTGCGCTGTGAGGCAGCAGAGCTAACCACTGTGTCACCGTGACACCCTGCGCTGTGAGGCAGCAGTGCTAATCACTGTGTCACCGTGCGGCCCTGCGCTGTGAGGCAGCAGTGCTAATCACTGTGTCACCGTGCGACCCTGCGCTGTGAGGCAGCAGAGCTAACCACTGTGTCACCGTGCGGCCCTGCGCTGTGAGGCAGCAGTGCTAATCACTGTGTCACCGTGCGGCCCTGCGCTGTGAGGCAGCAGTGCTAACCACTGTGTCACCGTGACACCCTGCGCTGTGAGGCAGCAGTGCTAACCACTGTGTCACCGTGCGGCCCTGCGCTGTGAGGCAGCAGTGCTAATCACTGAGTCACCGTGCGGCCCTGCGCTGTGAGGCAGCAGTGCTAATCACTGTGTCACCATGCGGCCCTGCGCTGTGAGGCAGCAGTGCTAACCACTGTGTCACCGTGACACCCTGCGCTGTGAGGCAGCAGTGCTAATCACTGTGTCACCGTGCGGCCCTGGCACTGTGAGGCAGCAGTGCTAATCACTGTGTCACCGTGCGGCCCTGCGCTGTGAGGCAGCAGTGCTAATCACTGAGTCACCGTGCGGCCCTGCGCTGTGAGGCAGCAGTGCTAATCACTGTGTCACCGTGCGGCCCTGCGCTGTGAGGCAGCAGTGCTAATCACTGTGTCACCGTGCGGCCCTGCGCTGTGAGGCAGCAGTGCTAATCACTGTGTCACCGTGCGGCCCTGCGCTGTGAGGCAGCAGTGCTAACCACTGTGTCACCGTGCGGCCCTGCGCTGTGAGGCAGCAGTGCTAATCACTGTGTCACCGTGCGGCCCTGCGCTGTGAGGCAGCAGTGCTAATCACTGTGTCACCGTGCGGCCCTGCGCTGTGAGGCAGCAGTGCTAACCATTGTGCCACCGGGCCACCCAACTCGGTGTCTATAATGAACATGACATTGTCTTTTTACGGGTAAAAGAAATAAAGTTGATGGAATTCCACTGTATGGGTCTCTCTCATTTGCATTTGGAAACATTGCAGGTCAGCAAAGTGGGCACTCCACTGGCTGAGTATCAGGGCCCAAGGCAGTAAATTTCAAACTGCACCAATTGATTCCGAATGTTGCCTCGTTCGTCCCCAACACCCCAGAGCACCCCCCCCCCCCCCCACCCCCCCCCCCAACCCCCCAAACAACATCTGAAACACAGACTTGGTGCCTCTGACAAATCAAATGGAGCAACAATCCGAAAATCACAGAGAGCTGGCTACATGCTGGATATTGCGTGGAGTCACTCAGGGGGAATGAGGCGTCAGAATCACTTTGCATCTTGAAAGATGCTTCAGTGAAGAGAGCATCTGGTTACGTCAACTCTTCAATCGTGTGTTGCCTTTCGGGGGTCTTATGACTGCTTGTCCTTCAAATCGAAGCCAATCTGGCAGCTCGGAATATCCTTCCAATCAGCTTTTCCCTCCGGGCCAATTAAAGATTCGGAGCACTGTGGGATCTCTGGAATGTTACAACCATTCCCTTTAGGGAACAAAAGCTTTTTTGGTGACTGTTTGCCAACAAAACGATTGGTGGTTTGACACGGGATGACCACACCATCGTCCTCCAACACCCTCTCCACCTCCGTCCAGCTGGGTGTGACGGCTCTCACCGGCTCCCATTCTGATCTATCTAATCGTAGTCCGTGAATCACCGGCAATGTCTTCTCTTCCTGTTCCCGCACCCTTACCTCTGGTGTCCCTCCCCCCCAAGGATCTATCGCTGACCCCCTCCTATTTCACATCGACGTGCTGTCCCTCAGCGACATCATCGGAAAGCACAGCGTTAGTTTTCACACTGAGGACAGCCAGCTCGACCTCACCCCCACCTCTCTCGCCTCCTCCGCTGTCTCGAAATGAGCACACTGCTTATCCCACACCCAGTACCGGATGAGCAGGAATTCCCCCCAATTAAATACTGGGAAGACTGAAGCCATTGTTTTTGGACCCCTGACCCGGGACACACTGACCCTGACCCGGGACACACTGACCCTGACCCTGACCCGGGACACAGTGACCCTGACCCGGGACACAGTGACCCTGACCCGGGACACACTGACCCTGACCCTGACCCGGGACACACTGTCCCTGACCCGGGACACAGTGACCCTGACACGGGACACACTGACCCTGACCCGGGACACACTGTGTGATGGGGGACGGCGGTGTGATGGGGGACGGCGGTGTGATCGGGGACGGCGGTGTGATCGGGGACGGCGGTGTGATCGGGGACGGCGGTGTGATCGGGGACGGCGGTGTGATCGGGGACGGCGGTGTGATCGGGGACGGCGGTGTGATCGGGGACGGCGGTGTGATCGGGGACGGCGGTGTGATCGGGGACGGCGGTGTGATCGGGGACGGCGGTGTGATCGGGGACGGCGGTGTGATCGGGGACGGCGGCGTGATCGGGGACGGCGGCGTGATGGGGGACGGCGGCGTGATGGGGGACGGCGGTGTGATCGGGGACGGCGGTGTGATCGGGGACGGCGGTGTGATCGGGGACGGCGGTGTGATCGGGGACGGCGGTGTGATCGGGGACGGCGGTGTGATCGGGGACGGCGGTGTGATCGGGGACGGCGGTGTGATCGGGGACGGCGGTGTGATCGGGGACGGCGGTGTGATGGGGGACGGCGGTGTGATCGGGGACGGCGGTGTGATCGGGGACGGCGGTGTGATCGGGGACGGCGGTGTGATGGGGGACGGCGGTGTGATGGGGGACGGCGGTGTGATTGGGGACGGCGGTGTGATCGGGGACGGCGGTGTGATCGGGGACGGCGGTGTGATCGGGGACGGCGGTGTGATCGGGGACGGCGGTGTGATGGGGGACGGCGGTGTGATCGGGGACGGCGGTGTGATCGGGGACGGCGGTGTGATGGGGGACGGCGGTGTGATGGGGGACGGCGGTGTGATCGGGGACGGCGGTGTGATCGGGGACGGCGGTGTGATCGGGGACGGCGGTGTGATCGGGGACGGCGGTGTGATCGGGGACGGCGGTGTGATCGGGGACGGCGGTGTGATCGGGGACGGCGGTGTGATCGGGGACGGCGGTGTGATCGGGGACGGCGGTGTGATCGGGGACGGCGGTGTGATCGGGGACGGCGGTGTGATCGGGGACGGCGGTGTGATCGGGGACGGCGGTGTGATCGGGGACGGCGGCGTGATCGGGGACGGCGGCGTGATGGGGGACGGCGGCGTGATGGGGGACGGCGGCGTGATGGGGGACGGCGGCGTGATGGGGGACGGCGGCGTGATCGGGGACGGCGGCGTGATCGGGGACGGCGGCGTGATCGGGGACGGCGGCGTGATCGGGGACGGCGGTGTGATCGGGGACGGCGGTGTGATCGGGGACGGCGGTGTGATCGGGGACGGCGGTGTGATGGGGGACGGCGGTGTGATCGGGGACGGCGGTGTGATCGGGGACGGCGGTGTGATCGGGGACGGCGGTGTGATGGGGGACGGCGGTGTGATGGGGGACGGCGGTGTGATTGGGGACGGCGGTGTGATCGGGGACGGCGGTGTGATCGGGGACGGCGGTGTGATCGGGGACGGCGGTGTGATGGGGGACGGCGGTGTGATGGGGGACGGCGGTGTGATGGGGGACGGCGGTGTGATGGGGGACGGCGGTGTGATGGGGGACGGCGGTGTGATGGGGGACGGCGGTGTGATGGGGGACGGCGGTGTGATCGGGGACGGCGGTGTGATCGGGGACGGCGGTGTGATCGGGGACGGCGGTGTGATCGGGGACGGCGGTGTGATCGGGGACGGCGGTGTGATCGGGGACGGCGGTGTGATCGGGGACGGCGGCGTGATCGGGGACGGCGGCGTGATCGGGGACGGCGGCGTGATCGGGGACGGCGGCGTGATCGGGGAGGGCGGCGTGATCGGGGAGGGCGGCGTGATGGGGGACGGCGGCGTGATGGGGGACGGCGGCGTGATGGGGGACGGCGGCGTGATGGGGGACGGCGGCGTGATGGGGGACGGCGGTGTGGTCGGGGACGGCGGTGGGGTCGGGGACGGCGGTGGGGTCGGGGAGGGCGGTGTGATCGGGGACGGCGGTGTGATCGGGGACGGCGGTGTGATCGGGGACGGCGGCGTGATCGGGGAGGGCGGCGTGATGGGGGACGGCGGCGTGATGGGGGACGGCGGCGTGATCGGGGACGGCGGCGTGATCGGGGACGGCGGCGTGATCGGGGACGGCGGCGTGATCGGGGACGGCGGTGTGATCGGGGACGGCGGTGTGATCGGGGACGGCGGTGTGATCGGGGACGGCGGTGTGATCGGGGACGGCGGTGTGATCGGGGAGGGCGGTGTGGTCGGGGAGGGCGGTGTGATCGGGGACGGCGGTGTGATCGGGGACGGCGGTGTGATCGGGGACGGCGGCGTGATCGGGGACGGCGGCGTGATCGGGGACGGCGGCGTGATCGGGGACGGCGGCGTGATGGGGGACGGCGGCGTGATGGGGGACGGCGGCGTGATGGGGGACGGCGGCGTGATCGGGGACGGCGGTGTGATCGGGGACGGCGGTGTGATGGGGGACGGCGGTGTGATGGGGGACGGCGGTGTGATGGGGGACGGCGGTGTGATCGGGGACGGCGGCGTGATCGGGGACGGCGGCGTGATCGGGGACGGCGGCGTGATCGGGGACGGCGGCGTGATCGGGGACGGCGGCGTGATCGGGGACGGCGGCGTGATCGGGGACGGCGGCGTGATCGGGGACGGCGGCGTGATCGGGGACGGCGGCGTGATCGGGGAGGGCGGCGTGATCGGGGAGGGCGGCGTGATCGGGGACGGCGGCGTGATCGGGGACGGCGGCGTGATCGGGGACGGCGGCGTGATGGGGGACGGCGGCGTGATGGGGGACGGCGGCGTGATGGGGGACGGCGGCGTGATGGGGGACGGCGGCGTGATCGGGGACGGCGGCGTGATCGGGGACGGCGGCGTGATCGGGGACGGCGGCGTGATCGGGGACGGCGGCGTGATGGGGGACGGCGGCGTGATGGGGGACGGCGGCGTGATCGGGGACGGCGGCGTGATCGGGGACGGCGGCGTGATCGGGGACGGCGGCGTGATCGGGGACGGCGGCGTGATCGGGGACGGCGGCGTGATCGGGGACGGCGGCGTGATCGGGGACGGCGGCGTGATCGGGGACGGCGGCGTGATCGGGGACGGCGGCGTGATCGGGGACGGCGGCGTGATCGGGGAGGGCGGCGTGATCGGGGAGGGCGGCGTGATGGGGGACGGCGGCGTGATCGGGGACGGCGGCGTGATCGGGGAGGGCGGCGTGATCGGGGACGGCGGCGTGATCGGGGACGGCGGCGTGATGGGGGACGGCGGCGTGATGGGGGACGGCGGCGTGATCGGGGACGGCGGCGTGATCGGGGACGGCGGCGTGATCGGGGACGGCGGCGTGATCGGGGACGGCGGCGTGATCGGGGACGGCGGCGTGATCGGGGACGGCGGCGTGATCGGGGACGGCGGCGTGATCGGGGACGGCGGCGTGATCGGGGAGGGCGGCGTGATCGGGGAGGGCGGCGTGATGGGGGACGGCGGCGTGATGGGGGACGGCGGCGTGATCGGGGAGGGCGGCGTGATCGGGGACGGCGGCGTGATCGGGGACGGCGGCGTGATCGGGGACGGCGGCGTGATCGGGGAGGGCGGCGTGATCGGGGAGGGCGGTGTGATCGGGGAGGGCGGACGAGCAGGGGGCGGCGGTGTGATCGGGGACGGCGGTGTGATCGGGGACGGCGGCGTGATCGGGGACGGCGGTGTGATCGGGGAGGGCGGTGTGATCGGGGAGGGCGGTGTGATCGGGGAGGGCGGACGAGCAGGGGGCGGCGGTGTGATCGGGGACGGCGGCGTGATCGGGGACGGCGGCGTGATCGGGGACGGCGGCGTGATCGGGGACGGCGGCGTGATCGGGGACGGCGGCGTGATCGGGGACGGCGGCGTGATCGGGGACGGCGGACGAGCAGGGGGCGGGGGAGGGGGTGATGACGCTGCTGTTTACACAAATTTGGTGAAAGGCCCTTTGAAGTGTTGAAGCCTGAGAGATTACACGAGGCTCCCACAGTGCCAGCCCCCTACCAACTTCCTGCAGGGACAGATCACACCGAGTGTGCGTGTGTGTGTATGTGTGTGTGTGTGGGGGGGGGGGGGGGCGGGGACAGGGGTGGAGGAGGGGGGGCTCTCATATCCCTATCCTGGACATCCATCATATACTAAAGGGTGGTAATATCGGGGCGGGGGGGAGGACTCAATTTTAATTGATATTTGGGCAATTAATGGCAGGGTAATGGGGGGGTGGGGGAGGAATTCCTGAAGCAATTAGTGTGAGAAACACCGTTTAGGAACACCGAAATTGGAAAAGGGCTAATTTGTGAGGTGATTCAGCCAGAGTGCTCGCTGACGGACACTGTCTCCCCGTCAATCAACACCCTGATTTTAATAGTCTCCTCCTTGTTTACAAACGCCTCCATGTCTTTGCCCCCTCCCTATCTCTGGAATCTCCTCCACCCCCCACAAGCCTCCGAGATCTCTGCACTCCTTTAATTCCAGCGTCTTGAACATTCCCGATTTTAATCGCTCTACCAATGACAGTCGGGCCTTAAGCTGCCTGGAACGCAGGCTGTGGAATTCCATCCCTAAACCTCTCCGCCACACCCTCCCTCAACTCCTTACCTCACATTCCCCCTTTAAGACACTCCTTCAAACTGACCTCTTTGACACCCACTTGATATCTATTTGTGTAGGCTCGGTGTGATCATTTGTTTCCTGCGAGGGGCAGCACGGTGCTGCAGTGGTTAGCACTGCTGCCTCACGGCACCGAGGTCCCAGGTTCGATCCCGGCTCTGGGTCACTGTCCGTGTGCAGTTTGCACATTCTCCCCGTGTCTGCGTGGGTTTCGCCCCAAATGATGTGCAGGGCAGGTGGATTGGCCGCGCTAAATTGCCCCTTCATTGGGAAAAATGTATTGGGTACGCTAAATTAAAAAAATAAAATAAAAATAACATTCCTGTGAGGCACCTTGGAATGTTTCATTATGTTAAAGGTGCCATATAAATGTAAGTTGTTGTGGTTCTTGGTGTTGTTCCAGGCATCGTATTGAATGAGCGGTTTAGGGGGGGGGGTTAGGTAAACAGACATGGCTTCCAGCCCAGTGCTCTGACACATCCGCAGACCTGTCAAACAAAATGGCTGAATCCTTCAGGAGGAAAACCACACGCGAGCACTGAGGGGTACCTCCTGTGTCGGTAAAACGAATGAGACAGAGCCAGAGTCATTTAACCTTCGAACATGTCCCAGCAGGCATGTCACTTTAATCGACTGGGCAACCAACGTACACAAGACTGGCGGTAACTGCTGTCACTTGACACTTCAAAGCCCCTGCCTGTGTGTTTAGGTACCATCATGCTGACCTTGATGACTACATACGCCCCGGACAGGCCCTGCTAGGCTCTCGCGTAAGTTTGAGAGATGAATGGCTCACTGAGGGAGGAGTACACATGCCGGAGAGGTCAGAGGTTAATAAGTTATCAGCAAGACTTTTGTTACATTGTTCTCTCTGCCTAATGATACGGTGTTAAGATGCTGCTACGATCAGCCTGTCTCCTCCAACCCTGATTCATGGAGGTTTCTTTCCTGACATGAAAGGCTTTGGGTGGGTCAAAGGGGACTTGATAATAGAGACACTGTCAATCAAGTCTCCCACCCGATGTCGCTGTGAGGGGCAGTAATTATCCTTGTATCCCACAGGCTGTTACCTCAAATGGCTTTAAATCATTGTCATCGCTTAACCGGAAGAACCTGTTGAGTGCCCCTTAGCGCAGAGCGGAGTTCGGATTGTGGAACAACAGGTGCGATGTTGGTTGTCACTTGCGTGCAGGACTGAGGGAGCACTGCGCTGTCGACGGTGTTGTCTCACCTGAGACACTAACCCTACCTGCCCTGTCAAGTGAGCCGAAAGAATCCAGAGGCCCTTTGCCAATGCACTTTACCCCTCAGACTGATCTCGCAAAACAGATTCTCTGGCCACCACATCACTGCTGCGTACCAGTCAGCTGCTGGTCAGGTGGGTAATAGCCCTCAGGAAGATCACAGAGCACCATTGATTGATCTTACCTTGTGGAGTACAAGTTCCCATATTGAGCAGGCAGAGGCAGGACAGGTAGATGGTTAAGTAGGCATATGGGATACTTGTCTTAATTAGCCAAGGCCTAGGGAGGTTACGATGGAGCTGTATAAAACACTCGTAGGCCACAGCTAGAGGACTGTGTGCAGCTCTAATCGCCACACTATAGGAAGGAACAGTACACCCCAGTCCAACGCCGGCATCACCACATTATAGGAAGGAAGTGATTGGATTAGAGAGGGTGCAGAGGAGATTCACAGAATGATGCCCAGGATGGAGCGTTTCAGCTTTTGAGAGAGGCTGGATAGGCTGGGGAGACGGGTGAGGGGGGGACCTGATTGAGGTGTATAAAATTATGAGGGGCATAGATAGGGTGGACAGGAAGGAGTTTTTCCCCTTAGCAGGGGGGGGGGGTCAATAACCAGGGGGCATAGATTTAACGTGGGGAGCAGGAGGTTTAGGGGGGATTTGAGGAAAAGCAGGATATTTGACTTTACTAGGCCTCACCGTCAAGTCTGTTCTGCTCCTCACCTGTCACTCGCAGGGGATTACTGGATAATGGTCAGGAAGAAAATCCCTATTCCGGGAATACTGAGGCCCAGTAGACCAATCATTGACATGCCATAAAGAGAATGAGAAACGAAGGAGAAGAGGACTGAACAACAACCAGCAAGGCCCAGACAACCACACTGAGCCTGAATCCACACCTTTTCCTGAGCCACGGTTCCACTCAAGGCATCCAGCTACTATTTCGAACCACTGTGATCCATGAGTTGGGACGGCGCCCCACACGGTCAATTTGCCCTTTCGCAGGCAAGCAGGGAGCCCACGCTGAGGACGCAACCTGACACCGTTCCCCTCAGGTCAGCCGAGGTTCCAGCTGCCACGCCCCCCCCCCCCAACCCCCGACGGGCTCAGGCGGCCCGATTAGTAGGGGGAGTGGCGAGAGTTGCCAAGCGCTGGATTAACTGGCCATTCCACCTCATGGTGGTGTCTGGGATCTTGCTCTGCACAGCAGGGCAGCAACGCCAGCCGAGGGACCGCACCGCAAAAAATAATCCGCTGTATGTTGAGCACTGTGTGAGATTTGGTTTCCACGTCAACGAGGGCAATGGGCCTGAATGACCTTTGCATCATGACACAGCACGGGGCCCAAATGCCGATACCCCAGTGTCTGCTGGGAATTCTGCAGTGTCGACCTTCTCAAATACAGCAGGAATGGCGACCAAACACTGTTCGCTCCTACGGTGAGGGGTAGGTTGCTGCATCCTTCAGACCCATCAGCACTGAACTGCAACTCCCAAGGTAATGGGGTCGGAGGGTCGCTCTTTGTTAAGAAGGAAAGTCAGGAGCTTCAGGATCTAACCACACATTGAGCAAGCAAAACATAAATGACTGCTTTGTTCCACATTTAACCAGGGTGTGGATTAGTGCATCAGCGCCGCTTCCTGGACACCGAATCACAACAGTGTTGTTACCATGCTCAAGCGTTGACCTGGAACGTGAGAGAGAGAGAGTGGGGGGGGGGCAGGGTCTCTTTCAGCATCAAGTGTTTCTCACAGACCCGTGCTAGCTGTAACGCCCCCTGTTGTACTGAATTAGTACTGAAGCATCAATAGCTGGGACAGTGATGGATAGGGGCCAGGAGACTGACTCTTTACATTGAGACAACTTGTTGGCTTCAACAATATGTCACATATTGTTCAACTCAAGGAGGACGTGTGTGTGAGCGGCCAGGGTGGGTTGTTCGTCTCTTCCTTTGTGGGGACGGGCATCGCTGGCGAGGACAGAATTTCTTGCACAGTCCGAATTGCCCCTTGTGTAGGTGGCGGTGAGCTGCCTTCAAACCGCTCTTAGTCCACGTGGTGTAGCGAGCGCAGGAGTCGCAGGCCTTTCGCCCAGAGAATTCCCTGATTATTGGTGAATTGGAAAAACAACTGACAGTGCATGAGGAATTCCCTGGGTGGACCCGACAAGACACAGCAGTGAACACGTCAGCTGATCAGCATCACAAAGGCCACAGAAAAAGCAAAAATACATGGAGATAATCTGATTTAGGTACAAACTGAGGGCAAAATCAAACCGGCTCTGATCCAGAATCAAACCGGCTCTGATCCAGAATCAAACCGGCTCTGATCCAGAACCAAACCGGCTCTGATCCAGAATCAAACCGGCTCTGATCCAGAACCAAACCGGCTCTGATCCAGAATCAAACCGGCTCTGATCCAGAATCAAACCGGCTCTGATCCAGAATCAAACCGGCTCTGATCCAGAATCAAACCGGCTCTGATCCAGAATCAAACCGGCTCTGATCCAGAACCAAACCGGCTCTGATCCAGAATCAAACCGGCTCTGATCCAGAACCAAACCGGCTCTGATCCAGAACCAAACCGGTTCTGATCCAGAATCAAACCGGCTCTGATCCAGAATCAAACCGGCTCTGATCCAGAACCAAACCGGCTCTGATCCAGAATCAAACCGGCTCTGATCCAGAACCAAACCGGCTCTGATCCAGAACCAAACCGGTTCTGATCCAGAATCAAACCGGCTCTGATCCAGAACCAAACCGGCTCTGATCCAGAACCAAACCGGCTCTGATCCAGAACCAAACCGGCTCTGATCCAGAATCAAACCGGCTCTGATCCAGAACCAAACCGGCTCTGATCCAGAATCAAACCGGCTCTGATCCAGAACCAAACCGGCTCTGATCCAGAACCAAACCGGTTCTGATCCAGAATCAAACCGGCTCTGATCCAGAATCAAACCGGCTCTGATCCAGAACCAAACCGGCTCTGATCCAGAATCAAACCGGCTCTGATCCAGAACCAAACCGGCTCTGATCCAGAACCAAACCGGCTCTGATCCAGAATCAAACCGGCTCTGATCCAGAACCAAACCGGCTCTGATCCAGAACCAAACCGGTTCTGATCCAGAATCAAACCGGCTCTGATCCAGAACCAAACCGGCTCTGATCCAGAATCAAACCGGCTCTGATCCAGAATCAAACCGGCTCTGATCCAGAACCAAACCGGCTCTGATCCAGAACCAAACCGGCTCTGATCCAGAATCAAACCGGCTCTGATCCAGAACCAAACCGGCTCTGATCCAGAATCAAACCGGTTCTGATCCAGGATCAAACCGGCTCTGATCCAGAATCAAACCGGCTCTGATCCAGAACCAAACCGGCTCTGATCCAGAATCAAACCGGCTCTGATCCAGAATCAAACCGGCTCTGATCCAGAATCAAACCGGCTCTGATCCAGAACCAAACCGGCTCTGATCCAGAATCAAACCGGCTCTGATCCAGAATCAAACCGGCTCTGATCCAGAACCAAACCTGCTCTGATCCAGAATCAAACCGGCTCTGATCCAGAACCAACCCGGCTCTGATCCAGAATCAAACCGGCTCTGATCCAGAATCAAACCGGCTCTGATCCAGAATCAAACCGGCTCTGATCCAGAATCAAACCGGCTCTGATCCAGAACCAACCCGGCTCTGATCCAGAATCAAACCGGCTCTGATCCAGAATCAAACCGGCTCTGATCCAGAATCAAACCGGCTCTGATCCAGAATCAAACCGGCTCTGGGATTTGTGTCGGCGAGAATCGCGAGTGCGATCTTCCCCACCGTTTAGGCAATCAGGTTAATGCCCAGGAAGGTCGCATACCTGATTACCATAGATTATAGTAAATTTAAGTATGTTCAGCGGGCTGAACGCTGATACCTCCACCCTCACAGTATGTACCCACCCACCTGGCTCGACATCACATTGGCGCGAATTATGGCGATTCCAAAATGAAAACCGGTTGTGATGACTACGCCGGAGGTGCACAGTGAGGTATAGCCCCCAGGTGGTGCAGGGCATGACAGGGCACTGCCTCTTGGTACTGCCTCTGGTACCCTGGCAGTGTCAAACTGGCAGTGCCAACCTGGAAGTGCCAGGGTGGCCTGGGGCAGTGCCGAGGGCAGGCCTCTGGGGAGCCCCTTTGGGGGGGGTGGGGGGAGTTCTCTTTATGGGTAGGGGTGTGTGGTGCCTGTACTGGTGTGGGGGGGGGCACAGGCAATGCCTGTGAAGGGGGCCTGGTACCTGCATTGGGGTGGGGGGGGGCTCCCCATGCTAGGAGGTGGTTGGGTTCTCCCTGATACTCGTGGTGGGTTGGGATAGAGCTTGTGAAGGGGTGGGGGTGGTGCCAGTCATAAGGAGGGGGGGCGGAGCCTGGGATGAGTGGAGGTACCGCCTCGATGACTATGACTTCTGGGTAGTGCCCGCCGGGGGCTGTGGGGTAGAAGGGCCTTTTTTGTAACTTTGTGATCAAAGTGCCACCTGAATTTGGGATATTTGCACCCATAAATTTAATGTCAAAATTGACCTGAAGTGTCACCATTCTTATTGACTCTGTTTTGGAAGAACTTTTGAAGGTTTTCGAATAGGATTTGGTCTGAATGTCATGTGGTGGAGTTAGAACATAGAACATAGAACATAGAACATAGAACATAGAACATAGAACAATACAGCGCAGTACAGGCCCTTCGGCCCACGATGTTGCACCGAAACAAAAGCCATCTAACCTACACTATGCCATTATCATCCATATGTTTATCCAATAAACTTTTAAATGCCCTCAATGTTGGCGAGTTCACTACTGTAGCAGGTAGGGCATTCCACAGCCTCACTACTCTTTGCGTAAAGAACCTACCTCTGACCTCTGTCCTATATCTATTACCCCTCAGTTTAAAGTTATGTCCCCTCGTGCCAGCCATATCCATCCGCGGGAGAAGGCTCTCACTGTCCACCCTATCCAACCCCCTGATCATTTTGTATGCCTCTATTAAGTCTCCTCTTAACCTTCTTCTCTCCAACGAAAACAACCTCAAGTCCATCAGCCTTTCCTCATAAGATTTTCCCTCCATACCAGGCAACATCCTGGTAAATCTCCTCTGCACCCGCTCCAAAGCCTCCACGTCCTTCCTATAATGCGGTGACCAGAACTGTACGCAATACTCCAAATGCGGCCGTACCAGAGTTCTGTACAGCTGCAACATGACCTCCCGACTCCGGAACTCAATCCCTCTACCAATAAAGGCCAACACTCCATAGGCCTTCTTCACCACCCTATCAACCTGGGTGGCAACTTTCAGGGATCTATGTACATGGACACCTAGATCCCTCTGCTCATCCACACTTTCAAGAACTTTACCATTAGCCAAGTATTCCGCATTCCTGTTATTCCTTCCAAAGTGAATCACCTCACACTTCTCTACATTAAACTCCATTTGCCACCTCTCAGCCCAGCTCTGCAGCTTATCTATATCCCTCTGTAACCTGCTACATCCTTCCACACTATCGACAACACCACCGACTTTAGTATCGTCTGCAAATTTACTCACCCACCCTTCTGCGCCTTCCTCTAGGTCATTGATAAAAATGACAAACAGCAACGGCCCCAGAACAGATCCTTGTGGTACTCCACTTGTGACTGTACTCCATTCTGAACATTTCCCATCAACCACCACCCTCTGTCTTCTTTCAGCTAGCCAATTTCTGATCCACATCTCTAAATCACCCTCAATCCCCAGCCTCCGTATTTTTTGCAATAGCCTACCGTGGGGAACCTTATCAAACGCTTTGCTGAAATCCATATACACCACATCAACTGCTCTACTCTCGTCTACCTGTTCAGTCACCTTCTCAAAGAACTCAATAAGGTTTGTGAGGCATGACCTACCCTTCACAAAGCCATGCTGACTATCCCTGATCATATTATTCCTATCTAGATGATTATAAATCTTGTCTCTTATAATCCCCTCCAAGACTTTACCCACTACAGACGTGAGGCTCACCGGTCTATAGTTGCCGGGGTTGTCTCTGCTCCCCTTTTTGAACAAAGGGACCACATTTGCCGTCCTCCAGTCCTCTGGCACTATTCCTGTAGCCAATGATGACATAAAAATCAAAGCCAAAGGTCCAGCAATCTCTTCCCTGGCCTCCCATAGAATCCTAGGATAAATCCCATCAGGTCCCGGGGACTTATCTATTTTCAGCCTGTCCAGAATTGCCAACACCTCTTCCCTACGTACCTCAATGCCATCTATTCTATTAGCCTGGGGCTCAGCATTCTCCTCCACAACATTATCTTTTTCCTGAGTGAATACTGACGAAAAATATTCATTTAGTATCTCGCCTATCTCTTCAGACTCCACACACAATTTCCCATCCCTGTCCTTGACTGGTCCTACTCTTTCCCTAGTCATTCGCTTATTCCTGACATACCTATAGAAAGCTTTTGGGGTTTCCTTGATTCTACCTGCCAAATACTTCTCATGTCCCCTCCTTGCTCGTCTTAGCTCTCTCTTTAGATCCTTCCTCGCTACCTTGTAACTATCCATCGCCCCAACCGAAACTTCACACTTCATCTTCACATAGGCCTCCTTCTTCCTCTTAACAAGAGATTCCACTTCCTTGGTAAACCACGGTTCCCTCGCTCGATGCCTTCCTCCCTGTCTGACCGGTACATACTTATCAAGAACACGCAGTAGCTGATCCTTGAACAAGCCCCACTTATCCAGTGTGCCCAACACTTGCAGCCTACTTCTCCACCTTATCCCCCCCAAGTCACGTCTAATGGCATCATAATTGCCCTTCCCCCAGCTATAACTCTTGCCCTGCGGTGTATACTTATCCCTTTCCATCATTAACGTAAACGTCACCGAATTGTGGTCACTGTCCCCAAAGTGCTCTCCTACCTCCAAATCCAACACCTGGCCTGGTTCATTACCCAAAACCAAATCCAACGTGGCCTCGCCTCTTGTTGGCCTGTCAACATATTGTTTCAGGAAACCCTCCTGCACACACTGTACAAAAAACGACCCATCTATTGTACTCGAACTATATCTTTTCCAGTCAATATTTGGAAAGTTAAAGTCTCCCATAATAACTACCCTGTTACTTTCGCTCATATCCAGAATCATCTTCGCCATCCTTTCCTCTACATCCCTAGAACTATTAGGAGGCCTATAAAAAACTCCCAACAGGGTGACCTCTCCTTTCCTGTTTCTAACTTCAGCCAATACTACCTCGGAAGAAGAATCCCCATCTAGCATCCTCTCCGCCACCGTAATACTGCTCTTGACTAGCAGCGCCACACCTCCCCCTCTTTTGCCTCCTTCTCTGAGCTTACTAAAACACCTAAACCCCGGAACCTGCAACATCCATTCCTGTCCCTGCTCTATCCATGTCTCCGAAATGGCCACAACATCGAAGTCCCAGGTACCAACCCACGCTGCCAGTTCCCCTACCTTGTTTCGTATACTCCTGGCATTGAAGTAGACACACTTCAAACCACCTACCTGAACGCTGGCCCCCTCCTGCGACGTCAAATCTGTGCTCCTGACCTCTATACTCTCATTCTCCCTTACCCTAAAACTACAATCCAGGTTCCCATGCCCCTGCTGCATTAGTTTAAACCCCCCCAAAGAGCACTAACAAATCTCCCCCCCCAGGATATTTGTGCCCCTCAGGTTCAGATGTAGACCATCCTGTCTGTAGAGGTCCCACCTTCCCCAGAAAGAGCCCAAGTTATCCAGAAATCTGAATCCCTCCCCCCTGCACCATCCCTGTAGCCACGTGTTTAAATGCTCTCTCTCCCTATTCCTCATCTCACTATCACGTGGCACGGGCAACAACCCAGAGATAACAACTCTGTTTGTTCTAGTTCTGAGCTTCCATCCTAGCTCCCTGAAAGCCTGCCTGACATCCTTGTCCCCTTTCCTACCTATGTCGTTAGTGCCAATGTGGACCACGACTTGGGGCTGCTCCCCCTCCCCCTAAGGACCCGGAAAACACGAAGTTAGCTTCAACACAAGCTCATTGTTCGCTCTCGGTGCTGCCTGTGGAGTGGAGGCTGCTGGGAGTTGCTTCTGTTTATTGTCCTCATGTGCTCCTTGCTCCAGAGGTCAATTTACTAAATGGCTGAATTTAGACATTTCCAGCGTTTTCTGTACTCTCCTTGCAAATAATTTCCATGATCGCTCCTGAAGCGGCTGTACAGTTCCATTCCACACCACAAAGCCCGTTTCTGTTGACTGTTGTACGATCACCTCAGCTGGCGAGGGTACTGAGTGATACCGACTCCCAACTTGCACGAGTGACAAAGCTCCGATAATACTCCCATGTCTGAATATTCAGCTGCGACTGACTGAACGGGTTCCACTTCATTATTTTGCTCCTCTCCCTCCCTCAGTTTCCCCCTACCCCTCCCTCAGACTCCCCTCACCTCCTCCCTCGGTTTCCCCTTTCCTACTCCCTCAGTTTCCTCCCTACCCCTCCCTCAGACTCCCCTCACCTTCTCCCTTGGTTTCCTCCCACCTCCTCCCTCAGCTTCCCATCCTCCCTCCTTCCCTCCGTTTTCCCTGCAACTTCCCATAGTTTCTCTTCCCGCTCCTCCTTCCGGCTCCCTTCACCTCCACCCTCGGTTTCCCTCACCTCCTCCCTCGATTTCCCTCACCTCCTCACTCAATTTCCCTCACCTCCTCCTTTGGTTTCCGCTCACTTCCTACCTCAGTTCTCCTCCTCCCTACTCAGTTTCCCCTCCCCTCCTCCCTTGGTCCCCCTCTTCCCTCCCTCAGCTTCCTCTTCACCTCCCTCAGTCTCCTCTCACCTCCTTGTTCAACTTCCCCTCACATCTTTCCTCAGTTTGCCCTCCTCGCCTCCTGCAATTTACTTTCTCCCATCTTTCTGTTGGAGGTCAATCATCTCAGCTCCAGGACATCACTACAGGAGTTCCTCAGGGTCGTGTCCTCGGCCCAACCATCGTCAGCTGCTTCATCAATGACCTCCCTTCCATCATAAGGTCAGTAGTGGGAATGTTTGCAGATGACTGCACAATGTTCAGCACCATTCGCCACTCCTCAGATAATGAAGCAGTCCCTGTCCAAATGCAGCAAGACCTGGACAATATCCAGGCTCGGGGCTGACAAGTGACAAGTTACATTCGCACCACACAAGTGCCAGGCAATGACCATCTCCTACAAGAGAGGATCTAACCACCGCCGCTTGACATTCAGTGACATTACCATCGCTGAATCCCCCACATTCAACATCCTGGGGGTTACCATTGATCAGAAACTGAACTGGACCCAGACACATTAATACTGTGGCTACCAGAGCAGGTCAGAGGCTGGGAATCCTGCGGTGAGTAACTCACCTCCTGACCCCCCAAAGCCTGTCCACCATCTACAAGGCACAAGTCAGGAGTGTGATGGATACTCTCCACTTGCCTGGATGAGCGCAGCTCCAACAACACTCAAGAAGCTCAACACCATCCAGGACAAAGCAGCCCCGCTTGATTGCTCCCCCTTCCACAAACATTCACTCCCTCCACCACCGACGCACAGTAGCAGCCGTGTGTACCGTCTACAAGATGCACTGCAGCAACTCACCAAGGCTCCTCAGACAGCACCTTCCAAACCCACGACCTCTACCATCTAGAAGGACAAGAGCAGCAGATACCTGGGATCCCCACCACCTGGAGGTTCCCCTCCGAGTCGCTCACCACCCTGACTGGGAAATATATCGCCGTTCCTTCACTGTCGCTGGGGCAACATCCTGGAACTCCCTCCCTAACAGCACTGTGGGTGTACCTACACCACATGCTCTGCAGCGAAGAAGGCGGCTCACCCCCACCTTCTCAAGGGGCAATTAGGGACGGGCAATAAACTCTGGTCTAACCAGCAACGGCCACAAACCTTGAATGAATAAAAAAGAATTGATGACTCTGGGATGGGGAGTGTTGCCCCTGAAGAAAGGTTGGGCAGGGTGGCCCTGTATCCATTGGAGTTTAGAAGAGTGAGAGGTAATCGTATTGAAACATATCAGATGCTGAAGGGTACTGGCAGGATAGATGCTGAAAGGATGTTCCCCCTGTGGGAGAGACTAGAACCAGGAAACAGTTTCAAAACAATTGAATTGAAGATGGAGCTGAGAATGGCATTCTCTCAGACAGTGGTTAACCTGGGGAATTCGCTCCCGCAGTCGATGCTGATGCATTGACCATATTCAGGGCTGAGTTAGGTAGATTCTTGATCGACAAGGGAGTCAAGGTGCGGTGGCTCGAGAGAATACACTGGAGACGTCCAGGCATAAACAAAGGGGGCGGGATTCTCCGAGCCGGCACGGCGAGATAGAGTCCGACGCCGCTCACACGATTCTCCGGTCCCCGTTCTCTCATAGTTCCGCCCGGCGGGCACTCGGCATGGCGGCTGTGGACTCAGGGGGATCATTCACCGGGGGCGAGGGAGGAGGAGCCTCCAGGATGGCCAGGGTTCCGATCGGGGGAATTCAAGTCCTCGTGAACCTTGTGGTGAATGTAGAAATTGTTATTTATTCTATTTCACATTTATGGCAGTAATGCTATTAAAAACCCTGTTTAAAACACACACAGGCAGTGTGTCTGCTAAAGCTGTAATTAAAGAGGTAATGAGTCATCTTAACCATTTACTTTTTTACAGAGGGATAGCTCATGGACTGTTGTTTTGATTGCTGGAGACTCCCTGGAGAGTAAATAATTTATGAGGGCTTGTATTTAGTCTGAGCTAAGCAGGTGATGGGACATCTTAGTGAAATGAAGATGATGTAATTAACGGAGGAACCTGGTCTGTCTGTAGTTTGCAGTTTTGTCAATGCTGTTAGGTTGAGTCGAAGAGTCTGACAAGACAGAAGGATTTTCAGGTTGTTCCTGAAAAGGGTCTCTCTCTCCAAAAGCCTGCACAGAACGCAAGGAACCTGTTGTGTTAACTTTATTTATAAGTGGCATTTGAACTGTATTTATTGCTTAATTGAAATTAGTGGCATTGAGTTCAAGCTTTTCCTTTAATTTAAGAACTGTTTAACTGATGATTGTGAAGCTATTTTCTTTGCTGTTAATGTATGATGCACGATCAATGACCACTAAAGCAAGGTTGTAGTCCAACTGAAGGCTTTAATAAGCTAGATGTTTCCCCCAGCAGCTCAGGTACAGAATGAAGGCTGCGGGGGCGGCACGGGCTCTTATACCTCGCCTAGCAGGGCGGAGCTACCATACAGCTTGACCAATAGGAAGCATGCAATATCTACCAATGGTGTTCCAGCATTACCAGATACCGTAATACCTCTACACAGACTACCACATTCACCCCCTGTTAAAAAAAGAGTCCGACGGGTGTGGTGGCCTGACATTACAGCATGGTAACGTGGTAGAATTAGTTATGGAGGTACCGTAATACCTCCGTACAGTGTTTTGTAACTATTTACAATTCTATTAACTATTTACAATTTATGATTTAAATTTACAATTTAAAATGAAGCAATCAGTCGATCGGGGGCCCTGGTCGTCCTCTGTGATCGTCGGAGCCTCGGTGGTGACTCCGGTGGAGGCTCGGGCGTCTGTGACTCCGGGAGCGTGGCTTCGATCGCCATGGCAGCTTCGTCACCCCTAGACGGCGCTGGTGGGGAAAACGGTTGACCTGGGAAGGGAGCGTCTGCAGGGTGAGTCGGTGGGTGGGGGGCCTAGACGGGGCCGGCGGAAGGACCGATCCTCCTGTAAGGTGCTGCGGTGGAGGGGAGGGTGGGACTGGTGGCTGGAATGTGCGTGGGGTTCCGGCGGGCGCCAGGTCCCGTAGGGAGACCGTATCTTGTCGGCCGTCGGGTTACGCCACGTAGGCGTACTGGGGGTTAGCATGGAGCAGATGGACCCTCCCGACCAACGGGTCCAACTTGTGCACCCGCCCGTGTTTTCGGAGCAGGATGGGTCCGGGAGCTGCCAGCCAGGTCGGGAGCGAGGTCCCTGAGGAGGACTTCCTGGGGAAGATAAGGAGACGTTCGTGAGGTGTCTGATTGGTTGTGGTACAAAGCAGTGACCGGATGGAGTGGAGGGCATCCGGGAGGACATCTTGCCAGCGGGAGACTGGGAGGTTCCTGGACCGTAGGGCCAGTAGGACGGTCTTCCAGACCGTTCCGTTCTCCCTCTCTACCTGCCCGTTACCCCGGGGGTTGTAACTGGTCGTCCTGCTTGAGGCGATGCCCTTGCTGAGCAGGAGTTGACGCAATTCGTCGCTCATAAAGGAGGAGCCCCGATCACTGTGTATGTCGGCGGGGAACCCGAACAGTGCAAAGATGCTATGGAGGGCCTTGATGACGGTGGTTGCGGTCATGTCGGGATAGGGGATGGCGAATGGGAACCGGGAGTACTCGTCAATCACGTTCAGGAAGTACGTGTTGAGGTCGGTGTAGAGGAGGGGGCCTTTGAAGTCCATGCTGAGGCGTTCAAAGGGACGGGAAGCCTTTATCAGGTGCGCTTTCTCTGGCCGGTAGAAGTGCGGTTTGCACTCCGCGCAGATTTGGCAGTCCCTGGTGGCTGTCCTGACCTCCTCGATGGAGTAAGGCAGGTTGCGGGTCTTGACAAAATGGAAAAAGCGAGTGACCCCTGGGTGGCAGAGGTCCTCGTGGAGGGCTCGGAGGTGGTCCACTTGTGTGGTGGCACATGTGCCGCGGGACAGGGCGTCAGGAGGCTCGTTTAGCTTCCCGGGACGATTCAAGATCTCGTAGTTGAAGGTGGAGAGTTCGATCCTCCACCGCAAGATCTTGTCGTTTTTTATCTTGCCCCTCTGTGCATTATCGAACATCAAAGCAACCGACCGTTGGTCAGTGAGGAGAGTGAATCTCCTGCCGGACAGGTAATGCCTCCAATGTCGCACAGCTTCTACTATGGCCTGGGCCTCCTTTTCCACTGAGGAGTGGCGGATTTCGGAAGCATGGAGGGTATGTGAGAAGAAGGCCACGGGTCTGCCCGCTTGGTTGAGGGTGGCCGCCAGAGCTACGTCAGACGCATCGCTCTCGACCTGGAAGGGGAGGGACTCATCGATGGCGTGCATCGTGGCCTTTGCGATATCCGCTTTGATGCGGCTGAAGGCCTGGCAAGCCTCTGTCGACAGGGGAAAAGCTGTGGATTGGATCAGGGGACGGGCCTTGTCCGCGTAGTTGGGAACCCACTGGGCGTAGTAACTGAAAAACACTAGGCAGCGCTTCAGGGCCTTGGAGCAGTGAGGGAGGGGGAACTCCATAAGGGGGCGCATTCATTCAGGGTCGGGGCCTATAACTCCATTTTGCACTACGTAGCCGAAGATGGCTAGGCGGTTGGTGCTAAACACGCATTTATCCTTGTTGTATGTTAAGTTAAGGATCTTTGCGGTCTGGAGAAATTTGCGGAGGTTGGTGTCGTGGTCCTGCTGGTCGTGGCCGCAGATGGTGACATTATCGAGATACGGGAATGTTGCCCGTAAACCGTACCGGTCAACCATTCGGCCCATCTCGCGCTGGAAGACCGAGACCCCGTTGGTGACACCGAAGGGAACCCTTAAAAAGTGATAGAGCCGCCCGTCTGCCTCGAAGGCAGTGTACTTGCGGTCACTAGTGCGGATGGGGAGCTGGTGGTAGGCGGACTTGAGATCCACCGTGGAGAAGACCTTGTAACGCGCGATCCTGTTCACCAGGTCGGATATGCGGGGGAGAGGGTACGCGTCCAGCTGCGTAAACCTGTTGATGGTCTGACTGTAGTCGATGACCATCCTATGCTTCTCCCCGGTCTTTACCACCACGACTTGAGCTCTCCAGGGACTGTTGCTGGCTTCGATGACTCCTTCCCTCAGTAGCCTTTGGACCTCTGACCTAATAAAGGTCCGATCCTGGGCACTGTACCATCTGCTCCTGGTGGCGAAGGGTTTGCAATCCGGGGTGAGGTTCGCAAACAGGGAAGGCAGATCGACCTTGAGGGTTGCGAGGCTGCAGACAGTGAGGGGGGGTATAGGGCCGCCGAATTTGAAAGTTAGACTTTGGAGATTACACTGGAAGTCTAAACCCAGGAGTGCGGCCGCGCAGAGGTGGGGAAGGACATAGAGCCGGTAATTTGTAAACTCCCTTCCCTGGACAGTGAGGTTTGCTACACAAAACCCCTTTCTCTCCACTGAGTGGGAACCGGAGGCCAGGGAGATTTTTTGATTAATGGGGTGGATGAGGACAGCACCTTACCGTGTCGGGGTGTATGAAGCTCTCCGTGCTCCCAGAGTCGATTAGGCAGGACGTCTCCTGCCCGTTGATGAATACGGTCGTCGTAGCAGTTGAGATTGTTCGAGGCCGGGACTGATCCAGGGTCACCGAGGCTAATCGCAGCAGTTGAGTGTTCTCTTCGGGCAGTGCGTGGTCAGCCGAGCTGGGGTCCTGGGGGTCCATCCAAGATGGCGGCTCCCATTGGTCGCACATGGCTGGGGGTGCACAAAATGGCGGCGCCCATCCATCGAACGTGGCGTCCGAGGGACAAGATGGCAACGCCCGGAGGCCACATGTGGACCTGGAGTAGGAAGATGGCGGCGGCCGCTGGCCGCACGGGGACCATGGAGAGGTTTGTGGTGGCGCATTCACCGCTGGAGACCGTGGCAACCGCACGGGCCTGGCATACCTCCACGAAGTGGCCCTTTTTACCGCATCCTTTGCAGGTGGATGCGCGGGCCGGGCAGCGTTGTCGGGGGTGCTTGGCCTGCCTGCAAAAGTAGCAGCGGGACCTCCCGGGGTTGCCAGGCCGCCTTGCAGCACAAGCTTGTGGGGGGATGGGGGATGTCTCAGGGTCGGCTGTGGAGGGGTTTCACGCTGCCCAGGGGGCTGCCGCGCGGTCGGGAACGTAAGCGCGGGCGTTTCTGGAGGCCACATCTAGGGAGCCGTCAAGGGCCCGTGCCTCCCTGAGACCCAGAGTGTCTTTTTCCAGCAATCGCTGGCGGATCTGGGAGGACAGCATACCTGCCACGAAAGCGTCCCTGATCAAGAGTTCAGTGTGTTCGCTCGCCGAAACTTGCAGGCAGCTGCAGTTTCTCCCCAACACCAGGAGTGCACGGTAGAATTCTTCCAGCGATTCCCCAGGGATTTGTTGCCTCGTTGATAGCAGATGTCGGGCGTAGACCTGGTTTACCGGGCGAATATAATGTCCTTTTAGCAGCTCTATTGCTGCATCGAAGTCTTCCGCTTCCTCGATGAGGGTGTAAATCTCCGGGTTCACCCTCGAGTGCAGGACTTGCAATTTCTGTTCTCCCGTGGGTGTGTTTTCGGCCGTCTCGAGATATCCTTTAAAACGCGCCAGCCAGTGCTTGAAGATTGCCGCTGAGTTCGCCGCGTGGGGGCTGAGTTGCAGACACTCCGGCTTGATTCAGAGCTCCATTCTTTTAAATCTACCTTATTAAATTGATGCACGATCAATGACCACTAAAGCGAGGTTGTAGTCCAACTGAAGGCTTTAATAAGCTAGATGTTTCCCCCAGCAGCTCAGGTACAGAATGGAGGCTGCTGGGGCGGCACGGGCTCTTATACCCCGCCTAGCAGGGCGGAGCTACCATACAGCTTGACCAATAGGAAGCATACAATATCTACCAATGGTGTTCCAGCATTACCAGGTACCGTAATACCTCTGCACAGACTACCACAATGTGGTTAATTCTGTGAGGGAACAAGTGAGGAGAATCAGGGAGGTGGGGCGGAGGCAGGGAAATGTGAGCCGGAAGGAAGGCACGGGATACAATAATGAACAGGACATCTCCAGGAGTAGGGAACGAGGAGAATGAAGAAAAAAGACGGGAGGAACGGCAGAAGTGGCGGTGAGCGCGAGATCCGTCCGGGAGAAGCGACAACAACACCAAACCCATTCGAGTATTGCCCACTGAAATTGTCTCTCCGGCACCCGAATGTATATTTACCTCCCCGGTCTCCCCCCCCCTCCCCCCTCCCACAAACAGTCGCCCACTTATGTGTTATAAATAACTTTGCCAGGTGTACAGAGTTGCTGCTGTTGAGCTGGGGCACAATCCCCGACCAGTTATCCCATTTTATTTTTTATTGTATTTGTTTTTTTACTATTTACTATTTTCTTTTCTCTGGTATGTTTGGATGTGCCCTTCTCTTCTATATATGTGTGTATATATATATATATATGTTTCTTATCCTGTGTACATAACGGTAAATATACTTTGTTCAAAAACCCAATAAAAAACATTTATTAAAAAAAACCTTGATTGACTGGAGGAGCAGACTCGATGGGCCGAGTGGCCTAATTCTGCTCCTATGTCTGATGGCCTAACAAAAGTTGGGGTATGGTCCGGTATCCTAACATCCTCCTGAGTCCCTCAACCAGCCCCATTGTGTCCGATGTAGTCTTGTTGTCTGCAAGAGGCGGTGGTTCAAGTGACCCCGCCTCCTCTGTCGGCCTGTTCGCCTCACCAGCTCCCCACTGGACTGTTGGCGGGGCTGACTCTGAACTTCCCGGCTCCCTCCACTCTGGAGCGGCTACAGGAGCACCGGCGGCACTAGTTGGATTCATCTGGTCCGGAATGGGGGTTTCCGCCCCCCCCCCCGACTCCTCACGTGGTCACCATGCTTCCGCAAAGTTCTGCCATTGACATTGACCACGTCCGATATGGGTCCCAATTGGGACAGGATGCGTCTGGTTAACCTGAGTGGGCCCGAGGCGAGATTCCGAACTTGAACCAGGCCCCCCATCTGGAATGACCTGTCACCCTTTTGTGAAGCATGCTGATTTCTCTGGAAAGCCTGACGTGACTCCACCCTCGTCGCCAAATTTGAAAATGTCAAGTCCAAACGGATTCTGAGGCGACGACTCATAAGCAACTCAGCCGGTGTGATCCCCGTGGTAGAGTTGGGGGGCGGGGGGGCGGGGGGGGATGTGTTGTCGGACAATAGGATGTTAACCAGTTGATGGTACAACAGCCGGTACGATTGCTTCTCCGGAGCATTCTTAAAGGCCTGTACCACCCTTTCCGCCAACCTGTTAGATGCAGGGTGATACGGGGCCGCCCTGGTGTGCCGGCTTCCGTTCGTCTGAACGAAGTGTTGGCAATCGTCCCCAATAAAAGGTGTACCATTATCGGATACAATGCCCTCTGGCAGGCCTTGTATGGTGAATACCCAGCGTCAGGCATCCACAGTAGCCGCCTCAGGTGTAGGTCCCATCTCTTGTGTGGATAGCCATTTGGAATGGGTATCTACCAAGACTGGAAACATCCTGCCGAAGAAAAGGCCTGCAGAGTTGACGTGTACTCTGGTGATTGTCACAAGTAGGCTTCAAATGAAGTTACTGTGAAAAGCCCCTAGTCGCCACATTCCGGCGCCTGTTCGGGGAGGCTGGTACGGGATTGGCCGAAGGAGGTTGCGATTGTTCAGTCTGGCAAGGAATGTCGTGGCCAGGTTTGGAATGAACTTGTCATAATCGTTCACTGTGCCCTGGAAGGATTTTAGCTCTGCTACCTTCTTGGGCGCTGGCACTTCCTGTATGGCTTTGACTTTTTTTTCAAGTGCGTGTAAATCTGCGGCATCCACTCGAAACGCCAAGTATGTGCCCTCCGTGGCCTGGGAGGTACATTTCTCATACTTAAGGCGGACGTCCGCATCTCTGAACCTCTTTAATACCTCTTCCAAACTTGACATATGCTCTTCTTGTGTGACCCCAGTGACCTAAACATCATCTAGGTAGGCCATGGCTTTTGGGATATGCTGAAGTGCCCAATTATTTTTTCCAATGAAGGGGTAATTTAGCGTGGCCAATCCACCTACCCTGCACATCTTTGGGTTATGGGGGCGAAACCCACGCAGACATGGGGAGAATGTGCAAACTCCACACGGACAGTGACCCAGAGCCGGGATCGAACCTGGGACCTCGGCACCGTGAGGCAGCAGTGCTAACCACTGCGCCACCATGCTGCCCCGTGGTATTCTGGAAAATGTTGAGAGTTAGCCTCATCTACTGAAATAGGCTCTGATGTGTATTGATCATGGCGAATCTTTGGGCCTCCGTCAACTGAGCTATCTCGATTGTTTGTCTAATGTGATTTTAGTCACAGACAGGAGATTTTTTGCCGATGCTGAGGTTGCTGATCCCACAAATTAGACGGTCGTGCAGCATATCACTGAGCGCTGCACCAAACTCACAATATTTGGCCGTGCTTCCACGCACGGGCAATGGGGAGTAGGCAGGAAAGTGGAGTTGAGATCACAACCTGATCAGCCATGATCATTTGGGACTCTAGTTCCAACTATTGATACGTGTGCCTCAGGTCAAGCTTGAAGTAGGTGAGGGCTCCTGCCAGCTTGGCTTGTAGGCCCTTGATTCAGGGATCGGCTACTTATCCACCTGGGCCGCCTGATTGATAGTGAGTTTATAGTCCCCACATATCCTTATTGATCAGTCAGGCTTCAACACAGGTACTGTGGTGGCTGCCCACTCAGAAAATTGCCCTTGTTTAAAACAGTTTAAACAATTTAACTAGTTTAACAGTTCCTCTAATCGCTTTAGCTCAGGGCGTAAAGGACTGGTCTGGCCCTAAACAACTTAGGTGTCGAGTCTGGATCGACATAAATTTTAGCTTCCGTGCCGTTGATCCGGCCTAACTCATTGCACAACATGTCCTGGTAGCTTCACAGGATACCATGAACAACACTGTTTGAGATTTTAAATATTTCAGCCGATTCAGTTTAATTCGCTGTAACCAGTCCCTTCCCATCAGGCTTAACCTGTGCCCCTCCACGACAGTCACATCCCGCACTGGAATACGAGGGGGCGTAATAATTCGTAAGGGGCGTGACATTCGAGCGATCACTGCAAATGGGCAAGGGTGTAATACCATGTTGTGAACTCCACGCCGGTTTTCGTTTGGGCTATCTGACTTTGCCCCCCCCCCCCCCACCCCCACCCCCAGCCCCCCACCCATGCCCCGATGAAATCCACTTCTGCAAACTGTCCAGCCACACGGACAAGGTACGAGGGGTTGGGAACAATGCAGCTGATCGCAGTGTGAGGAGCAGTCTCGCTCAGACTGTTGAGATTGCATCGACAAGCTGAGTGAGGGGGGGAAAAAAGTAAATGTATCCTTTGAATTTCTAGGATATCCGTAATGCGAGCACTTCAGCCAATTTTGTGCTCAACTCTATTCCGAACTGGAAGCCCCGTCACTGATTTATAACAGCACAATGGAGATTTGAAATGAGCTGAATGCTTTAATGGTGAGCGATGATAAAGTGAGTGGGAGGGTTAAGCTTTCCCCCACAGAACAGCCGCTGGCCGGGTACAGGGAGGGAGGGGCCCCACTCTCTGGTGGGCACCCAAAGTTCGCGAAGGTGACTTCTCCTCGGCACCCTTCCTGAGGCGCAGCGAGGGGGGCGACCAGTCACTGCGTGGGGGAGGCACTCCGCAAAGAGGGGCTAGCGCTCAACAGGGGAGAACATTAGTGGGGGCTGGAGATGGAGGCGGTTTGGAAGCTTGCGAGAGTGTTTTCTTTGTGTGTGTGTGTTCATAAGCAGGAAGTTTAACAGGAAATTCAACAAAAATGCTGCATTCTCTAGGGGGCCCGGTAAATGCAAACGTTTCCCAGTCTGAATGTTGCTGCAGACATCAGCAAAATGGAAAGAAGAAATGTACCCTGCATATTTGATTTTAAAGAAGTCTTTCGAAGTGGGTCCCCTTAATTCTCAGGTGGCACAATGCAGAGAGAACCTGGTTTTGATCAGGCACATTTCTAGCTGTGAGAGGGGGGGGGGGGGAGTTGTGGGGTCAACACACAAGGGCCCGGGGGAGGTTTAGCACTAGGGTTGCATGTGCAGTGTTACTGGGGAGCTGACATCTCTGAGAATCTGGCCGCATGCGGAGATTTTTGGGATTCTCCCAGCTCCCACTCTGGGAAGAGGGCTGGGATGAGGAGGCGAGCTGCAATTTGCCTGCCCAAATGGGAATAGCAGAGCCAAAATCATTTCTGCAACTTGGCAAAACAGCGTAACACAGGATAAACATTTTTGTGGCCTATTGACGAGTTCAGTGGAGGAATTAGAGGGCAGCGAGAACTTGCGCGGAAAGCAAAATACTGCGGACGCTGGAGATCGGAATTGACAGCAGGAAAGGTGGGAACAAAAAGCGCAGGAGGGCTGGCAGCATCTGTGGAGGGCTTCTCCGATTCCGAGGCGAAGTGCTGACGGCGGCGTGGGAACGGCGGCCCTTTGCAGCCGAGAAAACGGCGAAAATCGGCCACCGATCTCCCATGTGGTGGGGGCTAGCAGGACGGCAGCGTAGAGCCCCCGGCCCCCGCTGTGGGCACGGCTGGAGAATTGCCGGGTCCGTGGCTGCGCACGCCAGCCGCACCGTGCAACATAGCGCTCGCCGCGCGCGGACTCGGCCTGCCAAATAGTGATCCCCCCATTGGCCAGGCTCGCCACCACCGGACCACCCCCCCAGCAGTGCCCCCAGCCCCTACCAAAGCCCCCCCTGCCCACGGATCGCCCCCCCCCCCCCCCTGATTGTGCTGGCGTGGGCTCAGCCCAGCCACCAGACCGAGTTACTGAAAATAAATACCATAAATGGCCAACATCATCAGGAAGGCGGCCCATCGGGGGCGGAGCACCGGGGGGGAGGGCCTCAAGTAACGTCCTGAGGTCATCCCAACGGCATGCGGCGTACTCCTAGAGTTTGCCATTTTGGAGGGGGCGGAGCGTCGCAAAAGCGGCGCCATCCCCGATTTCGGCGCAAACCTGGATTCTCCGGCCGATCGCCAAACGCGATTTCGCCGTTGGAGACCGGAGAATCGCACCCTTAATGTTTCGAGTCCGCGTGATTCTTCTTCAGAACTGTAGAGGGGGAGAAATGCGGTGCCTTCCGTTCGGAAAAGGAATCGTCCAGATTTCAAATGCTGGGTGCGATCGACCCAAATGGGGACAAAGTTCCGTAGTGGGAGATTAGCCGGGTGGATCATGCTGAAACACCCCGCTATCGGGCAGCATGGTAGCACAGTGGTTAGCACTGTGGCTTCACAGCGCCAGGGTCCCAGGTTCGATTCCCCGCCGGGTCACTGTCTATGCGGAGTTTGCACGTCCTCCCCGTGTCTGCGTGGGTTTCCTCCGGGTGCTCCGGTTTCCTCCCACAGTCCAAAGATGTGCGGGTTAGGTGGATTGGCCATGTTAAATTGCCCTTCGTGTCCAAAATTGCCCTTAGTGTTGGGTGGGGTTACTGGGTTATGGAGATAGGGTGGGGGTGTGGGCTTGGGTAGGGTGCTCTTTCCAAGAGCCGGTGCAGACTCGATGGGCCGAATGGCCTCCTTCTGCACTGTAAATTCTATGATAATCTAACGCCCATCTGGGTAGATCAGGGGCCTCAGCGGGTGTCATGATATCCAGATCAGCATATCCTGGTGCAGTCACACACACACTGATGGACAGGCATTTGGACCAACCAGCACACACACCACATCGCAGCCAATCACTAGGGAGAGCACACGCACTATAAAAGGGGGAACACAAGAGTTCCCACTCATTCTGGTAGGAGACAGCTCGGGACAGAGCTTGCACCGTGACACTGAGACATAGACCATGTGCTGAGAGCCTCACCAACATTAGTGATAGGGCTGGGTCCATAGGTTAGCTGGTGAAGCAAGAACCTCAGCCAGCAGTTAGTAGTTGCTATTGTTTAAGACAATAAAACAGAGTTGTACCATCTACAACCGTGTTGGATCATTTGTGCATCGGAACACCCAACACGACAGCGGGGAACTCCCTGCCGAGGCTGCACTGAGTCGCGTGTTCTGCATTGAGGAGCTCTTGAACCCCCCCCCCCCCTCTGAATTTGTCAGCTTGGTAGTCTGGCATCCAGGCAGCACTGCCAGGGTGCCCGGGTGGCACTGCCAGGGTGCCGGGGTGGCAGCAGCAGTGCCAGGGCACCACCAAAGGACATGCAGCTGGGGGCTCCAATCCCCTGAGAGATCCCCACAAGCGCCGTTCCGTCTGGTCCCCGTGTGTGGGAGCAGTGTGCAGAGCACTCGGCCGAGGCCTCCAAGGTGAGGATCGGGGAGCTCACATTAAAGTGAAACTGGCCGTCCCACTCGAATATGCAGATCTGTCAGGCATCGCGATGTCTCGCGAGATTGTGTTCGATCCCCCGAAGCGTGGCGAGCCGGGTGGATCCCGGACGTGGGATCTCCCAGCATCTACCACTCGTGCTGCACTGCGCTCGCTTTTGGGCGCAACGCGACCGACAGACCGCGCCCACCAACTCCGTTTCTCTCTCCAGATGCTGCCAGACCTGCTGAGCTTATTCAGCATTTTCTCTTTTTGTTTGGAGACTTGGAATAAACCCTCAGTGCCTGGGCCGGGTGTAGAATGGCAACGGCGGGGTCACCTGACTCACGCCACCTGGCGTGATCTGGATCTCGCCCAGCAGGGGCACCATTTAGTGCTGGTCCACACCAACACAGACCAGGGGGAACGGCACATTGTGGGGTCTCGCAGGGCAGCAGAGCCCCCACATGTGGTCGGGGACAGGGCAGAGTACTACCCTGGCAACCCCCCCCCCCCGCTGGTGCCCAGGCACCCAGCACCTTGGCACTGCCGGGCTGCTGCCTGGGTGACAGTACCAGGGTGCCAGGCTGGCAGTGCCAGGGTGCCCAGATGCCAGTTGGGCCTTGCCAAGTAGAGGTGGGGTGCCCAGGGGCCTCCCCACGGTTGAAGGGGGTCAAACAAATGGGAGGGCGGGTGCCTGAATGAGGGGGGGGGGGAGAGAGATTAGCGCTGCCAGACAAAATGGCGCCCTGTCTGGAGAGAGTTGGTTAGATTCCTCTATCCAACCAGCAGAACTGAAAGTGGAACTCAATGGAACCTCGTGGCCCTGAGAATCATTCCAGTTTGGTAATATCCAATCATCACCTGTTACCGGGCGGGGCACAGCCTCCTCAGCCCATTCATTGGCTAGCAGCCACACCAATCAAGGCAGGCCATCGCTAGTATCACTCTAAAACAGCACAGCATTCTGGAATCTGCTTCTCTGAATTAAAGGCTATGCACAGGCTGCTTCTTTACCTTAAATATACACGCTGTATTAAAGTCACAGGTCCATTACTCATCCACAGATCAAAATGGGACCAGCAAAAATAAAAGAAAGTGGAAATAAGCAAATAAACAGGAACAAACAGTAAGGATCCTTACAACTGCAGGAGTTCCTCAGGGGAGTGTCCGAGGCCCAACCATCTTCACGTGCTTCATCAATGACCTTCCCACCAACAGCTGCAGCCCATCCCTAATTGCCCCTTGAGAAGGTGGGGGTGAGTCGCCGTCTTGAACCGCTGCAGGCCCTGAGGTGTAGGTACACCCACTGTGCTGTTAGGGAGGGAGTTCCAGGATGTTGCCCCAGCGACAGTGAAGGAACGGCGATATATTTCCCAGTCAGGGTGGTGAGTGACTTGGAGGGGAACCGCCAGGTGGTGGGGTTCCCAGGTATCTGCTGCTCTTGTCCTTCTAGATGGTAGAGGTCGTGGGTTTGGAAGGTGCTGTCTGAGGAGCCTTGGTGAGTTGCTGCAGTGCATCTTGTAGATGGTAATTAAATGTTAAATTGTCCCTTAGTGTCCAAAGATGTGCAGGTTAGGTGGATTGGCCGTGTTAAATTGTCCCTTAGTGTCCAAAGATGTGCAGGTTAGGTGTATTGGCCATGATAAATTGTCCCTTAGTGTCCAAAGATGTGCAGGTTAGGTGGATTGGCCATGTTAACTTGTCCCTTAGTGTCCAAAGATGTGCAGGTTAGGTGGATTGGCCATGTTAAATTGTCCCTTAGTGTCCAAAGATGTGCAGGTTAGGTGGATTGGCCATGTGAAATTGTCCCTTAGTGTCCAAAGATGTGCAGGTTAGGTGGATTGGCCGTGTTAAATTGTCCCTTAGTGTCCAAAGATGTACAGGTTAGGTGGATTGGCCATGATAAATTGTCCATTAGTGTCCAAAGATGTGCAGGTTAGGTGGATTGGCCATGATAAATTGTCCCTTAGTGTCCAAAGATGTACAGGTTAGGTGGATTGGCCATGATAAATTGTCCCTTAATGTCCAAAGATGTACAGGTTAGGTGGATTGACCGTGTTAAATTGTCCCTTAGTGTCCAAAGATGTGCAGGTTAGGTGGATTGGCCATGTTAAATTATCCCTTAGTGTCCAAAGATGTGCAGGTTAGGTGGATTGGCCGTGTTAAATTGTCCCTTAGTGTCCAAAGATGTACAGGTTAGGTGGATTGGCCACGATAAATTGTCCCTTAGTGTCCAAAGATGTGCAGGTTAGGTGGATTGACCATGTTAAATTGTCGCTTAGTGTCCAAAGATGTGCAGGTTAGGTGGATTGGCCATGATAAATTGTCCCTTAGTGTCCAAAGGTGTGCAGGTTAGGTGGATTGGCCGTGTTAAATTGTCCCTTAGTGTCCAAATATGTGCAGGTTAGGTGGATTGGCCATGTTAAATTGTCCCTTAGTGTCCAAAGATGTGCAGGTTAGGTGGATTGGCCATGTAAAATTGTCCCTTTGTGTCCAAAGATGTGCAGGTTAGGTAGATTGGCCGTGTTAAATTGTCCCTTAGTGTCCCAAGATGTGCAGGTTAGGTGGATTGGCCATGTTAAATTGTCCCATAGTGTCCAAAGATGTGCAGGTTAGGTGGATTGGCCATGTTAAATTGTCCCTTAATGTCCAAAGATGTGCAGGTTAGGTGGAATGGCCATGTTAAATTGTCCCTTAGTGTCCAAAGATGTACAGGTTGGGTGGATTGGCCATGTTAAATTGTCCCTTAGTGTCCAATGATGTACAGGTTAGGTGGATTGGCCATGTTAAATTGTCCCTTAGTGTCCAAAGATGTGCAGGTTAGGTGGGGCCACAAGGCTACAGGGAGTGGGCGGGGTGATCTTTCGGAGGATCGGTGCAAACGTGACGGGCCGAATGGCCTCCTTCTGCACTGCAGAGAATCTATGGATTGTATAGAAGATGGGTTGGAGCGAGCCTAAGGGTTTCCAACCATGTAAACCTGAGGGCCAGCGGGGATAGAGAGGCGGACTGGGCGAGCTTACTGCATTTCCGCCCAGAGACTCAGAATGGGTTTGCTGGGTCAGAGGTCCTCCTTCGGTGCCATAGTAACCCTCTGACCCTGGCCTCGACCCTTGCCATATCGGGTAGCACCGAGAAGGTGAATTGCACATTGTCTCGATCTGTTTTTGTCTCATCTTTGAACCAGACGGACTGGATATTGTACTTTCCGTTCTGCACCTTTTGATGTGACTTTCCTGTTCCCAGTATACATGTTACGGCGTTGTTGAAACAGGCATGTTTGGCGCCTTTCCAAGGTTGTGGGAAGTCTTATCAGTGGATCATTTCCTGGCGAGTCAGAGGAAATCCTGTCTCCTTTGCACATTTCACCAGCTTTGTCAGGGGCGGGGGGGGGGGGGGGGGGGGTTGCGCTGAAGAGCTGTTCACACCCAGTGACTTTCATCCTGTAATTACCCATCCCAGCAGCCAGGAGAGATCCAACATGAGGCAATGTGCAGTTGTCTGGACTGAGGGTGGCAGTGGGTAAGAGCGGAAACCCTGCTTGAAGTTCTGTGCCAACTGACTGAGGCGCTCAGCTCTCCAGCGTTACCGTTAGACGCCAGCCCCCAGATGTGAGAGCCTTGGCTGCTTAACCCTGTCACAGCTGGTGCGGAGGTCGGTGTGGGATTGAACCATTCTAACTGATTCCCTGGTCTCCGTGGGGCAGCCTGATTGCAGGTGTGTAATCTGCAGGTTTTCTTGATTGTAAATCACTCCCTGGTGCCCCGAGCGCAATGCTGTGTAAGGGTGAGTGCCATGAGGGCACAGAGCCCCTTGGCAGCGATGCCCGCTCCACTGCTGCCCCATAGACCCCCGATATCAATGGGAATGCTGGGAAAAACCAACTTTATTCTCTCATGTGGGCGTCCCTGGCGAGGCCAGCATTTATTGCCCCTTGAGAAGGTGCGGATGAGCTACCTTCTTGAACCGCTGCAGTCCCTGTGGTGGAGGTTCACCCACTGTGCTGTTAGGGAGGGAGTTCCAGGATGTTGCCCCAGCGACAGTGAAGGAACGGCCGATATATTTCCCAGTCAGGATGGTGAGTGACCTGGAGGGGAACCTCCAGGTGGTGAGGTTCCCAGGTATCTGCTGCTCTTGTCCTTCTAGATGGTAGAGGTTGTGGGTTTGGAAGGTGCTGCCTGAGGAGCCTTGGTGAGTTACTGCAGTGCATCTTGTAGTTGGTACACACGGCTGCTACTGTTCGTCGGTGGTGGAGTGAATGTTTGTGGAAGGGGAGCAATCAAGCGGGGCTGCTTTGTCCTGGATGGTGTTGAGCTTCTTGAGTGTTGTGGGAGCTGCGCTCATCCAGGCAAGTGGAGAGTATTCCATCACACTCCTGACTTGTGCCTTGTAGATGGTGGACAGGCTTTGGGGGGTCAGGAGGTGAGTTACTCACTGCAGGATTCCCAGCCTCTGACCTGCTCTGGTAGCCACAGTATTAATGTGGCTGGGTCCAGTTCAGTTTCTGATCAATGGTAACCCCCAGGATGTGGATAGTGGGGGATTCAGCGATGGTAATGTCATTGAATGTCATGGGGCGATGGTTAGATCCTCTCTTGTAGGATATGGTCATTGCCTGACACTTGTATGGCGCGAATGATCAGAGACCCTGCCAATTCTACCCACAAGGCGTGGATATACGTGGATGACTACAACTGAATCCGCCCCTCCCACTGCAAGGTCCTCTCCCGCTCCGATGTCCTGAACCCTGGCACCAGGCAGACAACACAGCCGTCTGAACTCTCACTCTTGGCTTCAGAGAACTGTCTCTATTTACCTGAGTATTTCTCCCCTATTGCCAGTCCATTCCTATAAACTCTCCTGTTTAGCACAGGGCTAAATCGCTGGCTTTGAAAGCAGACCAAGGCAGGCCAGCAGCACGGTTCAATTCCCAGCAGCCTCCCTGAACAGGCGCCGGAATGTGGCGACTAGGGGCTTTTCACAGCAACTTCATTTGAAGCCTACTTGTGACAATAAGCGATTTTCATTTCACTTGAATGGCTTCCTATTCTACAAGACCATGGTTGGTTTAATTATCCGCCATGTGAACTGCAAGAACCTTGAGCCTGTCGGACAATTACAAATGCTGACCCTCCTCCACTTTCACCTTCCCGGTGCCCCACTGATAGCCACCTCCTGGCCCTGACCACTGCCCAAATCAGAAAGCTCTATCCTAAGACAGACTCCTGGAGCAAAACAGAGAGTGGTCGGCCTGTGGAAGTCGCTATCACAGGAAGTAGTTGAGGCCAAAACATTGTGTTTTCAAGAAGCAGTTAGATATAGCACTTGGGGAGAAGGGGATCAAAGGATATGGGGGAAAGCGGGATTAGGCTATTGAGTTGGATGATCAGTCACGATCATAATGAATGGTGGAGCAGGCTCGAAGGGCCGAATGGCCTCCTGCTCCAATTTCCTATGTTTCTATGGAGCAGGATTTTGTTTCTCATTCCCTGTGATCTCCTGGGACTTGCCTGTGGGAGCCAGAGAGAAGATTCCCTGGAGATTTTTCCTGAATTGAATGGCTTTCTTTTCCTGCCCTTTTTTTGCTTGCCTTTTACCCTTCCGAGGGGTTTGTGTGAGAATTGGGATTGTGGAGTTGGGGGTGAGGAATGGTTGCATGGCAACATCTGTCTATCTCGGGGAATGAACTGCACCCTGGCTGTCTGTCACTTCTGTCTTGTACATTGTCTGCCGTGGGTGTGGAGGCCAATTCGTGAGTGGCAGTCCCTTCCTCAGCTGGTGCACGTGAAGAAGATCGACTGATGATTTTTTCCTCCGCTTGCCCATTCTCCGTTTGTCCTCTGCTTTTTGCGCATACCCCCTGACGTCTCCAGACACTGGGACAGGCAGCAAAGACTTCTCATGCTTCAACTCTGACCTTGGTCAATTCAAGGTCTCGTTCACTGCCACCCTCACATTGCCACATGGGCACCCTGTTAGCCTTGCACCAGGAGCAAGCTCACTGTCGAGTATGCCCTTGGGGATGCGGCCATTATCCATTCAGCTCACATGGCTCAGCCAATGAAGTCACTGCTGACTGAAGAGAGCAAAGCATGCTGGGGATCACTGCAGATTGGCGTACTTGCAGATTCCGCACTCTGTCTTTATAATAATAATAATCTTTAGTGTCACAAGTCGGCTTACATTAACACTGCAATGAAGTTACTGTGAAAATCCCCTCGTCGCCACATTCCGGCGCCTGTTCGGGTCACAGAGGGAGAATTCAGAATGTCCAATTCACCTAACAGCACGTCTTTCGGGACTTGTGGGAGGAAACCGGAGCACCCGGAGGAAACCCACGCAGACACGGGGAGAACAAAAGTCATTAGCCCTATACAGGAAGCAATTAAATGGTTAGAATCAATAGTTATCCAACTTTTATGACATCTTAATTGCATCTTTTAGAAAAAAAATTTAGAGTACCCAATTCATTTTTTCCAATTTAGCGTGGCCAATCCACCGAGCCTGCTTAATTGCATCTTTTACAAATACACCGCCTGCCTGTATGTTAAAGCAGGGTTTATGAAAATATTACTACAACCGATATATAATACAATATATATACCAATTTCCCACATTCATCACAGTCAGCTGTACTCCAATTAATAGCACCTGAGCTCTGAGCCAGTGAGTTGTTGCTTCAAGTTGCACTTTCGGGCTTGTACATAACAATGAAGGCTGGCAGCTGTCTGTCTGTCAGCTGAGTATGGTACTGAAGTTCTGTCTCTCAGGTGCAAGTTTTGTATCATCCTTCGCAATGCTGGGGACAGATAGACCCTCAGCATGTACTGACATTTGGTGTTTGCGCACCGAGGGTCTTCGCACAGCTAGATGCAGCCACACATAAGGTTGGCCATCAGGATGAGGGCGATGTTGGGCACTTGTTTTCCACCTTTATCTCGAGGTTTGTGCATCGCGTCCCTTTGAACACGGTCCATAGTTGACCCCTAGATGAAGTGGGAAATGGCTTGGAAAATCGGGAAAGGTGCTGGTGAAGTCTTCTGGTTAGCTTTGGGTAAGGGGGCTTCCCCAGAGAGCGCGTGCGGTTGGTCAATGGAGAAACCCATCGGCAGAGTTCTTGAAAAGGAAAGCAAAGTTTTGATTCCGGTTTCCGCACAGTGGGCGAAATTCTACCCAAACGGCGCGATGTCCGCCGACTGGCGCCCAAAACGGCGCCAATCAGACGGGCATCGCGCCGCCCCAAAGGTGCGGAATGCTCCGCATCTTTGGGGGCCGAGCCCCAACATTGAGGGGCTAGGTCGGTGCCGGAGGGATTTCCGCCCCGCCAGCTGGCGGAAACGGCCTTTGTTGCCCCGCCAGCTGGCGCAGAAATGACAACTCCGGGTGGCGCATGCGCGGGAGCGTCAGTGGCCGCTGACGGCATTCCCGCGCATGCGCAGTGGAGGGAGTCTCTTCCGCCTCCGCCATGGTGGAGACCGTGGCGAAGGCGGAAGGGAAAGAGTGCCCCCACGGCACAGGCCCGCCTGCGGATCGGTGGGCCCCGATCGCGGGCCAGGCCACCGTGGGGGCACCCCTGGGGCCAGATTGCCCCGCGCCCCCCCCAGGACCCCGGAGCCCGCCCACGCCGCCTTGTCCCGCCGTTCAAAAGGTGGTTTAATCCACGCCGGTGGGACAGGCAATTTATCGGCGGGACTTCGGCCCATCCGGGCTGGAGAATCCAGCGGGGGGGGGGGCCCGCCAACCGGCGCGGCCCGATTCCCGCCCCCGCCGAATATCCGGTACCGGAGACTTCAGCAACCAGCGGGGGCGGGATTCACGGCGGCCCCCGGCGATTCTCCGACCCGGCGGGGGTCGGAGAATGACGCCCAGTGAGTCTGTAATTTCCTGCGACATGTAATACCGACGTACACGCTCAGAGTCACGCCTATATTGTCGAGAAGAATTTACTCTGAAATTTCCTGCCAGTCTTGTTAGCAGCTGCTAGAATGTACAACCAGCAGGGTATCAGTGTAAACAATTGAGGCTCAAGGACTTGGAGCAAACCCACACCTCGGGCGTCATTCTCTGACCCCCCGCCGGGTCGGAGAATCGCCGGGGGCTGCCGTGAATCCCGCCCCCGCCGGTTGCCGAAGTCTCCGGTACCGGATATTCGGTGGGGGCGGGAATCGGGCTGCGCCTGTTGGCGGGCCCCCCCGCTGGATTCTCCGGCCTGGATGGGCCGAAGTCCCGCCGATAAATTGCCTGTCCCGCCGACGTAAATTAGAGTACCTATTTACCGGCGGGACAAGGTGGCGTGGGCGGGCTCCGGGGTCCTGGGGGGGGGGCGCGGGGCGATCTGACCCCGGGGGGTGCCCCCACGGTGGCCTGGCCCGCGATCAGGGCCCACCGATCCGCGGGCGGGCCTGTGCCGTGGGGGCACTCTTTCCCTTCCGCCTTCGCCACGGTCTCCACCATGGCGGAGGCGGAAGAGACTCCCTCCACTGCGCATGCACGGGAAACTGTCAGTGGCCGCTGACACTCCCGTGCATGCGCCGCCTGGAGATGTCATTTCCGCGCCAGCTGGCGGGGCAACAAAGGCCGTTTCCGCCAGCTGGCGGGGCGGAAATTCCTCCGGCGCCGGCCTAGCCCCTCAATGTTGGGGCTCGGCCCCCAAAGATGCGGAGCATTCCGCACCTTTGGGGCAGCGCGATGCCCGTCTGATTGGCGCCATTTTGGGCGCCAGTCAGCGGACATCGCGCCGTTTGGGGAGAATTTCGCCCCTCATTTCCCATCTTTAAGCCAGAAGATGCTGGTTTGAACCTGAGGTATATCGATGGAGAGAGTGACTGGGATTTGCCAGCGGTGTGGGGTGGGTACAATGGGAAATCCCATTGACAAGTGGCGGGAAGATAGAATCCCGCCCCCAGTGATCGTCGCGCGGCCAATAAACACACGGCTGGGGTAGCGGAGAATCACCCACATTGTTGGCGAAGCTTTGCATCTTGCATTCATCGGGACAAAAAAACGACAATGTCGCCAAATTTCAAACAAGGCCAGCAATTTATACTCCAGGGGAAAAGGCGTGCTGATTGGTTGGCAAGTCGCCACAGGTTTGCTGAGGTGTATCGATGGAGAGAGTGACTGGGAATGGGAACGATCCTCCCGAGTTTCCGGGTAATTCAAACAACGTGCAAGGTCTGAACAGATTTATTTTTTGGGGGTGAGAGGAGTGGGTGCGGGTGGGGGTGGGTGGGGGTGGGGGGGTGTGACAGCGGTATGGGGGTGAGGGGGGTGGAGGTGAGAGGGGCGTGGGGAGTGGGTGGGGGTGAGGGGGGTGGGGGTGAGATGGGTGGGGGTGAGGGGGTGGGGGGTGAGGGGGGAGTGGGTGGGGGTGAGTGGGAGGGGGTGAGGGGGGGGTGGGTGGGGGTGAGGGTGGGGGTGAGGGGGTGGGGGAGTGGGTGGGGGTGACAGCAGTGGGGGGAGCGGGTGGGGGTGAGAAGAGTGGAGGGAGTGGGTGAGGTTGAAGGGGGTGGGGGTGTGAGGGGTGGGGGAGTGGGTGGGGGTGAGGGGGGTGGGGGTGTGAGGGGTGGGGGTGAGGGGGTGTGGGTGGGGGTGAATGGGTGGGGGTGAGGGGGGAGTGGGTGGGGGTGAGGGTGGGGGTGAGGGGGTGGGGGAGTGGGGGAGTGGGTGGGGGTGAGGAGGTGGGGGAGTGGGGGAGTGGGCGGGGGTGAGGGGGTGAGGGGGTGAGGGGGAGTGGGTGGGGGTGAGGGTGGGGGTGAGGGTGAGAGGGTTGGGGGGGTGGGTGGGAGAGGGGTGGGGAGTGGGTGGGTGTGAGGGGTGGGGGAGTGGGAGGGGGTGAGGGGTGTGAGGGGTGGGGGTGAGGGGGTGGGGGGTGAGGGGGTGTGGGTGGGGGTGAATGGGTGGGGGTGAGGGGGTGAGGGGGGAGTGGGTGGGGGTGAGGGGGGTGGGGGTGTGAGGGGTGTGGGTGAGGGGGTGGGGGTGAGGGGGTGTGGGTGGGGGTGAATGGGTGGGGGTGAGGGGGTGAGGGGGGAGTGGGTGGGGGTGAGGGTGGGGGTGAGGGGGTGGGGGAGTGGGTGGGGGTGAGGGGGTGGGGGAGTGGGGGAGTGGGTGGGGGTGAGGGGGTGAGGGGGGAGTGGGTGGGGGTGAGGGTGGGGGTGAATGGGTGGGGGTGAGGGGGTGAGGGGGGAGTGGGTGGGGGTGAGGGTGGGGGTGAGGGGGTGGGGGAGTGGGTGGGGGTGAGGGGGTGGGGGAGTGGGGGAGTGGGTGGGGGTGGAGTGAGGGGTGGGGGTGAGGGTGGGGGTGAGGGTGAGGGGGGAGTGGGTGGGGGTGAGGGTGGGGGTGAGGGTGAGAGGGTTGGGGGGGTGGGTGGGAGAGGGGTGGGGAGTGGGTGGGTGCGAGGGGGTGGAGTGAGGGGTGGGGGTGAGGGTGGGGGTGAGGGTGAGGGGGGAGTGGGTGGGGGTGAGGGTGGGGGTGAGGGTGAGAGGGTTGGGGGGGGTGGGTGGGAGAGGGGTGGGGAGTGGGTGGGTGTGAGGGGGTGGAGTGAGGGGTGGGGGTGAGGGTGGGGGTGAGGGTGAGGGGGGAGTGGGTGGGGGTGAGGGTGGGGGTGAGGGTGAGAGGGTTGGGGGGGTGGGTGGGAGAGGGGTGGGGAGTGGGTGGGTGTGAGGGGGTGGAGTGAGGGGTGGGGGTGAGGGTGGGGGTGAGGGTGAGGGGGGAGTGGGTGGGGGTGAGGGTGGGGGTGAGGGTGAGAGGGTTGGGGGGGGTGGGTGGGAGAGGGGTGGGGAGTGGGTGGGTGTGAGGGGGTGGAGTGAGGGGTGGGGGTGAGGGTGGGGGTGAGGGTGAGGGGGGAGTGGGTGGGGGTGAGGGTGGGGGTGAGGGTGGGTGTGAGGGGGTGGGGGTGAGGGTGGGGGTGAGGGTGGGGGTGAGGGTGGGTGTGAGGGGGTGGGGGTGAGGGTGGGGGTGAGGGTGAGAGGGTTGGGGTGGGTGGGTGGGAGAGGGGTGGGGAGTGGGTGGGTGTGAGGGGGTGGAGTGAGGGGTGGGGGTGAGGGTGGGGGTGAGGGTGAGGGGGGAGTGGGTGGGGGTGAGGGTGGGGGTGAGGGTGAGAGGGTTGGGGGGGTGGGTGGGAGAGGGGTGGGGAGTGGGTGGGTGTGAGGGGGTGGAGTGAGGGGTGGGGGTGAGGGTGGGGGTGAGGGTGAGGGGGGAGTGGGTGGGGGTGAGTGGGTGGGGGTGAGGGGGTGAGGGGGGGTGGGTGAGGGTGGGGGTGAGGGTGAGAGGGTTGGGGGGGTGGGTGGGAGAGGGGTGGGGAGTGGGTGGGTGTGAGGGGGTGGGGTGAGGGGTGGGGGTGAGGGTGGGGCTGAGAACTTGGTGCAGTTGGGGTGTTGACATGATCGACTTGCTTCAATAAATATGAGATGCTGTTTACCTTTGACCCTTGAATTGGTGTTTGTTTAAATTACTGAGAGGAAGGGAATTCTCCAAAACCCGAATAGCAATGAATGGAAACGGCTGATTGATTTTTACCTGTTGTGAGGTCCATGTACACAGTGAGAGAAAGATTGCTGAGCCCAACGACCGTGTGTGTGCTGAATAAACCCACTCTCCTTATACAGTGCTCAGACTCAAACCTGAGACAGGGGAACATTTTCAACACATTTGGTCTGGGGTTACATCTGATAGTGAAATCTATTCCTTTTATGGGATGCAAATCCAGGCAGAAGTTAACATCTCGTGGACGAATGCCATGTCTTGTGACTAATTGGACCTTGTGTGTAAATCACACACGTTAGCTCCTTCAGACACGCCTGTGCCAACACAGAGATCTGAGTGAGACCAGTGATCCAGTCAAGCTCTCTCCCACAAGCAGCTTTTAAATGATGATGGATGGAACGTTTGAACTGGGCTGTCTCTGACATGTCACAGAAAGTAAATGTTCACCATGATGGAAAGCCCATTTTGAGACGAGGGATGGGGGGCATATTAAATAGACAACTCTGCCACTGGGTCAGTTGCGACAGAGTTAAATTGGAAACTCCAACTTTTCGTGGAGCTGCTTCAGCCTAATGAGGACGCAAATTGAGAAAAACAAACGCTGAGCACGTGAGAGGACTGAGTGAGAAACAATGGCAGCACAGTGGTTAGCACTGCTGCCTCACAGCACCAAGGACCCGGGTTCAATCACTACCCTGGTTAACTGTCTGTGTGGAGTTTGCACGTTCTCCCCGTGTCTGCGTGGGTTTCCTCCGGGTGCTCCGGTTTCCTCCCACAGTCCAAAGATGTGCAGGTTAGGTGAATTGACCATGTTAAATTGTCCCTTAGTGTCCAAAGATGTGCAGGTTAGGTGGATTGACCATGATAAATTGTCCCTTAGTGTCCAAAGATGTGCAGGTTAGGTGGATTGGCCATGTTAAATTGTCCCTTAGTGTCCAAAGATGTGCTGGTTAGGTGGATTGGCCGTGTTAAATTGTCCCTTAGTGTCCAAAGATGTGCAGGTTAGGTGGATTGGCCATGATAAATTGTCCCTTAGTGTCCAAAGATGTACAGGTTATGTGGATTCGTCATGTTAAATTGTCCCTTAGTGTCCAAAGATGTGCTGGTTAGGTGGATTGGCCACGATAAATTGTCCCTTAGTGTCCAAAGATGTGCAGGTTAGGTGGATTGGCCATGTTAAATTGTCCCTTAGTGTCCAAAGATGTGCAGGTTAGGTGGATTGACCATGTTAAATTGTCCCTTAGTGTCCAAAGATGTGCTGGTTAGGTGGATTGGCCACGATAAATTGTCCCTTAGTGTTCAAAGATGTGCAGGTTAGGTGGATTGGCCATGTTAAATTGCCCCTTAGTGTCCAAAGATGTGCAGGTTAGGTGGATTGACCATGTTAAATTGTCCCTTAGTGTCCAAAGATGTGCTGGTTAGGTGGATTGGCCACGATAAATTGTCCCTTAGTGTCCAAAGATGTGCAGGTTAGGTGGATTGGCCATGCTAAATTGTCCCTTAGCGTCCAAAGATGTGCTGGTTAGGTGGATTGGCCACGATAAATTGTCCCTTAGTGTCCAAAGATGTGCAGGTTAGGTGGATTGGCCATGCTAAATTGTCCCTTTGTGTCCAAAGATGTACAGGTTAGGTGGATTGGCCGTGTTAAATTGTCCCTTAGTGTCCAAAGATGTGCAGGTTAGGTGGATTGACCATGTTAAATTGTCCCTTAGTGTCCAAAGATGTGCAGGTTAGGTGGATTGGCCATGTTAAATTGTCCCTTAGTGTCCAAAGATGTGCAGGTTAGGTGGATTGACCATGTTAAATTGTCCCTTAGTGTCCAAAGATGTGCAGGTTAGGTGGATTGGCCATGTTAATTTGTCCCTTAGTGTCCAAAGATGTGCAGGTTAGGTGGATTGGCCATGCTAAATTGTCCCTTCGTGTCCAAAGATGTACAGGTTAGGTGGATTGGCCGTGTTAAATTGTCCCTTAGTGTCCAAAGATGTGCAGGTTAGGTGGATTGACCATGTTAAATTGTCCCTTAGTGTCCAAAGATGTGCAGGTTAGGTGGATTGACCATGTTAAATTGTCCCTTAGTGTCCAAAGATGTGCAGGTTAGGTGGATTGACCGTGTTAAATTGTCCCTTAGTGTCCAAAGATGTGCAGGTTAGGTGGATTGGCCATGTTAAATTGTCCCTGAGTGTCCCGGGATGTGCAGGTTAGGTGGATTGGCCATGTTAATTTGTCCCTTAGTGTCCAAAGATGTGCAGGTTAGGTGGATTGGCCATGTTAAATTGTCCCTTAGTGTCCAAAGATGTACAGGTTAGGTGGATTGGCCATGATAAATTGCCCTTAGTGTCCAAAGATATGCAGGTTAGGTGGATTGGCCATGATAAATTGTCCCTTAGTGTCCAAAGATGTGCAGGTTAGGTGGATTGGCCATGTTAAATTGTCCCTTAGTGTCCAAAGATGTGCAGGTTAGGTGGATTCACCATGTTAAATTGTCCCTTAGTGTCCAAAGATGTACAGGTTAGGTGGATTGGCCATGATAAATTGTCCCTTAGTGTTCAAAGATGTGCAGGTTAGGTGGATTGGCCATGTTAAATTGTCCCTTTGTGTCCAAAGATGTACAGGTTAGGTGGATTGGCCATGCTAAATTGTCCCTTAGTGTCCAAAGATGTGCAGGTTAGGTGGATTGGCCATGCTAAATTGTCCCTTAGTGTCCAAAGATGTGCAGGTTAGGTGGATTGGCCGTATTAAATTGTCCCTTAGTGTCCAAAGATGTGCAGGTTAGGTGGATTGGCCGTGTTAAATTGTCCCTTAGTGTCCAAAGATGTTCAGGTCAGGCTCGTAAGCCTGACTATAAGGTCCTTATCTAAACCTGAAGCAACCACCCCTCCGAGGCCTCAAATGAAACTGTACTGTTAGCACATCGTGGCCTTATCTCAAGCTCTCCGCATCTCCTTTACAGAAACAGGTTGGCTAGAACCATGACATTGTACCAGGCCCTGGGCGCTGAATCTTTCATCCGACCCCTTAACCGAGCTACACCGTTGCAAGTGACATCTCTTCCTCAATGCTGTAACTGGACTCTTTTCTTGACCAAGATTCCCCCCACCCTAGCCTCGCATTGACAAGCTCCACTGAACACCCACACAACAATCTGCGATCATTTTCAAATCTCTCCCTGGTTGCCACCCCATCTGAACCATGTACGTCTGGGCCCTCTGTTCTAGGTGCAACAGAATAAAGTAGTTGTAGTCCATTCGGCCCCTCAAGTCTGCTCTTCCATTCAAACAGATCATAGTTTATCATCTACCTCAATGTCAAAGAGGTGTGAATTGTGTCAAGCCAGGACAGTTGGTAGGATTTCGCAGGCCAGATGGTGGGGGATGAATGTAATGCGACATGAATCCCAGGTCCCGGTTCAGGCCGCACTCATGTGTGCGGAACTTGGCTATAAGTTTCTGCTCGGCGATTCTGCGTTGTCGCGCGTCCTGAAGGCCGTCTTGGAGAACGCTTACCCGGAGATCAGAGGCTGAATGCCCTTGACTGCTGAAGTGTTCCCCGACTGGAAGGGAACATTCCTGCCTGGTGATTGTCGCGCGATGTCCGTTCATTCGTTGTCGCAGCGTCTGTATGGTCTCGCTAATGTACCACGCTTCGGGACATCCTTTCCTTTAGCGTATGATTTGTTTCAATTATTTTACGGGATGTGGGCGTCGCTGGCCAGGCCCAGCATTTATTGGCCATCCCCAATTGCCCCTTGAGAAGGTGGGGGTGAGCTGCCTTCTTGAACCGCTGCAGTCCCTGTGGTGTAGGTACACCCACTGTGCTGTTAGGAAGGGAGTTCCAGGATGTTGCCCCAGCGACAGTGAAGGAAGGGCCGATATATTTCCTAGTCAGGGTGGGGAGTGAGTTGGAGGGGAACCTCCAGGTGGTGGGGTTCCCAGGTATCTGCTGCTCTTGTCCTTCTAGATGGTAGAGGTCGTGGGTTTGGAAGGTGCTGTCTGAGGAGCCTTGGTGAGTTGCTGCAGTGCATCTTGTAGATGGTACACACGGCTGCTGCGTCAGTGGTGGAGGGAGTGAGTATTGAAGGTGGTGGACGGGGTGTCGATCAAGCGGGACTGCTGTCTTGATGGGTTTAAACTAATTTCAGAGGGACATGGAAGCAGAATAAATGAGTCGAGGTGAGAAACCGTGTGTGACATGGACAGCCAACGAACACTAAAATAAAGTGCAGTTTGGATATAATTGGGTTGAGGCACTGCGGGAAATGTGAGGGCGGCTATGATGACTTTAGGAAGAGATTTAAATCCACCAATTACGGGTCAGTCAGATGGGGGAAATGTTTCGAGACAATAATCTGGGACAAAATGAATTGAAAAGTATTGGCCAAAAAAATGGAAGTTTTTGTGAAAGGGAATTCACGTTAAATTAACTCAATTGCAGGGATGGGGAGGAATGCTGCAAGTTTCACATTTGATGTTGTGCAAATAGCCTTTCAAAACATGCTTGGCAAAATACCACATAATAGACGCATTCACAAAATCAAAGCTCATGGGATTAAAGGGGCAGTGGAAATATAACTTCAGTAAGGCAGAAAGTAGAGAATAGCGGTTGTTTTTAAGGCTGGAGGTTAGTACCCAGTGGTGTTCCACTGAGGCCAGTGTTAGGAACACGGCTCTTTTTCATATTTATTAATGAGCTGGAGTTGGGTACAGATGGCATCATTTCAAAACTTGCAAATGGCTCTCCTGGGCATTGGACTATGGAGGGTGGAGGATGGTCACAGACCTCCGGAGGACATGGACTTCAATAGAAGCGCATGGCACGTGGAAATTTAACACATGAAGTGACATATTTTGTCAGCATGAATGAGGAAGGGGCAGCCGAATTAGGTGGTGTGTGAACTCGAGGGCAGCAAGGTAGCACAGTGGTTAGCACTGCTGCCTCATAGCGCCAGGGACCCGGGGTCAATTCCGGCCTCGGGTCACAGTCTGTGTGGAGTCTGCAAGTTCTCCCCGTGTCTGCTTGGGTTTCCTCCGGGTTCTCCGGTTTCCCCCCACAGACCAAAGATGTGCAGGTTAGGTGGATTGGCCATGCTAAATTGCCCCTTAGTGTCCAAAGATGTACAGGTTAGGTGGATTGGCCGTGTTAAATTGTCCCTTAGTGTCCAAAGATGTGCAGGTTAGGTGGATTGGCCATGTTAAATTTTTCCTTAGTGTCCAAAGATGTGCAGGTTAGGTGGATTGGCCGTGATAAATTGTCCCTTAGTGTCCAAAGATGTGCAGGTCAGGTGGATTGGCCGTGCTAAATTGTCCCTTAGTGTCCAAAGATGTGCAGGTTAGATGGATTGGCCATGTTAAATTGCCCCTTAGTGTCCAAAGATGTGCAGGTTAGGTGGATTGGCCATGATAAATTGTCCCTTAGTGTCCAAAGATGTACAGGTTAGGTGGATTGGCCATGATAAATTGTCCCTTAGTGTCCAAAGATGTACAGGTTAGGTGGATTGGCCATGTTAAATTGTCCCTTAGTGTCCAAAGATGTGCAGGTTAGGTGGGGTTATGAGGGTAGGGTGAGGGACTGGGCCTAGGTAAGGTGCTTTTTCAGAGGATCAGTGCAGACTTGATGGGCTGAATGGCCTCCTTCTGCATTGAAGGGATTCTCTGGAATACTAAATGAAATAAATCTCCCAATAGGGAGGGTGTGAAGAGCGCGATATGTGTGCGTTTTGTGTTGAAATCCTCGAAAGAGGCAGGGCGAATTGGGAAGGTTATGGAAGCAAAAAAGCAGACGGCATCCTTTGCTTTAATAAACAGAGGAGTGGAAGACCAAAGATAGGACGTTCTGCTGAACCATTCGAAAACACCAGTTAGGCCTCACCTTGAAGTACTCTGGGCCCCACACTTTCAGAAGGATGTCAAGGCCTTGGAGAGTGTGCGGGGGAGACTTACCGCAATGGTAGCTGGGATGTGAGACTTCAGTGAATACGGAAACTGAAGAATCTTGCACTCACCAGAGAAATGAAGAGTAAGGGAGATTTATTAGAGTTGATCAAAAGGATTTCAATGGGGAGAAACTGTTTCCACTCGCAAAAAAGGGGTGGTAACCCGACTGATTAAAACCCGCTCGATCTCGGCCTTGAAGATGTTGAAGGACTCGGCCTCCACAGCTTCCTGAGGTCGAGGATTCCGAAGATTCACCACTCAGAAGAACGAATTGGAGAAATACGTGAAGGAGAACAGTTTCTAAGGCTATGAGGAAAGAACAGGGTAGCGGGATTAATTGGTTACTTCTTTCGCAGGCTCGATGAGCTGAATGGCCTCCTTCTGTGCTGCATTACTTTTGGGGCGGGTCTTTCTGGCTCCGCACACCACCAAGATCGTCCAGTTCTGCTGAAAGCCCGTGGACGTTTGGCTGGAAAATCCCAGCCTCCGTTCCAGGGAATCTTTTACAGCTGGGTTGCCGGGGATGCTTTGATGTTGGCCCCAGCTCCAGGTTGGAGTTGGAACTGGAGTCAATTGGCGATTCCTCACAGCGAGGCCTCCATACGCAGTCGGAAATGTACGCCGGTGAGCATTTGGCTTTTAGTCTTGACTAAATTTGGTACCTGCCTCTCAAATCGGACAAAAGCCACGGACCAACAGGAAGTCACCCAGCTCTGACTCAATGCATTTTCCAGAGATCTTGTCGACTTAAAAGGGATTTGTTTCTCATCCCTGGTCAATGTATACGTTCCGTCGACAGGGGAAGGTAGACCTCCGCAACTGAAATCAAACATGTGGCTCCCCACAAGGGAAGTTACAGTCTTAAATAGGCAATCACTCGATACAAATCCCTTGTGGACACCCTCATTGTTGGTAATGTTTCACTTTAAAGACTGTTTCCTCATTTCTAATAACTGATGACATTCGGCATGGTGAGGGTTGCGCTCTCCTTCCCATATAGAGATGTGGAACATCGAGCACAAGCTGTAGTCGGAGGTGACTCACTCTTCTGGGAAAACGGGCCAACAGAAACCAGTTCCATGCCAAACTCCAAATATATTAAAAACACTGACAACACTGGAAAGGCTTTGTAATATCACACGGATATAGAGATGGTGACGGAATGATAATATCAATGGATTACCATTGCATCCTTTCAGTGCAGAATGAGGGACAATTTAGCATGGCCAATCCACCTAACCTGCACATGTTTTAATACTAAGTGACAATTTAGCATGTTCAATCTAAGGGGAGGGTACCCTGTTTCTCCAACACAAAATTAGTGTTTTGCCTTGAATATATTTTTTTACTGTTTTAATAAAAGGATATGGCCAATCCAGCTAACCTGCACACGTTTGGACACTAAGGGACAATTTAGCATGGCCAATCCACCTAACGTGCACATCTTTGGACACTAAGGGACAATTTATCATGGCCAATCCACCTAACCTGCACATCTTTGGACACTAAGGACAATTTAACATGGCCAATCCACCTAACCTGCACATCTTTGGACACTAAGGGACAATTTAGCATGGCCAATCCACCTAACCTGTACATCTTTGGACACTAAGGACAATTTAACATGGCCAATCCACCTAACCTGCACATCTTTGGACACTAAGGACAATTTAACATGGCCAATCCACCTAACCTGCACATCTTTGGACACTAAGGGACAATTTAGCATGGCCAATCCACCTAACCTGCCCATCTTTGGACACTAAGGGACAATTTAGCATGGCCAATCCACCTAACCTGCACATCTTTGGACACTAAGGGACAATTTAGCATGGCCAATCCACCTAACCTGCACATCTTTGGACACTAAGGGACAATTTAGCATGGTCAATCCACCTAACCTGCACATCTTTGGACACGAAGGGACAATTTAACATGGCCAATCCACCTAACCTGCACATCTTTGGACACTAAGGGACAATTTATCATGGCCAATCCACCTAACCTGCACATCTTTGGACACTAAGGGACAATTTATCATGGCCAATCCACCTAACCTGCACATCTTTGGACACTAAGGGACAATTTAGCATGGCCAATCCACCTAACCTGCACATCTTTGGACACTAAGGGACAATTTAGCATGGTCAATCCACCTAACCTGCACATCTTTGGACACGAAGGGACAATTTAACATGGCCAATCCACCTAACCTGCACATCTTTGGACACTAAGGGACAATTTATCATGGCCAATCCACCTAACCTGCACATCTTTGGACACTAAGGGACAATTTATCATGGCCAATCCACCTAACCTGCACATCTTTGGACACTAAGGGACAATTTAACATGGCCAATCCACCTAACCTGCACATCTTTGGACACTAAGGGACAATTTATCACGGCCAATCCACCTAACCTGTACATCTTTGGACACTAAGGGACAATTTAGCATGGCCAATCCACCTAACCTGCACATCTTTGGACATTAAGGGACAATTTAGCATGGCCAATCCACCTAACCTGCACATCTTTGGACACTAAGGGGCAATTTAACATGGCCAATCCACCTAACCTGTACATCTTTGGACACTAAGGGACAATTTATCATGGCCAATCCACCTAACCTGCACATCTTTGGACACTATGAGACAATTTATCATGGCCAATCCACCTAACCTGCACATCTTTGGACACTAAGGGACAATTTAACATGGCCAATCCAGCTAACCTGCACACCTTTGGACACAAAGGGACAATTTAGCATGGCCAATCCACCTAACCTGCACATCTTTGGACACTAAGGGACAATTTATCACGGCCAATCCACCTAACCTGTACATCTTTGGACACTAAGGGACAATTTAGCATGGCCAATCCACCTAACCTGCACATCTTTGGACACTAAGGGACAATTTAGCATGGCCAATCCACCTAACCTGCACATCTTTGGACACTAAGGGACAATTTATCATGGCCAATCCACCTAACCTGTACATCTTTGGATATTAAGGGACAATTTAGCATGGCCAATCCACCTAACCTGCACATCTTTGGACACTAAGGGACAATTTAGCATGGCCAATCCACCTAACCTGCACATCTTTGGACACTAAGGGACAATTTATCATGGCCAATCCACCTAACCTGCACACCTTTGGACACTAAGGGACAATTTAACATGGCCAATCCATCTAACCTGCACATCTTTGGACACTAAGGGACAATTTATCATGGCCAATCCACCTAACCTGCACATCTTTGGACACTAAGGGACAATTTATCATGGCCAATCCACCTAACCTGCACACCTTTGGACACTAAGGGACAATTTAACACGGCCAATCCACCTAACCTGCACATCTTTGGACACTAAGGGACAATTTATCAAGGCTAATCCACCTAACCTGCACACCTTTGGACACTAAGGGACAATTTAACATGGCCAATCCACCTAACCTGCACACCTTTGGACACTAAGGGACAATTTAACACGGCCAATCCACCTAACCTGTACATCTTTGGACACTAAGGGACAATTTATCAAGGCCAATCCACCTAACCTGAACACCTTTGGACACGAAGGGACAATTTAACATGGCCAATCCACCTAACCTGCACATCTTTGGACACTAAGGGACAATTTATCATGGCCAATCCACCTAACCTGCACACCTTTGGACACTAAGGGACAATTTAACACGGCCAATCCACCTAACCTGCACATCTTTGGACACTAAGGGACAATTTATCAAGGCTAATCCACCTAACCTGCACACCTTTGGACACTAAGGGACAATTTAACATGGCCAATCCACCTAACCTGCACACCTTTGGACACTAAGGGACAATTTAACACGGCCAATCCACCTAACCTGGTATGGAGGGCATTAGCTATGAGGAGCGGTTGAATAAACTCGGTTTGTTCTCACTGGAACGAAGGAGGTTGAGGGGAGACCTGATAGAGGTATACAAAATTATGAGGGGCATAGACAGAGTGGATAGTCAGAGGCTTTTCCCCAGGGTAGAGGGGTCAATTACCAGGGGGCATAGGTTTAAGGTGAGAGGGGCAAGGTTTAGAGTAGATGTACGAGGCAAGTTTTTTACGCAGAGGGTAGTGGGTGCCTGGAACTCGCTACCGGAGGAGGTGGTGGAAGCAGGGACGATAGTGACATTTAAGGGGCATCTTGACAAATACATGAGTAGGATGGGAATAGAGGGATACGCACCCAGGAAGTGTAGAAGATTTTAGTTTAGTCGGGCAGCATGGTCGGCATGGGCTTGGAGGGCCGAAGGGCCTGTTCCTGTGCTGTACATTTCTTTGTTCTTTGTTCTTTTGTTGTAAGGGACAATTTAACACGGCCAATCCACCTAACCTGTACATCTTTGGACACTAAGGGACAATTTAACACGGCCAATCCACCTAACCTGTACATCTTTGGACACTAAGGGACAATTTATCATGGTAAATCCACCTAACCTGCACACCTTTGGACACTAAGGGACAATTTATCATGGCCAATCCACCTAACCTGCACATCTTTGGACACTAAGGGACAATTTAACATGGCAAATCCCCCTAACCTGTATATCTTTGGACACTAAGGGACAATTTAACACGGCCAATCCACCCAACCTGTATATCTTTGGACACTAAGGGACAATTTAACACGGCCAATCCACCCAACCTGCACATCTTTGGACACTAAGGGGCAATTTAACACGGCCAATCCACCTAACCTGCACATCTTTGGACACTAAGGGACAATTTATCATGGCCAATCCACCTAACCTGCACATCTTTGGACACTAAGGGACAATTTAGCATGGCCAATCCACCTAACATGCACATCTTTGGACACTAAGGGACAATTTAACATGGCCAATCCACCTAACCTGTACATCTTTGGATATTAAGGGACAATTTAGCATGGCCAATCCACCTAACCTGCACATCTTTGGACACTAAGGGACAATTTAGCATGGTCAATCCACCTAACCTGTACATCTTTGGATATTAAGGGACAATTTAGCATGGCCAATCCACCTAACCTGCACATCTTTGGACACTAAGGGACAATTTAGCATGGTCAATCCACCTAACCTGTACATCTTTGGACATTAAGGGACAATTTAGCATGGCCAATCCACCTAACCTGCACATCTTTGGACACTAAGGGACAAATTATCATGGCCAATCCACCTAACCTGCACATCTTTGGACACTAAGGGACAATTTAGCATGGCCAATCCACCTAACATGCACATCTTTGGACACTAAGGGACAATTTAACATGGCCAATCCACCTAACCTGTACATCTTTGGATATTAAGGGACAATTTAGCATGGCCAATCCACCTAACCTGCACATCTTTGGACACTAAGGGACAATTTAGCATGGTCAATCCACCTAACCTGTACATCTTTGGATATTAAGGGACAATTTAGCATGGCCAATCCACCTAACCTGCACATCTTTGGACACTAAGGGACAATTTAGCATGGTCAATCCACCTAACCTGTACATCTTTGGACATTAAGGGACAATTTAGCATGGCCAATCCACCTAACCTGCACATCTTTGGACACTAAGGGACAATTTAGCATGGTCAATCCACCTAACCTGTACATCTTTGGATATTAAGGGACAATTTAGCATGGCCAATCCACCTAACCTGCACATCTTTGGACACTAAGGGACAATTTAGCATGGTCAATCCACCTAACCTGTACATCTTTGGATATTAAGGGACAATTTAGCATGGCCAATCCACCTAACCTGCACATCTTTGGACACTAAGGGACAATTTAACATGGCCAATGCACCTAACCTGCACATCTTTGGACACTAAGGGACAATTTAACACGGCCAATCCACCTAACCTGCACATCTTTGGACACTAAGGGACAATTTAGCACGGCCAATCCACCTAACCTGTACATCTTTGGACTGTGGGAGGAAACCGGAGCACCCGGAGGAAACCCATGCAGATACGGGGAGAACGTGCAGACTCCACACAGACAGTGACCCAAGCAGGGAATCGAACCTGGGACCCTGGCGCTGTGAAGCCACAGTGCTAACCACTGTGCTACTGTGCTACATGGCCAATCCATCTCCATTGGAAGGGATTCCCGTGCGTATCGGGGGCAGCCCCACCCCAACCAAGATGGTACCCCCCACATTGTGCCTCCCCCCACAGTCTTCAAATCTCTACTCCCCCACCCTAGGGAGACGGATCTCCCCTCCCCAACCCTACTTCCCCCCCCCCCCCAGGCTTACCCTGGCCAGTGTCCATGCTGCCTTCTCTGTGGGAGTGCAGTGCCCCTGCTGGCCAGTTAGCCTGTCATCTGTGGCAGGGAAAATGCTTTGATCTATGATGAGGGATGTGATAGCAGAGCAGTTCGAAAATACCAATATAAGTGGACAGTGTGGTAACTGGCAAAGCAAAGGTGCCTGCCGATGTCGTCAAAGAACACTGCCCACAAAGATACAACATTCTCTGGGGTACTTTTGTGAGGACCACAAAGAATCCAGCACGAGTTTTAAGGATACAAAGTAATGACATTTATTGACAATTACATATATATATAACAGCAGCAGCAACTTCCCTTGCTGCACACTCCTTCCTGCTGGTTCCTAAACTGGCCAGCTTTATTTATACTAGGAGTTTACTAATGGTTTCTCCGCTCCCCTCATTGGGGAAGCTCATACTCGCACAGGATTGTGGGATTGTCATTAGTCCCCAGCCAATGGTAAGTAGGCAGGTGATAACAGGTACAGGCTTTCCCTTTCCCGACTGTAGTTGCAATCTGGTGCCAAGCCAAAGGGGTCTCTAGATGCCCAGCAATAGTGACATCAGCAGGCAGGTCAAGCAACAAAGTATCTACACAGACAGCAAAGCAGGACATTCATAGCACTTGAACCTGTTGAATTTTAATTTAAGTAGCAAAATAAATTCTATTGGCTTGAGCTAGAAGCTTAAATATAATGAACAAATGCTTGAAAATACCTGGATTTGTTTTTAACATAAAGGAGAAATGTGGGATTTCAAATGAGCTTTTCGGGGGCAGTGAGGTGTTCACAAGTAATTATAAACCCCTACTTACACCTCACTCATTAAAGTGTAACTTTTTCAAGGCTTTTGTGTTACAGTGAGACTGAAAAGTGTGACGGTTTCCATCAATTCACTGCTTCGGAATTACAACCTGAGGGACCCAAACAACACTCCCTCTGGAAAGAGTGGCAACATTGACAGAAACATCTCAATCTCCATATTAATCTGCACATGGGCGGAGTATCAAAGTCACTAGCAGTTTCATTGGAATAATGACAGCGAACACTGACAGTTTTCCCCTCAACACCAAAGCCTTACAGCAGCTCTCCTCTCTGTCTGCAGCTCTCCTCTGTGTCTGCAGCTCTCCTCTGTCTCTGCAGCTCTCCTCTCTGTCTGCAGCTCTCCTCTCTGTCTGCAGCTCTCCTCTGTGTCTGCGGCTCTCCTCTGTCTCTGCAGCTCTCCTCTCTGTCTGCAGCTCTCCTCTGTGTCTGCAGCTCTCCTCTGTCTCTGCAGCTCTCCTCTGTGTCTGCGGCTCTCCTCTGTGTCTGCAGCTCTCCTCTGTCTCTGCAGCTCTCCTCTGTGTCTGCGGCTCTCCTCTGTGTCTGCAGCTCTCCTCTGTCTCTGCGGCTCTCCTCTGTGTCTGCAGCTCTCCTCTCTGTCTGCAGCTCTCCTTGTGTCTGCAGCTCTCCTCTGTCTCTGCGGCTCTCCTCTGTGTCTGCAGCTCTCCTCTGTGTCTGCAGCTCTCCTCTGTGTCTGCAGCTCTCCTCTGTGTCTGCAGCTCTCCTCTGTCTCTGCAGCTCTCCTCTGTGTCTGCGGCTCTCCTCTGTGTCTGCAGCTCTCCTCTGTGTCTGCAGCTCTCCTCTGTGTCTGCAGCTCTCCTCTCTGTCTGCAGCTCTCCTCTCTGTCTGCAGCTCTCCTCTGTGTCTGCGGCTCTCCTCTGTGTCTGCAGCTCTCCTCTGTGTCTGCGGCTCTCCTCTGTGTCTGCAGCTCTCCTCTGTGTCTGCAGCTCTCCTCTGTCTCTGCGGCTCTCCTCTGTGTCTGCAGCTCTCCTCTGTGCCTGCGCTCTCCTCTGTGTCTGCGCTCTCCTCTGTGTCTGCAGCTCTCCTCTGTGTCTACAGCTCTCCTCTGTGTCTGCAGCTCTCCTCTGTGTCTGCGGCTCTCCTTTCTGTCTGCAGCTCTCCTCTGTCTCTACAGCTCTCCTCTGTGTCTGCGGCTCTCCTCTGTGTCTGCAGCTTTCCTCTGTCTCTGCGGCTCTCCTCTGTGTCTGCAGCTCTCCTCTGTGTCTGCGGCTCTCCCCTGTGTCTGCGGCTCTCCTCTGTGTCTGCGGCTCTCCTTTGTGTCTGCAGCTCTCCTCTGTGTCTGCGGCTCTCCTCTGTGTCTGCGGCTCTCCTCTGTGTCTGCGGCTCTCCTCTGTGTCTGCGGCTCTCCTTTCTGTCTGCAGCTCTCCTCTGTCTCTGCGGCTCTCCTCTGTGTCTGCGGCTCTCCTCTGTGTCTGCAGCTCTCCTCTGTGTCTGCAGCTCTCCTCTGTGTCTGCAGCTCTCCTCTGTGTCTGCGGCTCTCCTCTGTGTCTGCGGCTCTCCTCTGTGTCTGCAGCTCTCCTCTGTGTCTGCAGCTCTCCTCTGTGTCTGCAGCTCTCCTCTGTGTCTGCGGCTCTCCTCTCTGTCTGCAGCTCTCCTCTGTGTCTGCGGCTCTCCTCTGTGTCTGCGGCTCTCCTCTGTGTCTGCGGCTCTCCTCTGTGTCTGCAGCTCTCCTCTGTGTCTGCGGCTCTCCTCTGTGTCTGCGGCTCTCCTCTGTGTCTGCAGCTCTCCTCTGTCTCTGCGGCTCTCCTCTGTGTCTGCAGCTCTCCTCTGTCTCTGCGGCTCTCCTCTGTGTCTGCAGCTCTCCTCTGTGTCTGCAGCTCTCCTTTGTGTCTGCAGCTCTCCTCTGTGTCTGCGGCTCTCCTCTGTGTCTGCGGCTCTCCTCTGTGTCTGCGGCTCTCCTCTGTGTCTGCGGCTCTCCTCTGTCTGCAGCTCTCCTCTGTCTCTGCGGCTCTCCTCTGTGTCTGCGGCTCTCCTCTGTTTCTGCAGCTCTCCTCTGTGTCTGCGGCTCTCCTCTGTGTCTGCGGCTCTCCTCTGTGTCTGCAGCTCTCCTCTGTGTCTGCAGCTCTCCTCTGTGTCTGCGGCTCTCCTTTCTGTCTGCAGCTCTCCTCTGTCTCTGCGGCTCTCCTCTGTGTCTGCAGCTCTCCTCTGTGTCTGCAGCTCTCCTCTGTGTCTGCAGCTCTCCTCTGTCTCTGCGGCTCTCCTCTGTGTCTGCAGCTCTCCTCTGTGTCTGCGGCTCTCCTCTGTGTCTGCGGCTCTCCTCTGTGTCTGCGGCTCTCCTCTGTGTCTGCGGCTCTCCTCTGTGTCTGCAGCTCTCCTCTGTGTCTGCAGCTCTCCTCTGTGTCTGCAGCTCTCCTCTGTCTCTGCGGCTCTCCTCTGTGTCTGCAGCTCTCCTCTGTGTCTGCAGCTCTCCTTTCTGTCTGCAGCTCTCCTGTGTGTCTGCGGCTCTCCTTTCTGTCTGCAGCTCTCCTCTGTCTCTGCAGCTCTCCTCTGTGTCTGCAGCTCTCCTCTGTGCCTGCAGCTCTCCTCTGTGTCTGCAGCTCTCCTCTGTGTCTGCAGCTCTCCTCTGTGTCTGCGGCTCTCCTCTGTTTCTGCAGCTCTCCTCTGTGTCTACAGCTCTCCTCTGTGTCTGCGCTCTCCTCTGTGTCTGCAGCTCTCCTCTGTGCCTGCAGCTCTCCTCTGTCTCTGCGGCTCTCCTCTGTGTCTGCAGCTCTCCTCTGTGTCTGCGGCTCTCCTCTGTGTCTGCAGCTCTCCTCTGTGTCTGCGGCTCTCCTCTGTGTCTGCAGCTCTCCTCTGTGTCTGCAACTCTCCTCTGTGTCTGCGGCTCTCCTCTGTGTCTGCAGCTCTCCTCTGTGTCTGCAGCTCTCCTCTGTGTCTGCAGCTCTCCTCTCTGTCTGCAGCTCTCCTCTGTGTCTGCGGCTCTCCTCTGTGTCTGCGGCTCTCCTCTGTGTCTGCAGCTCTCCTCTGTGTCTGCAGCTCTCCTCTGTGTCTGCAGCTCTCCTCTGTCTCTGCGGCTCTCCTCTGTGTCTGCAGCTCTCCTCTGTGTCTGCAGCTCTCCTCTGTGTCTGCGGCTCTCCTCTGTCTCTGCAGCTCTCCTCTCTGTCTGCAGCTCTCCTCTGTGTCTGCGGCTCTCCTCTGTGTCTGCAGCTTTCCTCTGTCTCTGCGGCTCTCCTCTGTGTCTGCAGCTCTCCTCTGTGTCTGCGGCTCTCCTCTGTGTCTGCGGCTCTCCTCTGTGTCTGCGGCTCTCCTTTGTGTCTGCAGCTCTCCTCTGTGTCTGCGGCTCTCCTCTGTGTCTGCGGCTCTCCTCTGTGTCTGCGGCTCTCCTCTGTGTCTGCGGCTCTCCTTCTGTCTGCAGCTCTCCTCTGTCTCTGCGGCTCTCCTCTGTGTCTGCGGCTCTCCTCTGTGTCTGCAGCTCTCCTCTGTGTCTGCAGCTCTCCTCTGTGTCTGCGGCTCTCCTCTGTGTCTGCGGCTCTCCTCTGTGTCTGCGGCTCTCCTCTGTGTCTGCAGCTCTCCTCTGTGTCTGCAGCTCTCCTCTGTGTCTGCAGCTCTCCTCTGTGTCTGCGGCTCTCCTCTCTGTCTGCACTCTCCTCTGTGTCTGCGGCTCTCCTCTGTGTCTGCGGCTCTCCTCTGTGTCTGCGGCTCTCCTCTGTGTCTGCAGCTCTCCTCTGTGTCTGCGGCTCTCCTCTGTGTCTGCGGCTCTCCTCTGTGTCTGCAGCTCTCCTCTGTCTCTGCGGCTCTCCTCTGTGTCTGCAGCTCTCCTCTGTCTCTGCGGCTCTCCTCTGTGTCTGCAGCTCTCCTCTGTGTCTGCGGCTCTCCTCTGTGTCTGCAGCTCTCCTCTGTGTCTGCGGCTCTCCTCTGTGTCTGCGGCTCTCCTCTGTGTCTGCGGCTCTCCTCTGTGTCTGCGGCTCTCCTCTGTCTGCAGCTCTCCTCTGTGTCTGCGGCTCTCCTCTGTGTCTGCGGCTCTCCTCTGTGTCTGCAGGCTCTCCTCTGTGTCTGCAGCTCTCCTCTGTGTCTGCGGCTCTCCTCTGTGTCTGCGGCTCTCCTCTGTGTCTGCAGCTCTCCTCTGTCTCTGCGGCTCTCCTCTGTGTCTGCAGCTCTCCTCTGTCTCTGCGGCTCTCCTCTGTGTCTGCAGCTCTCCTCTGTGTCTGCAGCTCTCCTTTGTGTCTGCAGCTCTCCTCTGTGTCTGCGGCTCTCCTCTGTGTCTGCGGCTCTCCTCTGTGTCTGCGGCTCTCCTCTGTGTCTGCGGCTCTCCTCTGTCTGCAGCTCTCCTCTGTCTCTGCGGCTCTCCTCTGTGTCTGCGGCTCTCCTCTGTTTCTGCAGCTCTCCTCTGTGTCTGCGGCTCTCCTCTGTGTCTGCAGCTCTCCTCTGTGTCTGCAGCTCTCCTCTGTGTCTGCAGCTCTCCTCTGTGTCTGCGGCTCTCCTTTCTGTCTGCAGCTCTCCTCTGTCTCTGCGGCTCTCCTCTGTGTCTGCAGCTCTCCTCTGTGTCTGCAGCTCTCCTCTGTGTCTGCAGCTCTCCTCTGTCTCTGCGGCTCTCCTCTGTGTCTGCAGCTCTCCTCTGTGTCTGCGGCTCTCCTCTGTGTCTGCGGCTCTCCTCTGTGTCTGCGGCTCTCCTCTGTGTCTGCGGCTCTCCTCTGTGTCTGCAGCTCTCCTCTGTGTCTGCAGCTCTCCTCTGTGTCTGCAGCTCTCCTCTGTCTCTGCGGCTCTCCTCTGTGTCTGCAGCTCTCCTCTGTGTCTGCAGCTCTCCTTTCTGTCTGCAGCTCTCCTGTGTGTCTGCGGCTCTCCTTTCTGTCTGCAGCTCTCCTCTGTTCTGCAGCTCTCCTCTGTGTCTGCAGCTCTCCTCTGTGCCTGCAGCTCTCCTCTGTGTCTGCAGCTCTCCTCTGTGTCTGCAGCTCTCCTCTGTGTCTGCGGCTCTCCTCTGTTTCTGCAGCTCTCCTCTGTGTCTACAGCTCTCCTCTGTGTCTGCGCTCTCCTCTGTGTCTGCAGCTCTCCTCTGTGCCTGCAGCTCTCCTCTGTCTCTGCGGCTCTCCTCTGTGTCTGCAGCTCTCCTCTGTGTCTGCGGCTCTCCTCTGTGTCTGCAGCTCTCCTCTGTGTCTGCGGCTCTCCTCTGTGTCTGCAGCTCTCCTCTGTGTCTGCAACTCTCCTCTGTGTCTGCGGCTCTCCTCTGTGTCTGCAGCTCTCCTCTGTGTCTGCAGCTCTCCTCTGTGTCTGCAGCTCTCCTCTCTGTCTGCAGCTCTCCTCTGTGTCTGCGGCTCTCCTCTGTGTCTGCGGCTCTCCTCTGTGTCTGCAGCTCTCCTCTGTGTCTGCAGCTCTCCTCTGTGTCTGCAGCTCTCCTCTGTCTCTGCGGCTCTCCTCTGTGTCTGCAGCTCTCCTCTGTGTCTGCAGCTCTCCTCTGTGTCTGCGGCTCTCCTCTGTCTCTGCAGCTCTCCTCTCTGTCTGCAGCTCTCCTCTGTGTCTGCGGCTCTCCTCTGTGTCTGCAGCTTTCCTCTGTCTCTGCGGCTCTCCTCTGTGTCTGCAGCTCTCCTCTGTGTCTGCGGCTCTCCTCTGTGTCTGCGGCTCTCCTCTGTGTCTGCGGCTCTCCTTTGTGTCTGCAGCTCTCCTCTGTGTCTGCGGCTCTCCTCTGTGTCTGCGGCTCTCCTCTGTGTCTGCGGCTCTCCTCTGTGTCTGCGGCTCTCCTTTCTGTCTGCAGCTCTCCTCTGTCTCTGCGGCTCTCCTCTGTGTCTGCGGCTCTCCTCTGTGTCTGCAGCTCTCCTCTGTGTCTGCAGCTCTCCTCTGTGTCTGCAGCTCTCCTCTGTGTCTGCGGCTCTCCTCTGTGTCTGCGGCTCTCCTCTGTGTCTGCAGCTCTCCTCTGTGTCTGCAGCTCTCCTCTGTGTCTGCAGCTCTCCTCTGTGTCTGCGGCTCGCCTCTCTGTCTGCAACTCTCCTCTGTGTCTGCGGCTCTCCTCTGTGTCTGCGGCTCTCCTCTGTGTCTGCGGCTCTCCTCTGTGTCTGCAGCTCTCCTCTGTGTCTGCGGCTCTCCTCTGTGTCTGCGGCTCTCCTCTGTGTCTGCAGCTCTCCTCTGTCTCTGCGGCTCTCCTCTGTGTCTGCAGCTCTCCTCTGTCTCTGCGGCTCTCCTCTGTGTCTGCAGCTCTCCTCTGTGTCTGCAGCTCTCCTCTGTGTCTGCAGCTCTCCTCTGTGTCTGCGGCTCTCCTCTGTGTCTGCGGCTCTCCTCTGTGTCTGCGGCTCTCCTCTGTGTCTGCGGCTCGCCTCTGTCTGCAGCTCTCCTCTGTCTCTGCGGCTCTCCTCTGTGTCTGCGGCTCTCCTCTGTTTCTGCAGCTCTCCTCTGTGTCTGCGGCTCTCCTCTGTGTCTGCAGCTCTCCTCTGTGTCTGCAGCTCTCCTCTGTGCCTGCAGCTCTCCTCTGTGTCTGCGGCTCTCCTTTCTGTCTGCAGCTCTCCTCTGTCTCTGCGGCTCTCCTCTGTGTCTGCAGCTCTCCTCTGTGTCTGCAGCTCTCCTCTGTGTCTGCAGCTCTCCTCTGTCTCTGCGGCTCTCCTCTGTGTCTGCAGCTCTCCTCTGTGTCTGCGGTTCTCCTCTGTGTCTGCGGCTCTCCTCTGTGTCTGCGGCTCTCCTCTGTGTCTGCGGCTCTCCTTTCTGTCTGCAGCTCTCCTCTGTCTCTGCGGCTCTCCTCTGTGTCTGCGGCTCTCCTCTGTGTCTGCGGCTCTCCTCTGTCTGCAGCTCTCCTCTGTCTCTGCGGCTCTCCTCTGTGTCTGCGGCTCTCCTCTGTTTCTGCAGCTCTCCTCTGTGTCTGCGGCTCTCCTCTGTGTCTGCAGCTCTCCTCTGTGTCTGCAGCTCTCCTCTGTGTCTGCAGCTCTCCTCTGTGTCTGCGGCTCTCCTTCTGTCTGCAGCTCTCCTCTGTCTCTGCGGCTCTCCTCTGTGTCTGCAGCTCTCCTCTGTGTCTGCAGCTCTCCTCTGTGTCTGCAGCTCTCCTCTGTCTCTGCGGCTCTCCTCTGTGTCTGCAGCTCTCCTCTGTGTCTGCGGCTCTCCTCTGTGTCTGCGGCTCTCCTCTGTGTCTGCGGCTCTCCTCTGTGTCTGCGGCTCTCCTCTGTGTCTGCAGCTCTCCTCTGTGTCTGCAGCTCTCCTCTGTGTCTGCAGCTCTCCTCTGTCTCTGCGGCTCTCCTCTGTGTCTGCAGCTCTCCTCTGTGTCTGCAGCTCTCCTTTCTGTCTGCAGCTCTCCTGTGTGTCTGCGGCTCTCCTTTCTGTCTGCAGCTCTCCTCTGTCTCTGCAGCTCTCCTCTGTGTCTGCAGCTCTCCTCTGTGCCTGCAGCTCTCCTCTGTGTCTGCAGCTCTCCTCTGTGTCTGCAGCTCTCCTCTGTGTCTGCGGCTCTCCTCTGTTTCTGCAGCTCTCCTCTGTGTCTACAACTCTCCTCTGTGTCTGCGCTCTCCTCTGTGTCTGCAGCTCTCCTCTGTGCCTGCAGCTCTCCTCTGTCTCTGCGGCTCTCCTCTGTGTCTGCAGCTCTCCTCTGTGTCTGCGGCTCTCCTCTGTGTCTGCAGCTCTCCTCTGTGTCTGCGGCTCTCCTCTGTGTCTGCAGCTCTCCTCTGTGTCTGCAACTCTCCTCTGTGTCTGCGGCTCTCCTCTGTGTCTGCAGCTCTCCTCTGTGTCTGCAGCTCTCCTCTGTGTCTGCAGCTCTCCTCTCTGTCTGCAGCTCTCCTCTGTGTCTGCGGCTCTCCTCTGTGTCTGCGGCTCTCCTCTGTGTCTGCAGCTCTCCTCTGTGGTCTGCAGCTCTCCTCTGTGTCTGCAGCTCTCCTCTGTCTCTGCGGCTCTCCTCTGTGTCTGCAGCTCTCCTCTGTGTCTGCAGCTCTCCTCTGTGTCTGCGGCTCTCCTCTGTCTCTGCAGCTCTCCTCTCTGTCTGCAGCTCTCCTCTGTGTCTGCGGCTCTCCTCTGTGTCTGCAGCTTTCCTCTGTCTCTGCGGCTCTCCTCTGTGTCTGCAGCTCTCCTCTGTGTCTGCGGCTCTCCTCTGTGTCTGCGGCTCTCCTCTGTGTCTGCGGCTCTCCTTTGTGTCTGCAGCTCTCCTCTGTGTCTGCGGCTCTCCTCTGTGTCTGCGGCTCTCCTCTGTGTCTGCGGCTCTCCTCTGTGTCTGCGGCTCTCCTTTCTGTCTGCGGCTCTCCTCTGTCTCTGCGGCTCTCCTCTGTGTCTGCGGCTCTCCTCTGTGTCTGCAGCTCTCCTCTGTGTCTGCAGCTCTCCTCTGTGTCTGCAGCTCTCCTCTGTGTCTGCGGCTCTCCTCTGTGTCTGCGGCTCTCCTCTGTGTCTGCGGCTCTCCTCTGTGTCTGCAGCTCTCCTCTGTGTCTGCAGCTCTCCTCTGTGTCTGCGGCTCTCCTCTCTGTCTGCAACTCTCCTCTGTGTCTGCGGCTCTCCTCTGTGTCTGCGGCTCTCCTCTGTGTCTGCGGCTCTCCTCTGTGTCTGCAGCTCTCCTCTGTGTCTGCGGCTCTCCTCTGTGTCTGCGGCTCTCCTCTGTGTCTGCAGCTCTCCTCTGTCTCTGCGGCTCTCCTCTGTGTCTGCAGCTCTCCTCTGTCTCTGCGGCTCTCCTCTGTGTCTGCAGCTCTCCTCTGTGTCTGCAGCTCTCCTTTGTGTCTGCAGCTCTCCTCTGTGTCTGCGGCTCTCCTCTGTGTCTGCGGCTCTCCTCTGTGTCTGCGGCTCTCCTCTGTGTCTGCGGCTCTCCTCTGTCTGCAGCTCTCCTCTGTCTCTGCGGCTCTCCTCTGTGTCTGCGGCTCTCCTCTGTTTCTGCAGCTCTCCTCTGTGTCTGCGGCTCTCCTCTGTGTCTGCAGCTCTCCTCTGTGTCTGCAGCTCTCCTCTGTGTCTGCAGCTCTCCTCTGTGTCTGCGGCTCTCCTTTCTGTCTGCAGCTCTCCTCTGTCTCTGCGGCTCTCCTCTGTGTCTGCAGCTCTCCTCTGTGTCTGCAGCTCTCCTCTGTGTCTGCAGCTCTCCTCTGTCTCTGCGGCTCTCCTCTGTGTCTGCAGCTCTCCTCTGTGTCTGCGGCTCTCCTCTGTGTCTGCGGCTCTCCTCTGTGTCTGCGGCTCTCCTCTGTGTCTGCGGCTCTCCTCTGTGTCTGCAGCTCTCCTCTGTGTCTGCAGCTCTCCTCTGTGTCTGCTGCTCTCCTCTGTCTCTGCGGCTCTCCTCTGTGTCTGCAGCTCTCCTCTGTGTCTGCAGCTCTCCTTTCTGTCTGCAGCTCTCCTGTGTGTCTGCGGCTCTCCTTTCTGTCTGCAGCTCTCCTCTGTCTCTGCAGCTCTCCTCTGTGTCTGCAGCTCTCCTCTGTGCCTGCAGCTCTCCTCTGTGTCTGCAGCTCTCCTCTGTGTCTGCAGCTCTCCTCTGTGTCTGCGGCTCTCCTCTGTTTCTGCAGCTCTCCTCTGTGTCTACAGCTCTCCTCTGTGTCTGCGCTCTCCTCTGTGTCTGCAGCTCTCCTCTGTGCCTGCAGCTCTCCTCTGTCTCTGCGGCTCTCCTCTGTGTCTGCAGCTCTCCTCTGTGTCTGCGGCTCTCCTCTGTGTCTGCAGCTCTCCTCTGTGTCTGCGGCTCTCCTCTGTGTCTGCAGCTCTCCTCTGTGTCTGCAACTCTCCTCTGTGTCTGCGGCTCTCCTCTGTGTCTGCAGCTCTCCTCTGTGTCTGCAGCTCTCCTCTGTGTCTGCAGCTCTCCTCTCTGTCTGCAGCTCTCCTCTGTGTCTGCGGCTCTCCTCTGTGTCTGCGGCTCTCCTCTGTGTCTGCGGCTCTCCTCTGTGTCTGCGGCTCTCCTCTGTGTCTGCAGCTCTCCTCTGTGTCTGCAGCTCTCCTCTGTCTCTGCGGCTCTCCTCTGTGTCTGCGGCTCTCCTCTGTGTCTGCGGCTCTCCTCTGTCTCTGCAGCTCTCCTCTCTGTCTGCAGCTCTCCTCTGTGTCTGCGGCTCTCCTCTGTGTCTGCAGCTCTCCTCTGTGTCTGCAGCTCTCCTCTGTGTCTGCAGCTCTCCTCTGTGTCTGCGGCTCTCCTCTGTGTCTGCAGCTCTCCTCTGTGTCTGCGGCTCTCCTCTGTGTCTGCAGCTCTCCTCTGTGTCTGCAGCTCTCCTCTGTGTCTGCAGCTCTCCTCTGTGTCTGCAGCTCTCCTCTGTCTCTGCGGCTCTCCTCTGTGTCTGCGGCTCTCCTCTGTGTCTGCGGCTCTCCTCTGTGTCTGCAGCTCTCCTCTGTCTCTGCAGCTCTCCACTCTGTCTGCAGCTCTCCTCTGTGTCTGCGGCTCTCCTCTGTGTCTGCAGCTCTCCTCTGTCTCTGCAGCTCTCCTCTGTGTCTGCGGCTCTCCTCTGTGTCTGCAGCTCTCCTCTGTGTCTGCAGCTCTCCTCTGTGTCTGCAGCTCTCCTCTGTGTCTGCAGCTCTCCTCTGTGTCTGCGGCTCTCCTCTGTGTCTGCGGCTATCCTCTGTGTCTGCGGCTCTCCTCTGTGTCTGCAGCTCTCCTCTGTGTCTGCAGCTCTCCTCTGTGTCTGCAGCTCTCCTCTGTGTCTGCAGCTCTCCTCTGTGTCTGCGGGCCTCCTCTGTGTCTGCGGCTCTCCTCTGTGTCTGCGGCTCTCCTCTGTGTCTGCAGCTCTCCTCTGTGCCTGCGGCTCTCCTCTGTGTCTGCAGCTCTCCTCTGTGTCTACAGCTCTCCTCTGTGTCTGCGCTCTCCTCTGTGTCTGCGGCTCTCCTCTGTGTCTGCAGCTCTCCTCTGTGTCTGCAGCTCTCCTCTGTGTCTGCGGCTCTCCTCTGTGTCTGCAGCTCTCCTCTGTGTCTGCGGCTCTCCTCTGTGTCTGCGGCTCTCCTCTGTGTCTGCGGCTCTCCTCTGTGTCTGCGGCTCTCCTCTGTGTCTACAGCTCTCCTCTCTGTCTGCAGCTCTCCTCTGTCTCTGCGGCTCTCCTCTGTGTCTGCGGCTCTCCTCTGTGTCTGCAGCTCTCCTCTGTGTCTGCAGCTCTCCTCTGTGTCTGCAGCTCTCCTCTGTCTCTGCGGCTCTCCTCTGTGTCTGCAGCTCTCCTCTGTGTCTGCGGCTCTCCTCTGTGTCTGCGGCTCTCCTCTGTGTCTGCGGCTCTCCTCTGTGTCTGCGGCTCTCCTCTGTGTCTGCAGCTCTCCTCTGTGTCTGCAGCTCTCCTCTGTGTCTGCAGCTCTCCTCTGTCTCTGCGGCTCTCCTCTGTGTCTGCAGCTCTCCTCTGTGTCTGCAGCTCTCCTTTCTGTCTGCAGCTCTCCTGTGTGTCTGCGGCTCTCCTTTCTGTCTGCAGCTCTCCTCTGTCTCTGCAGCTCTCCTCTGTGTCTGCAGCTCTCCTCTGTGCCTGCAGCTCTCCTCTGTGTCTGCAGCTCTCCTCTGTGTCTGCAGCTCTCCTCTGTGTCTGCGGCTCTCCTCTGTTTCTGCAGCTCTCCTCTGTGTCTACAGCTCTCCTCTGTGTCTGCGCTCTCCTCTGTGTCTGCAGCTCTCCTCTGTGCCTGCAGCTCTCCTCTGTCTCTGCGGCTCTCCTCTGTGTCTGCAGCTCTCCTCTGTGTCTGCGGCTCTCCTCTGTGTCTGCAGCTCTCCTCTGTGTCTGCGGCTCTCCTCTGTGTCTGCAGCTCTCCTCTGTGTCTGCAACTCTCCTCTGTGTCTGCGGCTGTCCTCTGTGTCTGCAGCTCTCCTCTGTGTCTGCAGCTCTCTCTGTGTCTGCAGCTCTCCTCTCTGTCTGCAGCTCTCCTCTGTGTCTGCGGCTCTCCTCTGTGTCTGCGGCTCTCCTCTGTGTCTGCAGCTCTCCTCTGTGTCTGCAGCTCTCCTCTGTGTCTGCAGCTCTCCTCTGTCTCTGCGGCTCTCCTCTGTGTCTGCAGCTCTCCTCTGTGTCTGCAGCTCTCCTCTGTGTCTGCGGCTCTCCTCTGTCTCTGCAGCTCTCCTCTCTGTCTGCAGCTCTCCTCTGTGTCTGCGGCTCTCCTCTGTGTCTGCAGCTCTCCTCTGTGTCTGCAACTCTCCTCTGTGTCTGCGGCTCTCCTCTGTGTCTGCAGCTCTCCTCTGTGTCTGCAGCTCTCCTCTGTGTCTGCAGCTCTCCTCTCTGTCTGCAGCTCTCCTCTGTGTCTGCGGCTCTCCTCTGTGTCTGCGGCTCTCCTCTGTGTCTGCAGCTCTCCTCTGTGTCTGCGGCTCTCCTCTGTGTCTGCAGCTCTCCTCTGTGTCTGCAGCTCTCCTCTGTCTCTGCGGCTCTCCTCTGTGTCTGCGGCTCTCCTCTGTGTCTGCGGCTCTCCTCTGTCTCTGCAGCTCTCCTCTCTGTCTGCAGCTCTCCTCTGTGTCTGCGGCTCTCCTCTGTGTCTGCAGCTCTCCTCTGTGTCTGCAGCTCTCCTCTGTGTCTGCAGCTCTCCTCTGTGTCTGCGGCTCTCCTCTGTGTCTGCAGCTCTCCTCTGTGTCTGCGGCTCTCCTCTGTGTCTGCAGCTCTCCTCTGTGTCTGCAGCTCTCCTCTGTGTCTGCAGCTCTCCTCTGTGTCTGCAGCTCTCCTCTGTCTCTGCGGCTCTCCTCTGTGTCTGCGGCTCTCCTCTGTGTCTGCGGCTCTCCTCTGTGTCTGCAGCTCTCCTCTGTCTCTGCAGCTCTCCACTCTGTCTGCAGCTCTCCTCTGTGTCTGCGGCTCTCCTCTGTGTCTGCAGCTCTCCTCTGTCTCTGCAGCTCTCCTCTGTGTCTGCGGCTCTCCTCTGTGTCTGCAGCTCTCCTCTGTGTCTGCAGCTCTCCTCTGTGTCTGCAGCTCTCCTCTGTGTCTGCAGCTCTCCTCTGTGTCTGCGGCTCTCCTCTGTGTCTGCAGCTCTCCTCTGTGTCTGCGGCTCTCCTCTGTGTCTGCAGCTCTCCTCTGTGTCTGCAGCTCTCCTCTGTGTCTGCAGCTCTCCTCTGTGTCTGCAGCTCTCCTCTGTGTCTGCGGGCCTCCTCTGTGTCTGCGGCTCTCCTCTGTGTCTGCGGCTCTCCTCTGTGTCTGCAGCTCTCCTCTGTGCCTGCGGCTCTCCTCTGTGTCTGCAGCTCTCCTCTGTGTCTACAGCTCTCCTCTGTGTCTGCGCTCTCCTCTGTGTCTGCGGCTCTCCTCTGTGTCTGCAGCTCTCCTCTGTGTCTGCAGCTCTCCTCTGTGTCTGCGGCTCTCCTCTGTGTCTGCAGCTCTCCTCTGTGTCTGCGGCTCTCCTCTGTGTCTGCGGCTCTCCTCTGTGTCTGCGGCTCTCCTCTGTGTCTGCGGCTCTCCTCTGTGTCTACAGCTCTCCTCTCTGTCTGCAGCTCTCCTCTGTCTCTGCGGCTCTCCTCTGTGTCTGCGGCTCTCCTCTGTGTCTGCAGCTCTCCTCTGTGTCTGCAGCTCTCCTCTGTGTCTGCAGCTCTCCTCTGTCTCTGCGGCTCTCCTCTGTGTCTGCAGCTCTCCTCTGTGTCTGCGGCTCTCCTCTGTGTCTGCGGCTCTCCTCTGTGTCTGCGGCTCTCCTCTGTGTCTGCGGCTCTCCTCTGTGTCTGCAGCTCTCCTCTGTGTCTGCAGCTCTCCTCTGTGTCTGCAGCTCTCCTCTGTCTCTGCGGCTCTCCTCTGTGTCTGCAGCTCTCCTCTGTGTCTGCAGCTCTCCTTTCTGTCTGCAGCTCTCCTGTGTGTCTGCGGCTCTCCTTTCTGTCTGCAGCTCTCCTCTGTCTCTGCAGCTCTCCTCTGTGTCTGCAGCTCTCCTCTGTGCCTGCAGCTCTCCTCTGTGTCTGCAGCTCTCCTCTGTGTCTGCAGCTCTCCTCTGTGTCTGCGGCTCTCCTCTGTTTCTGCAGCTCTCCTCTGTGTCTACAGCTCTCCTCTGTGTCTGCGCTCTCCTCTGTGTCTGCAGCTCTCCTCTGTGCCTGCAGCTCTCCTCTGTCTCTGCGGCTCTCCTCTGTGTCTGCAGCTCTCCTCTGTGTCTGCGGCTCTCCTCTGTGTCTGCAGCTCTCCTCTGTGTCTGCGGCTCTCCTCTGTGTCTGCAGCTCTCCTCTGTGTCTGCAACTCTCCTCTGTGTCTGCGGCTCTCCTCTGTGTCTGCAGCTCTCCTCTGTGTCTGCAGCTCTCCTCTGTGTCTGCAGCTCTCCTCTCTGTCTGCAGCTCTCCTCTGTGTCTGCGGCTCTCCTCTGTGTCTGCGGCTCTCCTCTGTGTCTGCAGCTCTCCTCTGTGTCTGCAGCTCTCCTCTGTGTCTGCAGCTCTCCTCTGTCTCTGCGGCTCTCCTCTGTGTCTGCAGCTCTCCTCTGTGTCTGCAGCTCTCCTCTGTGTCTGCGGCTCTCCTCTGTCTCTGCAGCTCTCCTCTCTGTCTGCAGCTCTCCTCTGTGTCTGCGGCTCTCCTCTGTGTCTGCAGCTTTCCTCTGTCTCTGCGGCTCTCCTCTGTGTCTGCAGCTCTCCTCTGTGTCTGCGGCTCTCCTCTGTGTCTGCGGCTCTCCTCTGTGTCTGCGGCTCTGCTTTGTGTCTGCAGCTCTCCTCTGTGTCTGCGGCTCTCCTCTGTGTCTGCGGCTCTCCTCTGTGTCTGCGGCTCTCCTCTGTGTCTGCGGCTCTCCTTTCTGTCTGCAGCTCTCCTCTGTCTCTGCGGCTCTCCTCTGTGTCTGCGGCTCTCCTCTGTGTCTGCAGCTCTCCTCTGTGTCTGCAGCTCTCCTCTGTGTCTGCAGCTCTCCTCTGTGTCTGCGGCTCTCCTCTGTGTCTGCGGCTCTCCTCTGTGTCTGCAGCTCTCCTCTGTGTCTGCAGCTCTCCTCTGTGTCTGCAGCTCTCCTCTGTGTCTGCGGCTCTCCTCTCTGTCTGCAACTCTCCTCTGTGTCTGCGGCTCTCCTCTGTGTCTGCGGCTCTCCTCTGTGTCTGCGGCTCTCCTCTGTGTCTGCAGCTCTCCTCTGTGTCTGCGGCTCTCCTCTGTGTCTGCGGCTCTCCTCTGTGTCTGCAGCTCTCCTCTGTCTCTGCGGCTCTCCTCTGTGTCTGCAGCTCTCCTCTGTCTCTGCGGCTCTCCTCTGTGTCTGCAGCTCTCCTCTGTGTCTGCAGCTCTCCTTTGTGTCTGCAGCTCTCCTCTGTGTCTGCGGCTCTCCTCTGTGTCTGCGGCTCTCCTCTGTGTCTGCGGCTCTCCTCTGTGTCTGCGGCTCTCCTCTGTCTGCAGCTCTCCTCTGTCTCTGCGGCTCTCCTCTGTGTCTGCGGCTCTCCTCTGTTTCTGCAGCTCTCCTCTGTGTCTGCGGCTCTCCTCTGTGTCTGCAGCTCTCCTCTGTGTCTGCAGCTCTCCTCTGTGTCTGCAGCTCTCCTCTGTGTCTGCGGCTCTCCTTTCTGTCTGCAGCTCTCCTCTGTCTCTGCGGCTCTCCTCTTTGTCTGCAGCTCTCCTCTGTGTCTGCAGCTCTCCTCTGTGTCTGCAGCTCTCCTCTGTCTCTGCGGCTCTCCTCTGTGTCTGCAGCTCTCCTCTGTGTCTGCGGCTCTCCTCTGTGTCTGCGGCTCTCCTCTGTGTCTGCGGCTCTCCTCTGTGTCTGCGGCTCTCCTCTGTGTCTGCAGCTCTCCTCTGTGTCTGCAGCTCTCCTCTGTGTCTGCAGCTCTCCTCTGTCTCTGCGGCTCTCCTCTGTGTCTGCAGCTCTCCTCTGTGTCTGCAGCTCTCCTTTCTGTCTGCAGCTCTCCTGTGTGTCTGCGGCTCTCCTTTCTGTCTGCAGCTCTCCTCTGTCTCTGCAGCTCTCCTCTGTGTCTGCAGCTCTCCTCTGTGCCTGCAGCTCTCCTCTGTGTCTGCAGCTCTCCTCTGTGTCTGCAGCTCTCCTCTGTGTCTGCGGCTCTCCTCTGTTTCTGCAGCTCTCCTCTGTGTCTACAGCTCTCCTCTGTGTCTGCGCTCTCCTCTGTGTCTGCAGCTCTCCTCTGTGCCTGCAGCTCTCCTCTGTCTCTGCGGCTCTCCTCTGTGTCTGCAGCTCTCCTCTGTGTCTGCGGCTCTCCTCTGTGTCTGCAGCTCTCCTCTGTGTCTGCGGCTCTCCTCTGTGTCTGCAGCTCTCCTCTGTGTCTGCAACTCTCCTCTGTGTCTGCGGCTCTCCTCTGTGTCTGCAGCTCTCCTCTGTGTCTGCAGCTCTCCTCTGTGTCTGCAGCTCTCCTCTCTGTCTGCAGCTCTCCTCTGTGTCTGCGGCTCTCCTCTGTGTCTGCGGCTCTCCTCTGTGTCTGCAGCTCTCCTCTGTGTCTGCGGCTCTCCTCTGTGTCTGCAGCTCTCCTCTGTGTCTGCAGCTCTCCTCTGTCTCTGCGGCTCTCCTCTGTGTCTGCGGCTCTCCTCTGTGTCTGCGGCTCTCCTCTGTCTCTGCAGCTCTCCTCTCTGTCTGCAGCTCTCCTCTGTGTCTGCGGCTCTCCTCTGTGTCTGCAGCTCTCCTCTGTGTCTGCAGCTCTCCTCTGTGTCTGCAGCTCTCCTCTGTGTCTGCGGCTCTCCTCTGTGTCTGCAGCTCTCCTCTGTGTCTGCGGCTCTCCTCTGTGTCTGCAGCTCTCCTCTGTGTCTGCAGCTCTCCTCTGTGTCTGCAGCTCTCCTCTGTGTCTGCAGCTCTCCTCTGTCTCTGCGGCTCTCCTCTGTGTCTGCGGCTCTCCTCTGTGTCTGCGGCTCTCCTCTGTGTCTGCAGCTCTCCTCTGTCTCTGCAGCTCTCCACTCTGTCTGCAGCTCTCCTCTGTGTCTGCGGCTCTCCTCTGTGTCTGCAGCTCTCCTCTGTCTCTGCAGCTCTCCTCTGTGTCTGCGGCTCTCCTCTGTGTCTGCAGCTCTCCTCTGTGTCTGCAGCTCTCCTCTGTGTCTGCAGCTCTCCTCTGTGTCTGCAGCTCTCCTCTGTGTCTGCGGCTCTCCTCTGTGTCTGCAGCTCTCCTCTGTGTCTGCGGCTCTCCTCTGTGTCTGCAGCTCTCCTCTGTGTCTGCAGCTCTCCTCTGTGTCTGCAGCTCTCCTCTGTGTCTGCAGCTCTCCTCTGTGTCTGCGGGCCTCCTCTGTGTCTGCGGCTCTCCTCTGTGTCTGCGGCTCTCCTCTGTGTCTGCAGCTCTCCTCTGTGCCTGCAGCTCTCCTCTGTGTCTGCGGCTCTCCTCTGTGTCTGCAGCTCTCCTCTGTGTCTACAGCTCTCCTCTGTGTCTGCGCTCTCCTCTGTGTCTGCGGCTCTCCTCTGTGTCTGCAGCTCTCCTCTGTGTCTGCAGCTCTCCTCTGTGTCTGCGGCTCTCCTCTGTGTCTGCAGCTCTCCTCTGTGTCTGCGGCTCTCCTCTGTGTCTGCGGCTCTCCTCTGTGTCTGCGGCTCTCCTCTGTGTCTGCGGCTCTCCTCTGTGTCTACAGCTCTCCTCTCTGTCTGCAGCTCTCCTCTGTCTCTGCGGCTCTCCTCTGTGTCTGCGGCTCTCCTCTGTGTCTGCAGCTCTCCTCTGTGTCTGCAGCTCTCCTCTGTGCCTGCAGCTCTCCTCTGTCTCTGCGGCTCTCCTCTGTGTCTGCGGCTCTCCTCTGTGTCTGCAGCTCTCCTCTGTGTCTGCAGCTCTCCTCTGTTTCTGGCCCCATGGCATTTGTATCTTAACTTCCTCGCTGTTGCTTCTGGTTCACAGATGCCGGGTGTCATGAGCCAGTATTTATTATCATCGAAGGAAGGTACAATTGATACTTTTATTGAAAAGTCCTTTCCAAACATTCGGAGAAGCAATTTCAAATTGCACAGACATTTGAAAAAATATCACAAATTCTCCTTGCAGCAGGTTCCCCGTTCAGGTCAAAGGGCGGCAATACTGTGACACGGACACTGTTGGCGGAACATTCCGGCCCTGTTATGACGGCAGATTCGGCAGACCAGACGAAGGTTCCTAGCAGTGGGCAGCACTGGAGGAACATGCCATGGGTTTCAAAGTGCTTCATTGCAGGTGGAGCTTTTTGAGATATCTCTGAGATGTGAGCAGGTGACCTGAATGTCGATAGTTCTCACGGTGACTCGCACTCGCATTGGTCCCTCACCCTGCTGTGGTTGGCGGCATGGTAGCACAGTGGTTAGCACTGTTACTTCACAGCTCCAGGGACCCGGGTTCAATTCCCGGCTTGGGTCACTGTCTGTGTGGAGTCTGCACGTTCTCCCCGTGTCTGCGTGGGTTTCCTCCGGGTGCTCCGGTTTCCTCCCACAAGTCCCGAAAGACGTGCTGTTAGGTGAATTGGACATTCTGAATTCTCCCTCTGTAACCCGAACAGGCTCCGGAATGTGGCGACGAGGGGATTTTCACAGTAACTTCATTGCAGTGTTGATGTAAGCCTACTAGTGGCAATAATAAAGATTATTATTATTTGGTAGGCCAGGCAAACTGGGAGTGAGCAAATTAGGCACATGGGGCAGGATTCTCTCAGCCCGGGACCGGGCCAGAGAATCGCCGCGACCGGCGCAAACCTCGCCACGCCGCCGGGACGCCATTCTCCGCAGAGCGGAGGAATCGGCGCCATTGGCGCCGGCGTGGTCAGCGCGCGTCGCCGGTCGGGAGCCGCTCTACATGGCCCCCCCCCCCCGCTGATTCTCAGCCCAGCCCCTGTAGCCCTGCGCCAGGTTACGTCAGGGCCAGCGCGGAGGAGGGAGCCACTGCGCATGCGCGGGTTGGCGCTGGTGTCACTGCGCATGCGCGGACCCCGCGGCGCCCAGTTGACGCCGGGATCAGCAGTTGGAGCAGCGAGGGTCGCTCCAGTGCCGTGCTGGCCCCCTGTTGGGGCCAGAATTGCTGATCCTGAGGCCGTGTTGACGCCGTCGGGAAACGCAACGGAGTTTACGACGGCGTCAACACTTAGCCTCAGGATCAGACAATCTCGCCCATGGCGCCTGTGACTCAGAGATTCACAGGCGTTTACAGCACAGAAGGAGGCCATTCGGCCCATCATGTCCATGCTGGTTCAACAAAGATGTGGCTGCACTAATCCCATTTTCCGGTGGTTGGCCCACAACCCGGAGCTTACGGCAGCACAAGTCAATTCGAAATACTTCTTAAATGTTACAAAAGTTTTTGACTCAATCGTCCTTTCAGACAGCGAGTTCCAGACCACCCACTGGGTGAAAATGTTTCACCTCAACCCCTCTCTAGGCCTTCTACCTCTTCCCTCAAATCTACGCCCCCTGGTTATTGCCCCCTCTACTAATGGAAAATATGCCTTTCTATCCCCCTATCTATGCCCCTCATAATTTTATACACCTCTGTCAGGTCCCTTCTCAACCTTCGCTGCTCCGAGGAAAACAGCCGCAGCCTATCCAATCTCTCCTCATAGCTGAGACCCTCCAGCCCAGGCAGCTGGTAAATCTCTGCACCCTCTCCAGTCCAATCACACCCTTCCTGCAATGTGGCGACCAGAACTGCACACAATATTCCAGTTGTGGCCTAGCCAGTGTTTGACTCTGTGACCCAGGGCGCTGGATCTATCCTTCGTGGACCGTTGATGCCCTGACTCACTCCAGACAAATGCGTTCAATCCACTCAAACCCTGGCTCTTAATGCAGTTCAAACGTAGGCAGCTTTGGACAGTGGTGTACATTGTTTGACCGTCTGCGGTTCCACTCTTCGAGAGCTTGTTATTGCTGCAATAACATTTCTCTGCTGAGCTCCTTCAGACAAATAGACATAAATGGCATTGGTGTGAAACTGTTATGAGAGCCTTCTGTACAAGCCCTCCATTAGCGGGAGAGTCATAAACAATGTTTGGTGTATCACAGTCTGTGCACGTAATGGGGGAGTTACTGAATCACTGGGGCTGTTTAAGCAGCTCGAACGAATGCTTTCTCCTGAGAGCTATCTGCAGTTTTACAGCATTGCAGGTCCTTGTTTCTTTGGCTTTGAACAGAACAAATGACTATTTCTTCACTTCATCTTTGCCATAAAACGGGGCAGTGGGAAATAAACTTGCTTGCGTTTCATATCCAGCTCTGAATGCTGTCACTTTTTCCATAACAACGGCTGAACTGATATGCTCGAACATTACAATTGCTTTCAGATGTCAAATTAACAATGCCATCATGAAGCAGTCGTGCAGCCTGGTGTCCCGTACCACACTGGTGTCTGGGTTATTAAAGAACGCACATTCACAGCTTCAAAATTGGGGCTGGTTTTACTTTTCAAACAGAATATTATACCCAGTGGCTCGAAACATTTGCGTTATGTTATCCAATATTGTTTCAATTAGGCTTTCCTGCGCAGGGTTTTGCTGCCAATGACACATAGCTTTATACCTGCCTCTGGTGGATGAGGGAGATCCAGGCGTCCCAGTCCACAGCTCGAGTCTCACTCAGAGGAACAGCAGGGAGCGGAGTTTAACTCTTTAACACACTTCTTTGACACACTCTTCAGGTTATCATAAATGGGGGATCTGGGGGCAACGGGGCGAGGGGGGGAAGGTAGTGTTCAATGGGGTCAGACAATTGTCAACAATCGGGAGGGAGGGAGGGAGGGAAGGTGGGAAGGAGGGAAGGAGGGGGATTAAACCGCCCCTCACCCCCATCATCCTCAAAAGGTCTCGCTGGAAATATCTGATTGCACTGGTGCCAGATGTCGGATCGATGATCGAGCAGCGCCTGAAGAGATCGCTGGGTTGCTTATACGCTAAAATCTACAGGCGGGATTCCCCGGCCTACCAGTCGCGTGTTTCTCAGCAGCGGGAGATGACACGCCCTGAGCTGGCAGTGGGATTTCCGCTCTTGCCGCTGCCAATGGGACTTCCTATTGAAGCCGCCCCACACCGCTGGGAAAGCCACAGGAGGGGGTGTGTTGCCAAGGCGACCAGACAATCCCACTACCAACAAATGGCCAAAGAATTCCGGCCTACAGCCAAACCATAACAGCAATAAAAGAAAGACCCTGGGCGAGATTCTCTGACCCCCCGCCGGGTCGGAGAATCGCCGGGGTCTGGCGTGAATCCCGCCCCCGCCGGTTGCCGAAGTCTCCGGCACCGGATATTCGGCGGGAGCGGGAATCACGCCCCGCCAGTTGGCGGGCCCTCCCCCCCGCGATTCTCTGGCCCGGATGGGCCAAAGTCCCGCCGCTAAAATGCCTGTCCCGCCGGCGTAGATTAAACCACCTACCTTACCGGCGGGACAAGGCGGCGCGGGCGGGCTCCGGGGTCCGGGGGGGGGGGGCAGGGCGATCTGGCCCCGGGGGGTGCCCCCACGGTGGCCTGGCCCGCGATCGGGGCCCACCGATCCGCGGGCGGGCCTGTGCCGTGGGGGCACTCTTTCCCTTCCGCCTTCACCACGGCCTCCACCATGGCGGAGGCGGAAGATACTCTCCCCACTGCGCATGCGCGGGAATGCCGTCTGCGGCAGCTGACGCTCCCGCGCATGCTCCGCCCGGAGATGTCATTTCCGCGCCAGCTGGCGGGGCGGAAATTCGTCCGGCGCCGATCTAGCCCCTCAAGGTTGGGGCTCGGCCCCCAAAGATGCGGAGCATTCCGCACCTTTGGAGCGGCGCGATGCCCGTCTGATTGGCGCCGTTTCGGGCACCAGTCGGCGGACATCGCGCCGTTTCCGGAGAATTTCGCCCCTATCAGGGAGATCGAACTTTAATTAAAATATGTATAAAAATGATACAATGCAATCGGTCAGTGAGGCCCGCCCTGAATGTGTCAGTCAGTGAGGCCCGCCCTGAGTGTGTCAGTCAGTGAGACCCGCCCTGAGTGTGTCAGTCAGTGAGGCCCGCCCTGAGTGTGTCAGTCAGTGAGGCCCGCCCTGAGTGTGTCAGTCAGTGAGGCCCGCCCTGAGTGTGTCCGTCAGTGAGGCCCGCCCTGAGTGTGTCAGTCAGTGAGGCCCGCCCTGAGTGTGTCAGTCAGTGAGGCCCGCCCTGAGTGTGTCAGTCAGTGAGGCCCGCCCTGAGTGTGTCCGTCAGTGAGGCCCGCCCTGAGTGTGTCAGTCAGTGAGGCCCGCCCTGAGTGTGTCAGTCAGTGAGGCCCGCCCTGAGTGTGTCAGTCAGTGAGGCCCGCCCTGAGTGTGTCAGTCAGTGAGGCCCGCCCTGAGTGTGTCCGTCAGTGAGGCCCGCCCTGAGTGTGTCAGTCAGTGAGGCCCGCCCTCAGTGTGTCAGTCAGTGAGGCCCGCCCTGAGTGTGTCAGTCAGTGAGGCCCGCCCTGAGTGTGTCCGTCAGTGAGGCCCGCCCTGAGTGTGTCAGTCAGTGAGGCCCGCCCTGAGTGTGTCAGTCAGTGAGGCCCGCCCTGAGTGTGTCAGTCAGTGAGGCCCGCCCTGAGTGTGTCCGTCAGTGAGGCCCGCCCTGAATGTGTCAGTCAGTGAGGCCCGCCCTGAGTGTGTCCGTCAGTGAGGCCCGCCCTGAGTGTGTCAGTCAGTGAGGCCCGCCCTGAGTGTGTCAGTCAGTGAGGCCCGCCCTGAGTGTGTCAGTCAGTGAGGCCCGCCCTGAGTGTGTCAGTCAGTGAGGCCCGCCCTGAGTTGTCAGTCAGTGAGGCCCGCCCTGAGTGTGTCCGTCAGTGAGGCCCGCTCTGAGTGTGTCAGTCAGTGAGGCCCGCCCTGAGTGTGTCCGTCAGTGAGGCCCGCTCTGAGTGTGTCAGTCAGTGAGGCCCGCCCTGAGTGTGTCAGTCCGTGAGGCCCGCCCTGAGTGTGTCCGTCAGTGAGGCCCGCCCTGAGTGTGTCCGTCAGTGAGGCCCGCCCTGAGTGTGTCAGTCAGTGAGGCCCGCTCTGAGTGTGTCAGTCAGTGAGGCCCGCCCTGAGTTGTCAGTCAGTGAGGCCCGCCCTGAGTGTGTCCGTCAGTGAGGCCCGTCCTGAGTGTGTCAGTCAGTGAGGCCCGCCCTGAGTGTGTCCGTCAGTGAGGCCCGCCCTGAGTATGTCAGTCAGTGAGGCCCGCCCTGAGTGTGTCCGTCAGTGAGGCCCGCCCTGAGTGTGTCCGTCAGTGAGGCCCGCCCTGAGTGTGTCCGTCAGTGAGGCCCGCCCTGAGTGTGTCCGTCAGTGAGGCCTGCCCTGAGTGTGTCAGTCAGTGAGGCCCGCCCTGAGTGTGTCAGTCAGTGAGGCCCGCTCTGAGTGTGTCAGTCAGTGAGGCCCGCCCTGAGTGTGTCAGTCAGTGAGGCCCGCCCTGAGTGTGTCCGTCAGTGAGGCCCGCCCTGAGTGTGTCAGTCAGTGAGGCCCGCCCTGAGTGTGTCCGTCAGTGAGGCCCGCCCTGAGTGTGTCCGTCAGTGAGGCCCGCCCTGAGTGTGTCAGTCAGTGAGGCCCGCCCTGAGTGTGTCAGTCAGTGAGGCCCGCCCTGAGTGTGTCAGTCAGTGAGGCCCGCCCTGAGTGTGTCAGTCAGTGAGGCCCGCCCTGAGTGTGTCAGTCAGTGAGGCCCGCCCTGAGTGTGTCAGTCAGTGAGGCCCGCCCTGAGTGTGTCCGTCAGTGAGGCCCGCCCTGAGTGTGTCAGTCAGTGAGGCCCGCCCTGAGTGTGTCAGTCAGTGAGGCCCGCCCTGAGTGTGTCCGTCAGTGAGGCCCGCCCTGAGTGTGTCAGTCAGTGAGGCCCGCCCTGAGTGTGTCAGTCAGTGAGGCCCGCCCTGAGTGTGTCCGTCAGTGAGACCCGCCCTGAGTGTGTCAGTCAGTGAGGCCCGCCCTGAGTGTGTCAGTCAGTGAGGCCCGCCCTGAGTTGTCAGTCAGTGAGGCCCGCCCTGAGTGTGTCAGTCAGTGAGGCCCGCCCTGAGTGTGTCAGTCAGTGAGGCCCGCCCTGAGTGTGTCAGTCAGTGAGGCCCGCCCTGAGTGTGTCAGTCAGTGAGGCCCGCCCTGAGTGTGTCAGTCAGTGAGGCCCGCCCTGAGTGTGTCAGTCAGTGAGGCCCGCCCTGAGTGTGTCCGTCAGTGAGGCCCGCCCTGAGTGTGTCCGTCAGTGAGGCCCGCCCTGAGTGTGTCAGTCAGTGAGGCCCGCCCTGAGTGTGTCCGTCAGTGAGGCCCGCCCTGAGTGTGTCAGTCAGTGAGGCCCACCCTGAGTGTGTCAGTCAGTGAGGCCCGCCCTGAGTGTGTCCGTCAGTGAGGCCCGCCCTGAGTGTGTCAGTCAGTGAGGCCCGCCCTGAGTGTGTCCGTTAGTGAGGCCCGCCCTGAGTGTGTCAGTCAGTGAGGCCCGCCCTGAGTGTGTCCGTCAGTGAGGCCCACCCTGAGTGTGTCAGTCAGTGAGGCCCGCCCTGAGTGTGTCAGTCAGTGAGGCCCGCCCTGAGTGTGTCCGTCAGTGAGGCCCGCCCTGAGTGTGTCAGTCAGTGAGGCCCGCCCTGAGTGTGTCCGTCAGTGAGGCCCGCCCTGAGTGTGTCAGTCAGTGAGGCCCGCCCTGAGTGTGTCAGTCAGTGAGGCCCGCGCTGAGTGTGTCAGTCAGTGAGGCCCGCCCTGAGTGTGTCAGTCAGTGAGGCCCGCTCTGAGTGTGTCAGTCAGTGAGGCCCGCCCTGAGTGTGTCAGTCAGTGAGGCCCGCCCTGAGTGTGTCAGTCAGTGAGGCCCGCCCTGAGTGTGTCCGTCAGTGAGGCCCGCTCTGAGTGTGTCCGTCAGTGAGGCCCACCCTGAGTGTGTCAGTCAGTGAGGCCCGCCCTGAGTGTGTCAGTCAGTGAGGCCCGCCCTGAGTTGTCAGTCAGTGAGGCCCGCCCTGAGTGTGTCCGTCAGTGAGGCCCGCCCTGAGTGTGTCAGTCAGTGAGGCCCGCCCTGAGTGTGTCAGTCAGTGAGGCCCGCCCTGAGTGTGTCCGTCAGTGAGGCCCGCCCTGAGTGTGTCAGTCAGTGAGGCCCGCCCTGAGTGTGTCAGTCAGTGAGGCCCGCCCTGAGTGTGTCAGTCAGTGAGGCCCACCCTGAGTGTGTCAGTCAGTGAGGCCCGCCCTGAGTGTGTCAGTCAGTGAGGCCCGCCCTGAGTGTGTCCGTCAGTGAGGCCCGCCCTGAGTGTGTCAGTCAGTGAGGCCCACCCTGAGTTGTCAGTCAGTGAGGCCCGCCCTGAGTGTGTCAGTCAGTGAGGCCCGCTCTGAGTGTGTCAGTCAGTGAGGCCCACCCTGAGTGTGTCAGTCAGTGAGGCCCGCCCTGAGTGTGTCAGTCAGTGAGGCCCGCCCTGAGTGTGTCAGTCAGTGAGGCCCGCCCTGAGTGTGTCAGTCAGTGAGGCCCGCCCTGAGTGTCTCAGTCAGTGAGGCCCGCCCTGAGTTGTCAGTCAGTGAGGCCCGCCCTGAGTGTGTCCGTCAGTGAGGCCCACCCTGAGTGCGTCAGTCAGTGAGGCCCGCCCTGAGTGTGTCCGTCAGTGAGGCCCGCCCTGAGTGTGTCAGTCAGTGAGGCCCGCCCTGAGTGTGTCAGTCAGTGAGGCCCGCCCTGAGTGTGTCAGTCAGTGAGACCCGCCCTGAGTGTGTCTGTCAGTGAGGCCCGCCCTGAGTGTGTCAGTCAGTGAGGCCCGCCCTGAGTGTGTCAGTCAGTGAGGCCCGCCCTGAGTGTGTCCGTCAGTGAGGCCCGCCCTGAGTGTGTCAGTCAGTGAGGCCCGCCCTGAGTGTGTCAGTCAGTGAGGCCCACCCTGAGTGTGTTAGTCAGTGAGGCCCGCCCTGAGTGTGTCAGTCAGTAAGGCCCGCCCTGAGTGTGTCAGTCAGTGAGGCCCGCCCTGAGTGTGTCCGTCAGTGAGGCCCGCCCTGAGTGTGTCGGTCAGTGAGGCCCGCCCTGAGTGTGTCAGTCAGTGAGGCCCGCCCTGAGTGTGTCAGTCAGTGAGGCCCGCCCTGAGTGTGTCCGTCAGTGAGGCCCGCCCTGAGTGTGTCAGTCAGTGAGGCCCGCCCTGAGTGTGTCCGTCAGTGAGGCCCGCCCTGAGTGTGTCAGTCAGTGAGGCCCGCCCTGAGTGTGTCAGTCAGTGAGGCCCGCCCTGAGTGTGTCAGTCAGTGAGGCCCGCCCTGAGTGTGTCAGTCAGTGAGGCCCGCCCTGAGTGTGTCAGTCAGTGAGGCCCGCCCTGAGTGTGTCAGTCAGTGAGGCCCGCTCTGAGTTGTCAGTCAGTGAGGCCCGCCCTGAGTGTGTCAGTCAGTGAGGCCCGCCCTGAGTGTGTCAGTCAGTGAGGCCCGCCCTGAGTGTGTCAGTCAGTGAGGCCCGCCCTGAGTGTGTCAGTCAGTGAGGCCCGCCCTGAGTGTGTCAGTCAGTGAGGCCCGCCCTGAGTGTGTCCGTCAGTGAGGCCCGCCCTGAGTGTGTCCGTCAGTGAGGCCCGCCCTGAGTGTGTCAGTCAGTGAGGCCCGCCCTGAGTGTGTCCGTCAGTGAGGCCCGCCCTGAGTGTGTCAGTCAGTGAGGCCCGCCCTGAGTGTGTCAGTCAGTGAGGCCCGCCCTGAGTGTGTCAGTCAGTGAGGCCCGCCCTGAGTGTGTCCGTCAGTGAGGCCCGCCCTGAGTGTGTCAGTCAGTGAGGCCCGCCCTGAGTGTGTCAGTCAGTGAGGCCCGCCCTGAGTGTGTCAGTCAGTGAGGCCCGCCCTGAGTGTGTCAGTCAGTGAGGCCCGCCCTGAGTGTGTCCGTCAGTGAGGCCCGCCCTGAGTGTGTCAGTCAGTGAGGCCCGCCCTCAGTGTGTCAGTCAGTGAGGCCCGCCCTGAGTGTGTCAGTCAGTGAGGCCCGCCCTGAGTGTGTCCGTCAGTGAGGCCCGCCCTGAGTGTGTCAGTCAGTGAGGCCCGCCCTGAGTGTGTCAGTCAGTGAGGCCCGCCCTGAGTGTGTCAGTCAGTGAGGCCCGCCCTGAGTGTGTCCGTCAGTGAGGCCCGCCCTGAATGTGTCAGTCAGTGAGGCCCGCCCTGAGTGTGTCCGTCAGTGAGGCCCGCCCTGAGTGTGTCAGTCAGTGAGGCCCGCCCTGAGTGTGTCAGTCAGTGAGGCCCGCCCTGAGTGTGTCAGTCAGTGAGGCCCGCCCTGAGTGTGTCAGTCAGTGAGGCCCGCCCTGAGTTGTCAGTCAGTGAGGCCCGCCCTGAGTGTGTCCGTCAGTGAGGCCCGCTCTGAGTGTGTCAGTCAGTGAGGCCCGCCCTGAGTGTGTCCGTCAGTGAGGCCCGCTCTGAGTGTGTCAGTCAGTGAGGCCCGCCCTGAGTGTGTCAGTCCGTGAGGCCCGCCCTGAGTGTGTCCGTCAGTGAGGCCCGCCCTGAGTGTGTCCGTCAGTGAGGCCCGCCCTGAGTGTGTCAGTCAGTGAGGCCCGCTCTGAGTGTGTCAGTCAGTGAGGCCCGCCCTGAGTTGTCAGTCAGTGAGGCCCGCCCTGAGTGTGTCCGTCAGTGAGGCCCGTCCTGAGTGTGTCAGTCAGTGAGGCCCGCCCTGAGTGTGTCCGTCAGTGAGGCCCGCCCTGAGTATGTCAGTCAGTGAGGCCCGCCCTGAGTGTGTCCGTCAGTGAGGCCCGCCCTGAGTGTGTCCGTCAGTGAGGCCCGCCCTGAGTGTGTCCGTCAGTGAGGCCCGCCCTGAGTGTGTCCGTCAGTGAGGCCTGCCCTGAGTGTGTCAGTCAGTGAGGCCCGCCCTGAGTGTGTCAGTCAGTGAGGCCCGCTCTGAGTGTGTCAGTCAGTGAGGCCCGCCCTGAGTGTGTCAGTCAGTGAGGCCCGCCCTGAGTGTGTCCGTCAGTGAGGCCCGCCCTGAGTGTGTCAGTCAGTGAGGCCCGCCCTGAGTGTGTCCGTCAGTGAGGCCCGCCCTGAGTGTGTCCGTCAGTGAGGCCCGCCCTGAGTGTGTCAGTCAGTGAGGCCCGCCCTGAGTGTGTCAGTCAGTGAGGCCCGCCCTGAGTGTGTCAGTCAGTGAGGCCCGCCCTGAGTGTGTCAGTCAGTGAGGCCCGCCCTGAGTGTGTCAGTCAGTGAGGCCCGCCCTGAGTGTGTCAGTCAGTGAGGCCCGCCCTGAGTGTGTCCGTCAGTGAGGCCCGCCCTGAGTGTGTCAGTCAGTGAGGCCCGCCCTGAGTGTGTCAGTCAGTGAGGCCCGCCCTGAGTGTGTCCGTCAGTGAGGCCCGCCCTGAGTGTGTCAGTCAGTGAGGCCCGCCCTGAGTGTGTCAGTCAGTGAGGCCCGCCCTGAGTGTGTCCGTCAGTGAGACCCGCCCTGAGTGTGTCAGTCAGTGAGGCCCGCCCTGAGTGTGTCAGTCAGTGAGGCCCGCCCTGAGTTGTCAGTCAGTGAGGCCCGCCCTGAGTGTGTCAGTCAGTGAGGCCCGCCCTGAGTGTGTCAGTCAGTGAGGCCCGCCCTGAGTGTGTCAGTCAGTGAGGCCCGCCCTGAGTGTGTCAGTCAGTGAGGCCCGCCCTGAGTGTGTCAGTCAGTGAGGCCCGCCCTGAGTGTGTCAGTCAGTGAGGCCCGCCCTGAGTGTGTCCGTCAGTGAGGCCCGCCCTGAGTGTGTCCGTCAGTGAGGCCCGCCCTGAGTGTGTCAGTCAGTGAGGCCCGCCCTGAGTGTGTCCGTCAGTGAGGCCCGCCCTGAGTGTGTCAGTCAGTGAGGCCCACCCTGAGTGTGTCAGTCAGTGAGGCCCGCCCTGAGTGTGTCCGTCAGTGAGGCCCGCCCTGAGTGTGTCAGTCAGTGAGGCCCGCCCTGAGTGTGTCCGTTAGTGAGGCCCGCCCTGAGTGTGTCAGTCAGTGAGGCCCGCCCTGAGTGTGTCCGTCAGTGAGGCCCACCCTGAGTGTGTCAGTCAGTGAGGCCCGCCCTGAGTGTGTCAGTCAGTGAGGCCCGCCCTGAGTGTGTCCGTCAGTGAGGCCCGCCCTGAGTGTGTCAGTCAGTGAGGCCCGCCCTGAGTGTGTCCGTCAGTGAGGCCCGCCCTGAGTGTGTCAGTCAGTGAGGCCCGCCCTGAGTGTGTCAGTCAGTGAGGCCCGCGCTGAGTGTGTCAGTCAGTGAGGCCCGCCCTGAGTGTGTCAGTCAGTGAGGCCCGCTCTGAGTGTGTCAGTCAGTGAGGCCCGCCCTGAGTGTGTCAGTCAGTGAGGCCCGCCCTGAGTGTGTCAGTCAGTGAGGCCCGCCCTGAGTGTGTCCGTCAGTGAGGCCCGCTCTGAGTGTGTCCGTCAGTGAGGCCCACCCTGAGTGTGTCAGTCAGTGAGGCCCGCCCTGAGTGTGTCAGTCAGTGAGGCCCGCCCTGAGTTGTCAGTCAGTGAGGCCCGCCCTGAGTGTGTCCGTCAGTGAGGCCCGCCCTGAGTGTGTCAGTCAGTGAGGCCCGCCCTGAGTGTGTCAGTCAGTGAGGCCCGCCCTGAGTGTGTCCGTCAGTGAGGCCCGCCCTGAGTGTGTCAGTCAGTGAGGCCCGCCCTGAGTGTGTCAGTCAGTGAGGCCCGCCCTGAGTGTGTCAGTCAGTGAGGCCCACCCTGAGTGTGTCAGTCAGTGAGGCCCGCCCTGAGTGTGTCAGTCAGTGAGGCCCGCCCTGAGTGTGTCCGTCAGTGAGGCCCGCCCTGAGTGTGTCAGTCAGTGAGGCCCACCCTGAGTTGTCAGTCAGTGAGGCCCGCCCTGAGTGTGTCAGTCAGTGAGGCCCGCTCTGAGTGTGTCAGTCAGTGAGGCCCACCCTGAGTGTGTCAGTCAGTGAGGCCCGCCCTGAGTGTGTCAGTCAGTGAGGCCCGCCCTGAGTGTGTCAGTCAGTGAGGCCCGCCCTGAGTGTGTCAGTCAGTGAGGCCCGCCCTGAGTGTCTCAGTCAGTGAGGCCCGCCCTGAGTTGTCAGTCAGTGAGGCCCGCCCTGAGTGTGTCCGTCAGTGAGGCCCACCCTGAGTGTGTCAGTCAGTGAGGCCCGCCCTGAGTGTGTCCGTCAGTGAGGCCCGCCCTGAGTGTGTCAGTCAGTGAGGCCCGCCCTGAGTGTGTCAGTCAGTGAGGCCCGCCCTGAGTGTGTCAGTCAGTGAGACCCGCCCTGAGTGTGTCTGTCAGTGAGGCCCGCCCTGAGTGTGTCAGTCAGTGAGGCCCGCCCTGAGTGTGTCAGTCAGTGAGGCCCGCCCTGAGTGTGTCCGTCAGTGAGGCCCGCCCTGAGTGTGTCAGTCAGTGAGGCCCGCCCTGAGTGTGTCAGTCAGTGAGGCCCACCCTGAGTGTGTTAGTCAGTGAGGCCCGCCCTGAGTGTGTCAGTCAGTAAGGCCCGCCCTGAGTGTGTCAGTCAGTGAGGCCCGCCCTGAGTGTGTCCGTCAGTGAGGCCCGCCCTGAGTGTGTCGGTCAGTGAGGCCCGCCCTGAGTGTGTCAGTCAGTGAGGCCCGCCCTGAGTGTGTCAGTCAGTGAGGCCCGCCCTGAGTGTGTCCGTCAGTGAGGCCCGCCCTGAGTGTGTCAGTCAGTGAGGCCCGCCCTGAGTGTGTCCGTCAGTGAGGCCCGCCCTGAGTGTGTCAGTCAGTGAGGCCCGCCCTGAGTGTGTCAGTCAGTGAGGCCCGCCCTGAGTGTGTCAGTCAGTGAGGCCCGCCCTGAGTGTGTCAGTCAGTGAGGCCCGCCCTGAGTGTGTCAGTCAGTGAGGCCCGCCCTGAGTGTGTCAGTCAGTGAGGCCCGCTCTGAGTTGTCAGTCAGTGAGGCCCGCCCTGAGTGTGTCAGTCAGTGAGGCCCGCCCTGAGTGTGTCAGTCAGTGAGGCCCGCCCTGAGTGTGTCAGTCAGTGAGGCCCGCCCTGAGTGTGTCAGTCAGTGAGGCCCGCCCTGAGTGTGTCAGTCAGTGAGGCCCGCCCTGAGTGTGTCCGTCAGTGAGGCCCGCCCTGAGTGTGTCCGTCAGTGAGGCCCGCCCTGAGTGTGTCAGTCAGTGAGGCCCGCTCTGAGTGTGTCAGTCAGTGAGGCCCGCCCTGAGTGTGTCCGTCAGTGAGGCCCGCCCTGAGTGTGTCAGTCAGTGAGGCCCGCCCTGAGTGTGTCAGTCAGTGAGGCCCGCCCTGAGTGTGTCAGTCAGTGAGGCCCGCCCTGAGTGTGTCAGTCAGTGAGGCCCGCTCTGAGTTGTCAGTCAGTGAGGCCCGCCCTGAGTGTGTCAGTCAGTGAGGCCCGCCCTGAGTGTGTCAGTCAGTGAGGCCCGCCCTGAGTGTGTCAGTCAGTGAGGCCCGCCCTGAGTGTGTCAGTCAGTGAGGCCCGCCCTGAGTGTGTCAGTCAGTGAGGGCCGCCCTGAGTGTGTCCGTCAGTGAGGCCCGCCCTGAGTGTGTCAGTCAGTGAGGCCCGCTCTGAGTGTGTCAGTCAGTGAGGCCCGCCCTGAGTGTGTCCGTCAGTGAGGCCCGCCCTGAGTGTGTCAGTCAGTGAGGCCCGCCCTGAGTGTGTCAGTCAGTGAGGCCCGCCCTGAGTGTGTCAGTCAGTGAGGCCCGCCCTGAGTGTGTCAGTCAGTGAGGCCCGCCCTGAGTGTGTCAGTCAGTGAGGCCCGCCCTGAGTGTGTCAGTCAGTGAGGCCCGCCCTGAGTGTGTCAGTCAGTGAGGCCCGCCCTGAGTGTGTCAGTCAGTGAGGCCCGCCCTGAGTGTGTCAGTCAGTGAGGCCCGCCCTGAGTGTGTCAGTCAGTGAGGCCCGCCCTGAGTGTGTCAGTCAGTGAGGCCCGCCCTGAGTGTGTCCGTCAGTGAGGCCCGCCCTGAGTGTGTCAGTCAGTGAGGCCCGCCCTGAGTGTGTCAGTCAGTGAGGCCCGCCCTGAGTGTGTCCGTCAGTGAGGCCCGTCCTGAGTGTGTCAGTCAGTGAGGCCCGCCCTGAGTGTGTCCGTCAGTGAGGCCCGCCCTGAGTGTGTCAGTCAGTGAGGCCCGCCCTGAGTGTGTCAGTCAGTGAGGCCCGCCCTGAGTGTGTCAGTCAGTGAGGCCCGCCCTGAGTGTGTCAGTCAGTGAGGCCCGCCCTGAGTTGTCAGTCAGTGAGGCCCGCCCTGAGTGTGTCAGTCAGTGAGGCCCGCCCTGAGTGTGTCAGTCAGTGAGGCCCGCCCTGAGTGTGTCCGTCAGTGAGGCCCGCCCTGAGTGTGTCAGTCAGTGAGGCCCGCCCTGAGTGTGTCAGTCAGTGAGGCCCGCCCTGAGTGTGTCAGTCAGTGAGGCCCGCCCTGAGTGTGTCAGTCAGTGAGACCCGCCCTGAGTGTGTCAGTCAGTGAGGCCCGCCCTGAGTGTGTCAGTCAGTGAGGCCCGCCCTGAGTGTGTCCGTCAGTGAGGCCCGCCCTGAGTGTGACCGTCAGTGAGGCCCGCCCTGAGTTGTCAGTCAGTGAGGCCCGCCCTGAGTGTGTCAGTCAGTGAGGCCCGCCCTGAGTGTGTCAGTTAGTGAGGCCCGCTCTGAGTGTGTCCGTCAGTGAGGCCCGCCCTGAGTGTGTCCGTCAGTGAGGCCCGCTCTGAGTGTGTCCGTCAGTGAGGCCCGCTCTGAATGTGTCAGTCAGTGAGACCCGCCCTGAGTGTGTCAGTCAGTGAGGCCCGCCCTGAGTGTGTCAGTCAGTGAGGCCCGCTCTGAGTGTGTCCGTCAGTGAGGCCCGCCCTGAGTGTGACCGTCAGTGAGGCCCGCCCTGAGTGTGTCTGTCAGTGAGGCCCGCCCTGAGTGTGTCCGTCAGTGAGGCCCACCCTGAGTGTGTCAGTCAGTGAGGCCCGCTCTGAGTGTGTCCGTCAGTGAGGCCCGCCCTGAGTGTGTCCGTCAGTGAGGCCCGCCCTGAGTGTGTCAGTCAGTGAGGCCCGCCCTGAGTGTGTCAGTCAGTGAGGCCCGCCCTGAGTGTGTCAGTCAGTGAGGCCCGCCCTGAGTGTGTCCGTCAGTGAGGCCCTCCCTGAGTGTGTCAGTCAGTGAGGCCCGCCCTGAGTGTGTCAGTCAGTGAGGCCCGCTCTGAGTGTGTCGTCAGTGAGGCCCGCCCTGAGTGTGTCCGTCAGTGAGGCCCGCCCTGAGTGTGTCAGTCAGTGAGGCCCGCCCTGAGTGTGTCAGTCAGTGAGGCCCACCCTGAGTGTGTCCGTTAGTGAGGCCCACCCTGAGTGTGTCAGTCAGTGAGGCCCGCTCTGAGTGTGTCCGTCAGTGAGGCCCGCCCTGAGTGTGTCCGTTAGTGAGGCCCGCTCTGAGTGTGTCCGTCAGTGAGGCCCGCCCTGAGTGTGTCCGTCAGTGAGGCCCGTCCTGAGTGTGTCCGTCAGTGAGGCCCGCCCTGAGTGTGTCCGTCAGTGAGGCCCGCCCTGAGTATGTCCGTCAGTGAGGCCCGCCCTGAGTGTGTCCGTCAGTGAGGCCCGCCCTGAGTGTGTCCGTCAGTGAGGCCCGCCCTGAGTGTGTCCGTCAGTGAGGCCCGCCCTGAGTGTGTCAGTCAGTGAGGCCCGCCCTGAGTGTGTCAGTCAGTGAGGCCCGCCCTGAGTGTGTCAGTCAGTGAGGCCCGCCCTGAGTTGTCAGTCAGTGAGGCCCGCCCTGAGTGTGTCAGTCAGTGAGGCCCGCCCTGAGTGTGTCAGTCAGTGAGGCCCGCCCTGAGTGTGTCCGTCAGTGAGGCCCGCCCTGAGTGTGTCAGTCAGTGAGGCCCGCCCTGAGTGTGTCAGTCAGTGAGGCCCGCCCTGAGTGTGTCAGTCAGTGAGGCCCGCCCTGAGTGTGTCAGTCAGTGAGACCCGCCCTGAGTGTGTCAGTCAGTGAGGCCCGCCCTGAGTGTGTCAGTCAGTGAGGCCCGCCCTGAGTGTGTCCGTCAGTGAGGCCCGCCCTGAGTGTGACCGTCAGTGAGGCCCGCCCTGAGTTGTCAGTCAGTGAGGCCCGCCCTGAGTGTGTCAGTCAGTGAGGCCCGCCCTGAGTGTGTCAGTCAGTGAGGCCCGCTCTGAGTGTGTCCGTCAGTGAGGCCCGCCCTGAGTGTGTCCGTCAGTGAGGCCCGCTCTGAGTGTGTCCGTCAGTGAGGCCCGCTCTGAATGTGTCAGTCAGTGAGACCCGCCCTGAGTGTGTCAGTCAGTGAGGCCCGCCCTGAGTGTGTCCGTCAATGAGGCCCGCCCTGAGTGTGTCCGTCAGTGAGGCCCGCCCTGAGTGTGTCCATCAGTGAGGCCCGCCCTGAGTGTGTCAGTCAGTGAGGCCCGCTCTGAGTGTGTCCGTCAGTGAGGCCCGCCCTGAGTGTGACCGTCAGTGAGGCCCGCCCTGAGTGTGTCCGTCAGTGAGGCCCGCCCTGAGTGTGTCCGTCAGTGAGGCCCACCCTGAGTGTGTCAGTCAGTGAGGCCCGCTCTGAGTGTGTCCGTCAGTGAGGCCCGCCCTGAGTGTGTCCGTCAGTGAGGCCCGCCCTGAGTGTGTCAGTCAGTGAGGCCCGCCCTGAGTGTGTCAGTCAGTGAGGCCCGCCCTGAGTGTGTCAGTCAGTGAGGCCCGCCCTGAGTGTGTCCGTCAGTGAGGCCCACCCTGAGTGTGTCAGTCAGTGAGGCCCGCCCTGAGTGTGTCAGTCAGTGAGGCCCGCTCTGAGTGTGTCGTCAGTGACGCCCGCCCTGAGTGTGTCCGTCAGTGAGGCCCGCCCTGAGTGTGTCAGTCAGTGAGGCCCGCCCTGAGTGTGTCAGTCAGTGAGGCCCACCCTGAGTGTGTCCGTTAGTGAGGCCCACCCTGAGTGTGTCAGTCAGTGGGGCCCGCTCTGAGTGTGTCCGTCAGTGAGGCCCGCCCTGAGTGTGTCCGTCAGTGAGGCCCGCCCTGAGTGTGTCCGTCAGTGAGGCCCGCCCTGAGTGTGTCCGTCAGTGAGGCCCGCCCTGAGTGTGTCCGTCAGTGAGGCCCGCCCTGAGTGTGTCAGTCAGTGAGGCCCGCCCTGAGTGTGTCCGTCAGTGAGGCCCGCCCTGAGTGTGTCCGTCAGTGAGGCCCGCCCTGAGTGTGTCAGTCAGTGAGGCCCGCCCTGAGTGTGTCAGTCAGTGAGGCCCACTCTGAGTGTGTCCGTCAGTGAGGCCCGCCCTGAGTGTGACCGTCAGTGAGGCCCGCCCTGAGTGTGTCAGTCAGTGAGGCCCGCCCTGAGTGTGTCCGTCAGTGAGGCCCGCCCTGAGTGTGTCAGTCAGTGAGGCCCACCCTGAGTGTGTCAGTCAGTGAGGCCCGCCCTGAGTGTGTCAGTCAGTGAGGCCCGCCCTGAGAGTGTCAGTCAGTGAGGCCCGCCCTGAGTGTGTCAGTCAGTGAGGCCCGCCCTGAGTGTGTCAGTCAGTGAGGCCCGCCCTGAGTGTGTCCGTCAGTGAGGCCTGCCCTGAGTGTGTCAGTCAGTGAGGCCCGCCCTGAGTGTGTCCGTCAGTGAGGCCCGCCCTGAGTGTGTCAGTCAGTGAGGCCCGCTCTGAGTGTGTCAGTCAGTGAGGCCCGCCCTGAGTGTGTCAGTCAGTGAGGCCCGCCCTGAGTGTGTCAGTCAGTGAGGCCCGCCCTGAGTGTGTCAGTCAGTGAGGCCCGCCCTGAGTTGTCAGTCAGTGAGGCCCGCCCTGAGTGTGTCCGTCAGTGAGGCCCGCTCTGAGTGTGTCAGTCAGTGAGGCCCGCCCTGAGTGTGTCCGTCAGTGAGGCCCGCTCTGAGTGTGTCAGTCAGTGAGGCCCGTCCTGAGTGTGTCAGTCAGTGAGGCCCGCCCTGAGTGTGTCAGTCAGTGAGGCCCGCCCTGAGTGTGTCAGTCAGTGAGGCCCGCCCTGAGTGTGTCAGTCAGTGAGGCCCGCCCTGAGTGTGTCAGTCAGTGAGGCCCGCCCTGAGTGTGTCCGTCAGTGAGGCCCGCCCTGAGTGTGTCAGTCAGTGAGGCCCGCCCTGAGTGTGTCAGTCAATGAGGCCCGCCCTGAGTGTGTCAGTCAGTGAGGCCCGTCCTGAATGTGTCAGTCAGTGAGCCCCGCCCTCAGTGTGTCAGTCAGTGAGGCCCGCCCTGAGTGTGTCAGTCAGTGAGGCCCGCCCTGAGTGTGTCCGTCAGTGATACCCGCTCTGAGTGTGTCAGTCAGTGAGGCCCGCCCTGAGTGTGTCCGTCAGTGAGGCCCGCCCTGAGTGTGTCAGTCAGTGAGGCCCGTCCTGAGTGTGTCAGTCAGTGAGGCCCGCCCTGAGTGTGTCCGTCAGTGAGGCCCACCCTGAGTGTGTCAGTCAGTGAGGCCCGCCCTGAGTGTGTCCGTCAGTGAGGCCCGCCCTGAGTGTGTCAGTCAGTGAGGCCCGCCCTGAGTGTGACCGTCAGTGAGGCCCGCCCTGAGTGTGTCAGTCAGTGAGGCCCGCCCTGAGTGTGTCCGTCAGTGAGGCCCGCCCTGAGTGTGTCAGTCAGTGAGGCCCGCCCTGAGTGTGTCAGTCAGTGAGGCCCGCCCTGAGTGTGTCCGTCAGTGAGGCCCACCCTGAGTGTGTCAGTCAGTGAGGCCCGCCCTGAGTGTGTCCGTCAGTGAGGCCCGCCCTGAGTGTGTCAGTCAGTGAGGCCCGCCCTGAGTGTGTCAGTCAGTGAGGCCCGCCCTGAGTGTGTCCGTCAGTGAGGCCCGCCCTGAGTGTGTCAGTCAGTGAGGCCCGCCCTGAGTGTGTCAGTCAGTGAGGCCCGCCCTGAGTGTGTCAGTCAGTGAGGCCCGCCCTGAGTGTGTCAGTCAGTGAGGCCCACCCTGAGTGTGTCAGTCAGTGAGGCCCGCCCTGAGTTGTCAGTCAGTGAGGCCCGCCCTGAGTGTGTCCGTCAGTGAGGCCCGCCCTGAGTGTGTCAGTCAGTGAGGCCCACCCTGAGTGTGTCAGTCAGTGAGGCCCGCCCTGAGTGTGTCAGTCAGTGAGGCCCGCCCTGAGTGTGTCCGTCAGTGAGGCCCGCTCTGAGTGTGTCCGTCAGTGAGGCCCGCCCTGAGTGTGTCAGTCAGTGAGGCCCGCCCTGAGTTGTCAGTCAGTGAGGCCCGCCCTGAGTGTGTCCGTCAGTGAGGCCCGCCCTGAGTGTGTCAGTCAGTGAGGCCCACCCTGAGTGTGTCAGTCAGTGAGGCCCGCTCTGAGTGTGTCAGTCAGTGAGGCCCGCCCTGAGTGTGTCCGTCAGTGAGGCCCGCCCTGAGTGTGTCAGTCAGTGAGGCCCGCCCTGAGTGTGTCAGTCAGTTAGGCCCGCCCTGAGTTGTCAGTCAGTGAGGCCCGCCCTGAGTGTGTCAGTCAGTGAGGCCCGCTCTGAGTGTGTCAGTCAGTGAGGCCCGCCCTGAGTGTGTCCGTCAGTGAGGCCCGCTCTGAGTGTGTCAGTCAGTGAGGCCCGTCCTGAGTGTGTCAGTCAGTGAGGCCGGCCCTGAGTGTGTCAGTCAGTGAGGCCCGCCCTGAGTGTGTCAGTCAGTGAGGCCCGTCCTGAGTGTGTCAGTCAGTGAGGCCCACCCTGAGTGTGTCAGTCAGTGAGGCCCGCCCTGAGTGTGTCCGTCAGTGAGGCCCGCCCTGAGTGTGTCCGTCAGTGAGGCCCGCCCTGAGTGTGTCAGTCAGTGAGGCCCGCCCTGAGTGTGTCAGTCAGTGAGGCCCGCCCTGAGTGTGTCAGTCAGTGAGGCCCGCCTTGAGTGTGTCCGTCAGTGAGGCCCACCCTGAGTGTGTCAGTCAGTGAGGCCCGCCCTGAGTGTGTCAGTCAGTGAGGCCCGCCCTGAGTGTGTCAGTCAGTGAGGCCCGCCCTGAGTGTGTCAGTCAGTGAGGCCCGCTCTGAGTGTGTCAGTCAGTGAGGCCTACCCTGAGTGTGTCAGTCAGTGAGGCCCGTCCTGAGTGTGTCAGTCAGTGAGGCCCGCCCTGAGTGTGTCTGTCAGTGAGGCCCACCCTGAGTGTGTCAGTCAGTGAGGCCCGTCCTGAGTGTGTCAGTCAGTGAGGCCCGCCCTGAGTGTGTCAGTCAGTGAGGCCCGCCCTGAGTGTGTCAGTCAGTGAGGCCCGCCCTGAGTGTGTCAGTCAGTGAGGCCCGCCCTGAGTGTGTCAGTCAGTGAGGCCCGCCCTGAGTGTGTCCGTCAGTGAGGCCCGCCCTGAGTGTGTCAGTCAGTGAGGCCCGTCCTGAGTGTGTCCGTCAGTGAGGCCCGCCCTGAGTGTGTCCGTCAGTGAGGCCCGCCCTGAGTGTGTCAGTCAGTGAGGCCCGCCCTGAGTGTGTCAGTCAGTGAGGCCCGCCCTGAGTGTGTCAGTCAGTGAGGCCCGCCCTGAGTGTGTCAGTCAGTGAGGCCCGCCCTGAGTGTGTCCGTCAGTGAGGCCCGCCCTGAGTGTGTCAGTCAGTGAGGCCCGTCCTGAGTGTGTCCGTCAGTGAGGCCCGCCCTGAGTGTGTCAGTCAGTGAGGCCCGCCTTGAGTGTGTCCGTCAGTGAGGCCCGTCCTGAGTGTGTCCGTCAGTGAGGCCCGCCCTGAGTGTGTCAGTCAGTGAGGCCCGCCCTGAGTGTGTCAGTCAGTGAGGCCCGCCCTGAGTGTGTCAGTCAGTGAGGCCCGCCCTGAGTGTGTCCGTCAGTGAGGCCCGCCCTGAGTGTGTCAGTCAGTGAGGCCCGCCCTGAGTGTGTCAGTCAGTGAGGCCCGCCCTGAGTGTGTCAGTCAGTGAGGCCCGCCCTGAGTGTGTCCGTCAGTGAGGCCCGCCCTGAGTGTGTCAGTCAGTGAGGCCCGCCCTGAGTGTGTCAGTCAGTGAGGCCCGCCCTGAGTGTGTCAGTCAGTGAGGCCCGTCCTGAATGTGTCAGTCAGTGAGCCCCGCCCTCAGTGTGTCAGTCAGTGAGGCCCGCCCTGAGTGTGTCAGTCAGTGAGGCCCGCCCTGAGTGTGTCAGTCAATGAGGCCCGCCCTGAGTGTGTCAGTCAGTGAGGCCCGCCCTGAGTGTGACCGTCAGTGAGGCCCGCCCTGAGTGTGTCAGTCAGTGAGGCCCGCCCTGAGTGTGTCCGTCAGTGAGGCCCGCCCTGAGTGTGTCAGTCAGTGAGGCCCGCCCTGAGTGTGTCAGTCAGTGAGGCCCGCCCTGAGTGTGTCCGTCAGTGAGGCCCACCCTGAGTGTGTCAGTCAGTGAGGCCCGCCCTGAGTGTGTCCGTCAGTGAGGCCCGCCCTGAGTGTGTCAGTCAGTGAGGCCCGCCCTGAGTGTGTCAGTCAGTGAGGCCCGCCCTGAGTGTGTCAGTCAGTGAGGCCCGCCCTGAGTGTGTCAGTCAGTGAGGCCCACCCTGAGTGTGTCAGTCAGTGAGGCCCGCCCTGAGTTGTCAGTCAGTGAGGCCCGCCCTGAGTGTGTCCGTCAGTGAGGCCCGCCCTGAGTGTGTCAGTCAGTGAGGCCCACCCTGAGTGTGTCAGTCAGTGAGGCCCGCCCTGAGTGTGTCAGTCAGTGAGGCCCGCCCTGAGTGTGTCCGTCAGTGAGGCCCGCTCTGAGTGTGTCCGTCAGTGAGGCCCGCCCTGAGTGTGTCAGTCAGTGAGGCCCGCCCTGAGTTGTCAGTCAGTGAGGCCCGCCCTGAGTGTGTCCGTCAGTGAGGCCCGCCCTGAGTGTGTCAGTCAGTGAGGCCCACCCTGAGTGTGTCAGTCAGTGAGGCCCGCTCTGAGTGTGTCAGTCAGTGAGGCCCGCCCTGAGTGTGTCCGTCAGTGAGGCCCGCCCTGAGTGTGTCAGTCAGTGAGGCCCGCCCTGAGTGTGTCAGTCAGTGAGGCCCGCCCTGAGTTGTCAGTCAGTGAGGCCCGCCCTGAGTGTGTCAGTCAGTGAGGCCCGCTCTGAGTGTGTCAGTCAGTGAGGCCCGCCCTGAGTGTGTCCGTCAGTGAGGCCCGCTCTGAGTGTGTCAGTCAGTGAGGCCCGTCCTGAGTGTGTCAGTCAGTGAGGCCCGCCCTGAGTGTGTCAGTCAGTGAGGCCCGCCCTGAGTGTGTCAGTCAGTGAGGCCCGTCCTGAGTGTGTCAGTCAGTGAGGCCCACCCTGAGTGTGTCAGTCAATGAGGCCCGCCCTGAGTGTGTCCGTCAGTGAGGCCCGCCCTGAGTGTGTCCGTCAGTGAGGCCCGCCCTGAGTGTGTCAGTCAGTGAGGCCCGCTCTGAGTGTGTCAGTCAGTGAGGCCCGCCCTGAGTGTGTCAGTCAGTGAGGCCCGCCCTGAGTGTGTCCGTCAGTGAGGCCCACCCTGAGTGTGTCAGTCAGTGAGGCCCGCCCTGAGTGTGTCAGTCAGTGAGGCCCGCCCTGAGTGTGTCAGTCAGTGAGGCCCGCCCTGAGTGTGTCAGTCAGTGAGGCCCGCTCTGAGTGTGTCAGTCAGTGAGGCCCACCCTGAGTGTGTCAGTCAGTGAGGCCCGTCCTGAGTGTGTCAGTCAGTGAGGCCCGCCCTGAGTGTGTCTGTCAGTGAGGCCCACCCTGAGTGTGTCAGTCAGTGAGGCCGGCCTGAGTGTGTCAGTCAGTGAGGCCCGCCCTGAGTGTGTCAGTCAGTGAGGCCCGCCCTGAGTGTGTCAGTCAGTGAGGCCCGCCCTGAGTGTGTCAGTCAGTGAGGCCCGCCCTGAGTGTGTCAGTCAGTGAGGCCCGCCCTGAGTGTGTCAGTCAGTGAGGCCCGCCCTGAGTGTGTCAGTCAGTGAGGCCCGCCCTGAGTGTGTCCGTCAGTGAGGCCCGCCCTGAGTGTGTCAGTCAGTGAGGCCCGCCCTGAGTGTGTCAGTCAGTGAGGCCCGCCCTGAGTGTGTCCGTCAGTGAGGCCCGCCCTGAGTGTGTCAGTCAGTGAGGCCCACCCTGAGTGTGTCAGTCAGTGAGGCCCGCCCTGAGTGTGTCCGTCAGTGATACCCGCTCTGAGTGTGTCCGTCAGTGATACCCGCTCTGAGTGTGTCCGTCAGTGAGGCCCGCCCTGAGTGTGTCAGTCAGTGAGGCCCGCCCTGAGTGTGTCTGTCAGTGAGGCCCGCTCTGAGTGTGTCCGTCAGTGAGGCCCGCCCTGAGTGTGTCAGTCAGTGAGGCCCGCCCTGAGTGTGTCAGTCAGTGAGGCCCGCCCTGAGTGTGTCAGTCAGTGAGGCCCGCTCTGAGTGTGTCCGTCAGTGAGGCCCGCCCTGAGTGTGACCGTCAGTGAGGCCCGCCCTGAGTGTGTCAGTCAGTGAGGCCCACCCTGAGTGTGTCAGTCAGTGAGGCCCGCCCTGAGTGTGTCAGTCAGTGAGGCCCGCCCTGAGTGTGTCAGTCAGTGAGGCCCGTCCTGAGTGTGTCAGTCAGTGAGGCCCGCCCTGAGTGTGTCAGTCAGTGAGGCCCGCCCTGAGTGTGTCAGTCAGTGAGGCCCGCTCTGAGTGTGTCCGTCAGTGAGGCCCGCCCTGAGTGTGTCAGTCAGTGAGGCCCGCCCTGAGTGTGTCAGTCAGTGAGGCCCGCCCTGAGTGTGTCAGTCAGTGAGGCCCGCTCTGAGTGTGTCCGTCAGTGAGGCCCGCCCTGAGTGTGACCGTCAGTGAGGCCCGCCCTGAGTGTGTCAGTCAGTGAGGCCCGCCCTGAGTGTGTCAGTCAGTGAGGCCCGCCCTGAGTGTGTCAGTCAGTGAGGCCCGTCCTGAGTGTGTCAGTCAGTGAGGCCCGCCCTGAGTGTGTCAGTCAGTGAGGCCCGCCCTGAGTGTGTCAGTCAGTGAGGCCCGCCCTGAGTGTGTCAGTCAGTGAGGCCCACCCTGAGTGTGTCCGTTAGTGAGGCCCGCCCTGAGTGTGTCCGTCAGTGAGGCCCGTCCTGAGTGTGTCAGTCAGTGAGGCCCGCCCTGAGTGTGTCCGTCAGTGAGGCCCGCCCTGAGTGTGTCCGTCAGTGAGGCCCGCCCTGAGTGTGTCAGTCAGTGAGGCCCGCCCTGAGTGTGTCCGTCAGTGAGGCCCGCCCTGAGTGTGTCAGTCAGTGAGTCCCGCCCTGAGTGTGTCAATCAGTGAGGCCCGCCCTGAGTGTGTCAGTCAGTGAGGCCCGCCCTGAGTGTGTCAGTCAGTGAGGCCCGCCCTGAGTGTGTCCGTCAGTGAGACCCGCCCTGAGTGTGTCAGTCAGTGAGGCCCGCCCTGAGTGTGTCAGTCAGTGAGGCCCGCCCTGAGTGTGTCAGTCAGTGAGGCCCGCCCTGAGTGTGTCAGTCAGTGAGGCCCGCTCTGAGTGTGTCCGTCAGTGAGGCCTGCCCTGAGTGTGTCAGTCAGTGAGGCCCGCCCTGAGTGTGTCAGTCAGTGAGGCCCGCCCTGAGTGTGTCAGTCAGTGAGGCCCGCCCTGAGTGTGTCAGTCAGTGAGGCCCGCCCTGAGTGTGACCGTCAGTGAGGCCCGCCCTGAGTGTGTCAGTCAGTGAGGCCCACCCTGAGTGTGTCAGTCAGTGAGGCCCGCCCTGAGTGTGTCAGTCAGTGAGGCCCGCCCTGAGTGTGTCAGTCAGTGAGGCCCGCCCTGAGTGTGTCAGTCAGTGAGGCCCACCCTGAGTGTGTCAGTCAGTGAGGCCCGCCCTGAGTGTGTCAGTCAGTGAGGCCCGCCCTGAGTGTGTCAGTCAGTGAGGCCCGCTCTGAGTGTGTCAGTCAGTGAGGCCCGCCCTGAGTGTGTCAGTCAGTGAGGCCCGCCCTGAGTGTGTCCGTCACTGAGGCCCGCCCTGAGTGTGTCAGTCAGTGAGGCCCGCCCTGAGTGTGTCCGTCAGTGAGGCCCACCCTGAGTGTGTCAGTCAGTGAGGCCCGCCCTGAGTGTGTCAGTCAGTGAGGCCCGCCCTGAGTGTGTCAGTCAGTGAGGCCCGCTCTGAGTGTGTCAGTCAGTGAGGCCCGCCCTGAGTGTGTCAGTCAGTGAGGCCCGCCCTGAGTGTGTCCGTCAGTGAGGCCCGCCCTGAGTGTGTCAGTCAGTGAGGCCCGCCCTGAGTGTGTCCGTCAGTGAGGCCCGCCCTGAGTGTGTCAATCAGTGAGGCCCGCCCTGAGTGTGTCCGTCAGTGAGGACCGCCCTGAGTGTGTTAGTCAGTGAGGCCCGCCCTGAGTGTGTCAGTCAGTGAGGCCCACCCTGAGTGTGTCAGTCAGTGAGGCCCGCCCTGAGTGTGTCCGTCAGTGAGGCCCGCCCTGAGTGTGTCAGTCAGTGAGGCCCGCTCTGAGTGTGTCCGTCAGTGAGGCCCGCTCTGAGTGTGTCAGTCAGTGAGGCCCGCCCTGAGTGTGTCAGTCAGTGAGGCCCGCTCTGAGTGTGTCAGTCAGTGAGGCCCGCCCTGAGTGTATCCGTCAGTGAGGCCCGCCCTGAGTGTGTCAGTCAGTGAGGCCCGTCCTGAGTGTGTCAGTCAGTGAGGCCCGCCCTGAGTGTGTCAGTCAGTGAGGCCCGCCCTGAGTGTGTCCGTCAGTGAGGCCCGCCCTGAGTGTGTCCGTCAGTGAGGCCCGCCCTGAGTGTGTCAGTCTGTGAGGCCCGCACTGAGTGTGTCAGTCAGTGAGGCCCGCCCTGAGTGTGTCAGTCAGTGAGGCCCGCCCTGAGTGTGTCAGTCAGTGAGGCCCGCCCTGAGTGTGTCAGTCAGTGAGGCCCGCCCTGAGTGTGTCAGTCAGTGAGGCCCGCCCTGAGTGTGTCAGTCAGTGAGGCCCGCCCTGAGTGTGTCCGTCAGTGAGGCCCGCCCTGAGTGTGTCAGTCAGTGAGACCCGCCCTGAGTGTGTCCGTCAGTGAGGCCCGCCCTGAGTGTGTCAGTCAGTGAGGCCCACCCTGAGTGTGTCAGTCAGTGAGGCCCGCCCTGAGTGTGTCAGTCAGTGAGGCCCGCCCTGAGTGTGTCCGTCAGTGAGGCCCGCCCTGAGTGTGTCAGTCAGTGAGGCCCGCTCTGAGTGTGTCAGTCAGTGAGGCCCGCCCTGAGTGTGTCCATCAGTGAGGCCCGCCCTGAGTGTGTCAGTCAGTGAGGCCCGCCCTGAGTGTGTCAGTCCGTGAGGCCCGCCCTGAGTGTGTCAGTCAGTGAGGCCCGCCCTGAGTGTGTCCGTCAGTGAGGCCCGCCCTGAGTATGTCAGTCAGTGAGGCCTGCCCTGAGTGTGTCAGTCAGTGAGGCCCGCTCTGAGTGTGTCAGTCAGTGAGGCCCGCCCTGAGTGTGACCGTCAGTGAGGCCCGCCCTGAGTGTGTCCGTCAGTGAGGCCCACCCTGAGTGTGACCGTCAGTGAGGCCCGCCCTGAGTGTGTCAGTCAGTGAGGCCCGCCCTGAGTGTGTCCGTCAGTGAGGCCCGCCCTGAGTGTGTCCGTTAGTGAGGCCCGCCCTGAGTGTGTCCGTCAGTGAGGCCCGCCCTGAGTGTGTCCGTCAGTGAGGCCCGCCCTGAGTGTGTCAGTCTGTGAGGCCCGCACTGAGTGTGTCAGTCAGTGAGGCCCGCCCTGAGTGTGTCAGTCAGTGAGGCCCGCCCTGAGTGTGTCAGTCAGTGAGGCCCGCCCTGAGTGTGTCAGTCAGTGAGGCCCGCCCTGAGTGTGTCAGTCAGTGAGGCCCGCCCTGAGTGTGTCAGTCAGTGAGGCCCGCCCTGAGTGTGTCCGTCAGTGAGGCCCGCCCTGAGTGTGTCAGTCAGTGAGACCCGCCCTGAGTGTGTCCGTCAGTGAGGCCCGCCCTGAGTGTGTCAGTCAGTGAGGCCCACCCTGAGTGTGTCAGTCAGTGAGGCCCGCCCTGAGTGTGTCAGTCAGTGAGGCCCGCCCTGAGTGTGTCCGTCAGTGAGGCCCGCCCTGAGTGTGTCAGTCAGTGAGGCCCGCTCTGAGTGTGTCAGTCAGTGAGGCCCGCCCTGAGTGTGTCCATCAGTGAGGCCCGCCCTGAGTGTGTCAGTCAGTGAGGCCCGCCCTGAGTGTGTCAGTCCGTGAGGCCCGCCCTGAGTGTGTCAGTCAGTGAGGCCCGCCCTGAGTGTGTCCGTCAGTGAGGCCCGCCCTGAGTATGTCAGTCAGTGAGGCCTGCCCTGAGTGTGTCAGTCAGTGAGGCCCGCTCTGAGTGTGTCAGTCAGTGAGGCCCGCCCTGAGTGTGACCGTCAGTGAGGCCCGCCCTGAGTGTGTCCGTCAGTGAGGCCCACCCTGAGTGTGACCGTCAGTGAGGCCCGCCCTGAGTGTGTCAGTCAGTGAGGCCCGCCCTGAGTGTGTCCGTCAGTGAGGCCCGCCCTGAGTGTGTCCGTTAGTGAGGCCCGCCCTGAGTGTGTCCGTCAGTGAGGCCCGCCCTGAGTGTGTCAGTCAGTGAGGCCCGCCCTGAGTGTGTCAGTCAGTGAGGCCCACCCTGAGTGTGTCAGTCAGTGAGGCCCGCCCTGAGTGTGTCAGTCAGTGAGGCCCGCTCTGAGTGTGTCAGTCAGTGAGGCCCGCCCTGAGTGTGTCAGTCAGTGAGGCCCGCCCTGAGTGTGTCCGTCAGTGAGGCCCGCCCTGAGTGTGTCCGTTAGTGAGGCCCGCCCTGAGTGTGTCCGTCAGTGAGGCCCGCCCTGAGTGTGTCAGTCAGTGAGGCCCGCCCTGAGTGTGTCAGTCAGTGAGGCCCACCCTGAGTGTGTCAGTCAGTGAGGCCCGCCCTGAGTGTGTCAGTCAGTGAGGCCCGCTCTGAGTGTGTCAGTCAGTGAGGCCCGCCCTGAGTGTGTCAGTCAGTGAGGCCCGCTCTGAGTGTGTCAGTCAGTGAGGCCCGCCCTGAGTGTGTCAGTCAGTGAGGCCCGCCCTGAGTGTGTCAGTCAGTGAGGCTCGCCCTGAGTGTGTCAGTCAGTGAGGCCCGTCCTGAGTGTGTCAGTCAGTGAGGCCCGCCCTGAGTGTGTCCGTCAGTGAGGCCCGCCCTGAGTGTGTCAGTCAGTGAGGCCCGTCCTGAGTGTGTCAGTCAGTGAGGCCCGCCCTGAGTGTGTCAGTCAGTGAGGCCCGCCCTGAGTGTGTCAGTCAGTGAGGCCCGCCCTGAGTGTGTCAGTCAGTGAGGCCCGCCCTGAGTGTGTCAGTCAGTGAGGCCCGCCCTGAGTGTGTCAGTCAGTGAGGCCCGCCCTGAGTGTGTCCGTCAGTGAGGCCCGCCCTGAGTGTGTCCGTCAGTGAGGCCCGCCCTGAGTGTGTCAGTCAGTGAGGCCCGCCCTGAGTGTGTCAGTCAGTGAGGCCCGCCCTGAGTGTGTCCGTCAGTGAGGCCCGCCCTGAGTGTGTCAGTCAGTGAAGCCCGCCCTGAGTGTGTCAGTCAGTGAGGCCCACCCTGAGTGTGTCCGTCAGTGAGGCCCGCCCTGAGTGTGTCCGTCAGTGAGGCCCGCCCTGAGTGTGTCCGTCAGTGAGGCCCGCCCTGAGTGTGTCCGTCAGTGAGGCCCGCCCTGAGTGTGTCCGTCAGTGAGGCCCGCCCTGAGTGTGTCCGTCAGTGAGGCCCGCCCTGAGTGTGTCCGTCAGTGATGCCCGCCCTGAGTGTGTCAGTCAGTGAGGCCCGCCCTGAGTGTGTCAGTCAGTGAGGCCCGCCCTGAGTGTGTCAGTCAGTGAGGCCCGCCCTGAGTGTGTCAGTCAGTGAGGCCCGCCCTGAGTGTGTCCGTCAGTGAGGCCCACCCTGAGTGTGTCAGTCAGTGAGGCCCGCCCTGAGTGTGTCCGTCAGTGAGGCCCGCCCTGAGTGTGTCAGTCAGTGAGGCCCGCCCTGAGTGTGTCAGTCAGTGAGGCCCGCCCTGAGTGTGTCAGTCAGTGAGGCCCGCCCTGAGTGTGTCCGTCAGTGAGGCCCGCCCTGAGTTGTCAGTCAGTGAGGCCCACCCTGAGTGTGTCAGTCAGTGAGGCCCGCTCTGAGTGTGTCAGTCAGTGAGGCCCGCCCTGAGTGTGTCAGTCAGTGAGGCCCGCCCTGAGTGTGTCAGTTAGTGAGGCCCGCCCTGAGTGTGTCAGTCAGTGAGACCCGCCCTGAGTGTGTCAGTCAGTGAGGCCCGCCCTGAGTGTGTCCGTCAGTGAGGCCCGCCCTGAGTGTGTCAGTCAGTGAGGCCCGCCCTGAGTGTGTCAGTCAGTGAGGCCCGTCCTGAGTGTGTCAGTCAGTGAGGCCCGCCCTGAGTGTGTCAGTCAGTGAGGCCCGCCCTGAGTGTGTCCGTCAGTGAGGCCCGCCCTGAGTGTGTCAGTCAGTGAGGCCCGCCCTGAGTGTGTCCGTCAGTGAGGCCCGCCCTGAGTGTGTCAGTCAGTGAGGCCCGCCCTGAGTGTGTCCGTCAGTGAGGCCCGCCCTGAGTGTGTCAGTCAGTGAGGCCCACCCTGAGTGTGTCAGTCAGTGAGGCCCGCCCTGAGTGTGTCAGTCAGTGAGGCCCGCCCTGAGTGTGTCAGTCAGTGAGGCCCGCTCTGAGTGTGTCAGTCAGTGAGGCCCACCCTGATTGTGTCCGTCAGTGAGGCCCGCCCTGAGTGTGTCCGTCAGTGAGGCCCGCCCTGAGTGTGTCAGTCAGTGAGGCACGCCCTGAGTGTGTCCGTCAGTGAGGCCCGCCCTGAGTGTGTCCGTCAGTGAGGCCCGCCCTGAGTGTGTCAGTCAGTGAGGCCCGCCCTGAGTGTGTCAGTCAGTGAGGCCCACCCTGAGTGTGTCCGTCAGTGAGGCCCGCTCTGAGTGTGTCAGTCCGTGAGGCCCGCCCTGAGTGTGTCCGTCAGTGAGGCCCGCCCTGAGTGTGTCCGTCAGTGAGGCCCGCCCTAAGTGTGTCAGTCAGTGAGGCCCGCCCTGAGTGTGTCAGTCAGTGAGGCCCGCCCTGAGTGTGTCCGTCAGTGAGACCCGCCCTGAGTGTGTCAGTCAGTGAGGCCCGCCCTGAGTGTGTCAGTCAGTGAGGCCCGCCCTGAGTGTGTCAGTCAGTGAGGCCCGCCCTGAGTGTGTCCGTCAGTGAGGCCCGCCCTGAGTGTGTCCGTCAGTGAGTCCCGCCCTGAGTGTGTCAGTCAGTGAGGCCCGCCCTGAGTGTGTCCGTCAGTGAGGCCCGCCCTGAGTGTGTCAGTCAGTGAGGCCCGCCCTGAGTGTGTCAGTCAGTGAGGCCCGCCCTGAGTGTGTCCGTCAGTGAGGCCCGCCCTGAGTGTGTCCGTCAGTGAGGCCCGCCCTGAGTGTGTCAGTCAGTGAGGCCCGCCCTGAGTGTGTCCGTCAGTGAGGCCCGCCCTGAGTGTGTCAATCAGTGAGGCCCGCCCTGAGTGTGTCCGTCAGTGAGGACCGCCCTGAGTGTGTTAGTCAGTGAGGCCCGCCCTGAGTGTGTCAGTCAGTGAGGCCCACCCTGAGTGTGTCAGTCAGTGAGGCCCGCCCTGAGTGTGTCCGTCAGTGAGGCCCGCCCTGAGTGTGTCAGTCAGTGAGGCCCGCTCTGAGTGTGTCCGTCAGTGAGGCCCGCTCTGAGTGTGTCAGTCAGTGAGGCCCGCCCTGAGTGTGTCAGTCAGTGAGGCCCGCTCTGAGTGTGTCAGTCAGTGAGGCCCGCCCTGAGTGTATCCGTCAGTGAGGCCCGCCCTGAGTGTGTCAGTCAGTGAGGCCCGTCCTGAGTGTGTCAGTCAGTGAGGCCCGCCCTGAGTGTGTCAGTCAGTGAGGCCCGCCCTGAGTGTGTCCGTCAGTGAGGCCCGCCCTGAGTGTGTCCGTCAGTGAGGCCCGCCCTGAGTGTGTCAGTCTGTGAGGCCCGCACTGAGTGTGTCAGTCAGTGAGGCCCGCCCTGAGTGTGTCAGTCAGTGAGGCCCGCCCTGAGTGTGTCAGTCAGTGAGGCCCGCCCTGAGTGTGTCAGTCAGTGAGGCCCGCCCTGAGTGTGTCAGTCAGTGAGGCCCGCCCTGAGTGTGTCAGTCAGTGAGGCCCGCCCTGAGTGTGTCCGTCAGTGAGGCCCGCCCTGAGTGTGTCAGTCAGTGAGACCCGCCCTGAGTGTGTCCGTCAGTGAGGCCCGCCCTGAGTGTGTCAGTCAGTGAGGCCCACCCTGAGTGTGTCAGTCAGTGAGGCCCGCCCTGAGTGTGTCAGTCAGTGAGGCCCGCCCTGAGTGTGTCCGTCAGTGAGGCCCGCCCTGAGTGTGTCAGTCAGTGAGGCCCGCTCTGAGTGTGTCAGTCAGTGAGGCCCGCCCTGAGTGTGTCCATCAGTGAGGCCCGCCCTGAGTGTGTCAGTCAGTGAGGCCCGCCCTGAGTGTGTCAGTCCGTGAGGCCCGCCCTGAGTGTGTCAGTCAGTGAGGCCCGCCCTGAGTGTGTCCGTCAGTGAGGCCCGCCCTGAGTATGTCAGTCAGTGAGGCCTGCCCTGAGTGTGTCAGTCAGTGAGGCCCGCTCTGAGTGTGTCAGTCAGTGAGGCCCGCCCTGAGTGTGACCGTCAGTGAGGCCCGCCCTGAGTGTGTCCGTCAGTGAGGCCCACCCTGAGTGTGACCGTCAGTGAGGCCCGCCCTGAGTGTGTCAGTCAGTGAGGCCCGCCCTGAGTGTGTCCGTCAGTGAGGCCCGCCCTGAGTGTGTCCGTTAGTGAGGCCCGCCCTGAGTGTGTCCGTCAGTGAGGCCCGCCCTGAGTGTGTCCGTCAGTGAGGCCCGCCCTGAGTGTGTCAGTCTGTGAGGCCCGCACTGAGTGTGTCAGTCAGTGAGGCCCGCCCTGAGTGTGTCAGTCAGTGAGGCCCGCCCTGAGTGTGTCAGTCAGTGAGGCCCGCCCTGAGTGTGTCAGTCAGTGAGGCCCGCCCTGAGTGTGTCAGTCAGTGAGGCCCGCCCTGAGTGTGTCAGTCAGTGAGGCCCGCCCTGAGTGTGTCCGTCAGTGAGGCCCGCCCTGAGTGTGTCAGTCAGTGAGACCCGCCCTGAGTGTGTCCGTCAGTGAGGCCCGCCCTGAGTGTGTCAGTCAGTGAGGCCCACCCTGAGTGTGTCAGTCAGTGAGGCCCGCCCTGAGTGTGTCAGTCAGTGAGGCCCGCCCTGAGTGTGTCCGTCAGTGAGGCCCGCCCTGAGTGTGTCAGTCAGTGAGGCCCGCTCTGAGTGTGTCAGTCAGTGAGGCCCGCCCTGAGTGTGTCCATCAGTGAGGCCCGCCCTGAGTGTGTCAGTCAGTGAGGCCCGCCCTGAGTGTGTCAGTCCGTGAGGCCCGCCCTGAGTGTGTCAGTCAGTGAGGCCCGCCCTGAGTGTGTCCGTCAGTGAGGCCCGCCCTGAGTATGTCAGTCAGTGAGGCCTGCCCTGAGTGTGTCAGTCAGTGAGGCCCGCTCTGAGTGTGTCAGTCAGTGAGGCCCGCCCTGAGTGTGACCGTCAGTGAGGCCCGCCCTGAGTGTGTCCGTCAGTGAGGCCCACCCTGAGTGTGACCGTCAGTGAGGCCCGCCCTGAGTGTGTCAGTCAGTGAGGCCCGCCCTGAGTGTGTCCGTCAGTGAGGCCCGCCCTGAGTGTGTCCGTTAGTGAGGCCCGCCCTGAGTGTGTCCGTCAGTGAGGCCCGCCCTGAGTGTGTCAGTCAGTGAGGCCCGCCCTGAGTGTGTCAGTCAGTGAGGCCCACCCTGAGTGTGTCAGTCAGTGAGGCCCGCCCTGAGTGTGTCAGTCAGTGAGGCCCGCTCTGAGTGTGTCAGTCAGTGAGGCCCGCCCTGAGTGTGTCAGTCAGTGAGGCCCGCCCTGAGTGTGTCCGTCAGTGAGGCCCGCCCTGAGTGTGTCCGTTAGTGAGGCCCGCCCTGAGTGTGTCCGTCAGTGAGGCCCGCCCTGAGTGTGTCAGTCAGTGAGGCCCGCCCTGAGTGTGTCAGTCAGTGAGGCCCACCCTGAGTGTGTCAGTCAGTGAGGCCCGCCCTGAGTGTGTCAGTCAGTGAGGCCCGCTCTGAGTGTGTCAGTCAGTGAGGCCCGCCCTGAGTGTGTCAGTCAGTGAGGCCCGCTCTGAGTGTGTCAGTCAGTGAGGCCCGCCCTGAGTGTGTCAGTCAGTGAGGCCCGCCCTGAGTGTGTCAGTCAGTGAGGCTCGCCCTGAGTGTGTCAGTCAGTGAGGCCCGTCCTGAGTGTGTCAGTCAGTGAGGCCCGCCCTGAGTGTGTCCGTCAGTGAGGCCCGCCCTGAGTGTGTCAGTCAGTGAGGCCCGTCCTGAGTGTGTCAGTCAGTGAGGCCCGCCCTGAGTGTGTCAGTCAGTGAGGCCCGCCCTGAGTGTGTCAGTCAGTGAGGCCCGCCCTGAGTGTGTCAGTCAGTGAGGCCCGCCCTGAGTGTGTCAGTCAGTGAGGCCCGCCCTGAGTGTGTCAGTCAGTGAGGCCCGCCCTGAGTGTGTCCGTCAGTGAGGCCCGCCCTGAGTGTGTCCGTCAGTGAGGCCCGCCCTGAGTGTGTCAGTCAGTGAGGCCCGCCCTGAGTGTGTCAGTCAGTGAGGCCCGCCCTGAGTGTGTCCGTCAGTGAGGCCCGCCCTGAGTGTGTCAGTCAGTGAAGCCCGCCCTGAGTGTGTCAGTCAGTGAGGCCCACCCTGAGTGTGTCCGTCAGTGAGGCCCGCCCTGAGTGTGTCCGTCAGTGAGGCCCGCCCTGAGTGTGTCCGTCAGTGAGGCCCGCCCTGAGTGTGTCCGTCAGTGAGGCCCGCCCTGAGTGTGTCCGTCAGTGAGGCCCGCCCTGAGTGTGTCCGTCAGTGAGGCCCGCCCTGAGTGTGTCCGTCAGTGATGCCCGCCCTGAGTGTGTCAGTCAGTGAGGCCCGCCCTGAGTGTGTCAGTCAGTGAGGCCCGCCCTGAGTGTGTCAGTCAGTGAGGCCCGCCCTGAGTGTGTCAGTCAGTGAGGCCCGCCCTGAGTGTGTCCGTCAGTGAGGCCCACCCTGAGTGTGTCAGTCAGTGAGGCCCGCCCTGAGTGTGTCCGTCAGTGAGGCCCGCCCTGAGTGTGTCAGTCAGTGAGGCCCGCCCTGAGTGTGTCAGTCAGTGAGGCCCGCCCTGAGTGTGTCAGTCAGTGAGGCCCGCCCTGAGTGTGTCCGTCAGTGAGGCCCGCCCTGAGTTGTCAGTCAGTGAGGCCCACCCTGAGTGTGTCAGTCAGTGAGGCCCGCTCTGAGTGTGTCAGTCAGTGAGGCCCGCCCTGAGTGTGTCAGTCAGTGAGGCCCGCCCTGAGTGTGTCAGTTAGTGAGGCCCGCCCTGAGTGTGTCAGTCAGTGAGACCCGCCCTGAGTGTGTCAGTCAGTGAGGCCCGCCCTGAGTGTGTCCGTCAGTGAGGCCCGCCCTGAGTGTGTCAGTCAGTGAGGCCCGCCCTGAGTGTGTCAGTCAGTGAGGCCCGTCCTGAGTGTGTCAGTCAGTGAGGCCCGCCCTGAGTGTGTCAGTCAGTGAGGCCCGCCCTGAGTGTGTCCGTCAGTGAGGCCCGCCCTGAGTGTGTCAGTCAGTGAGGCCCGCCCTGAGTGTGTCCGTCAGTGAGGCCCGCCCTGAGTGTGTCAGTCAGTGAGGCCCGCCCTGAGTGTGTCCGTCAGTGAGGCCCGCCCTGAGTGTGTCAGTCAGTGAGGCCCACCCTGAGTGTGTCAGTCAGTGAGGCCCGCCCTGAGTGTGTCAGTCAGTGAGGCCCGCCCTGAGTGTGTCAGTCAGTGAGGCCCGCTCTGAGTGTGTCAGTCAGTGAGGCCCACCCTGATTGTGTCCGTCAGTGAGGCCCGCCCTGAGTGTGTCCGTCAGTGAGGCCCGCCCTGAGTGTGTCAGTCAGTGAGGCACGCCCTGAGTGTGTCCGTCAGTGAGGCCCGCCCTGAGTGTGTCCGTCAGTGAGGCCCGCCCTGAGTGTGTCAGTCAGTGAGGCCCGCCCTGAGTGTGTCAGTCAGTGAGGCCCACCCTGAGTGTGTCCGTCAGTGAGGCCCGCTCTGAGTGTGTCAGTCCGTGAGGCCCGCCCTGAGTGTGTCCGTCAGTGAGGCCCGCCCTGAGTGTGTCCGTCAGTGAGGCCCGCCCTAAGTGTGTCAGTCAGTGAGGCCCGCCCTGAGTGTGTCAGTCAGTGAGGCCCGCCCTGAGTGTGTCCGTCAGTGAGACCCGCCCTGAGTGTGTCAGTCAGTGAGGCCCGCCCTGAGTGTGTCAGTCAGTGAGGCCCGCCCTGAGTGTGTCAGTCAGTGAGGCCCGCCCTGAGTGTGTCCGTCAGTGAGGCCCGCCCTGAGTGTGTCCGTCAGTGAGTCCCGCCCTGAGTGTGTCAGTCAGTGAGGCCCGCCCTGAGTGTGTCCGTCAGTGAGGCCCGCCCTGAGTGTGTCAGTCAGTGAGGCCCGCCCTGAGTGTGTCAGTCAGTGAGGCCCGCCCTGAGTGTGTCCGTCAGTGAGGCCCGCCCTGAGTGTGTCCGTCAGTGAGGCCCGCCCTGAGTGTGTCAGTCAGTGAGGCCCGCCCTGAGTGTGTCCGTCAGTGAGGCCCGCCCTGAGTGTGTCAGTCAGTGAGGCCCACCCTGAGTGTGTCAGTCAGTGAGGCCCGCCCTGAGTGTGTCAGTCAGTGAGGCCCGCCCTGAGTGTGTCAGTCAGTGAGGCCCGCCCTGAGTGTGTCCGTCAGTGAGGCCCGCCCTGAGTGTGTCAGTCAGTGAGGCCCGCCCTGAGTGTGTCAGTCAGTGAGGCCCGCCCTGAGTGTGTCAGTCAGTGAGGCCCACCCTGAGTGTGTCAGTCAGTGAGGCCAACCCTGAGTGTGTCAGTCAGTGAGGCCCGCCCTGAGTGTGTCCGTCAGTGAGGCCCGCCCTGAGTGTGTCAGTCAGTGAGGCCCGCCCTGAGTGTGTCAGTCAGTGAGGCCCGCCCTGAGTGTGTCCGTCAGTGAGACCCGCCCTGAGTGTGTCCGTCAGTGAGGCCCGCCCTGAGTGTGTCAGTCAGTGAGGCCCGCCCTGAGTGTGTCAGTCAGTGAGACCCGCCCTGAGTGTGTCAGTCAGTGAGGCCCGCCCTGAGTGTGTCCGTCAGTGAGGCCCGCCCTGAGTGTGTCAGTCAGTGAGGCCCGCCCTGAGTGTGTCAGTCAGTGAGGCCCACCCTGAGTGTGTCAGTCAGTGAGGCCCGCCCTGAGTGTGTCAGTCAGTGAGGCCCGCGCTGAGTGTGTCAGTCAGTGAGGCCCGCCCTGAGTGTGTCAGTCAGTGAGACCCGCCCTGAGTGTGTCCGTCAGTGAGGCCCGCACTGAGTGTGTCAGTCAGTGAGGCCCGCCCTGAGTGTGTCAGTCAGTGAGGCCCGCCCTGAGTGTGTCAGTCAGTGAGGCCCGCCCTGAGTGTGTCAGTCAGTGAGGCCCGCCCTGAGTGTGTCAGTCAGTGAGGCCCGCCCTGAGTGTGTCCGTCAGTGAGGCCCGCCCTGAGTGTGTCAGTCAGGGAGGCCCGCCCTGAGTGTGTCAGTCAGTGAGGCCCGCCCTGAGTGTGTCAGTCAGTGAGGCCCGCCCTGAGTGTGTCAGTCAGTGAGGCCCGGCCTGAGTGTGTCCGTCAGTGAGGCCCGCCCTGAGTGTGTCCGTCAGTGAGGCCCGCCCTGAGTGTGTCAGTCAGTGAGGCCCGCCCTGAGTGTGTCAGTCAGTGAGGCCTGCTCTGAGTGTGTCAGTCAGTGAGGCCCGCTCTGAGTGTGTCAGTCAGTGAGGCCCGCCCTGAGTGTGTCAGTCAGTGAGGCCCACCCTGAGTGTGTCCGTCAGTGAGGCCCGCTCTGAGTGTGTCCGTCAGTGAGGCCCGGCCTGAGTGTGTCCGTCAGTGAGGCCCGCCCTGAGTGTGTCAGTCAGTGAGGCCCGCTCTGAGTGTGTCAGTCAGTGAGGCCCGCCCTGAGTGTGACCGTCAGTGAGGCCCGCCCTGAGTGTGTCAGTCAGTGAGGCCCGCCCTGAGTGTGTCCGTCAGTGAGGCCCGCCCTGAGTGTGTCAGTCAGTGAGGCCCGCCCTGAGTGTGTCAGTCAGTGAGGCCCGCTCTGAGTGTGTCAGTCAGTGAGGCCCGCTCTGAGTGTGTCAGTCAGTGAGGCCCGCCCTGAGTGTGTCAGTCAGTGAGGCCCACCCTGAGTGTGTCCGTCAGTGAGGCCCGCTCTGAGTGTGTCCGTCAGTGAGGCCCGCCCTGAGTGTGTCAGTCAGTGAGGCCCGCCCTGAGTGTGTCCGTCAGTGAGGCCCGCCCTGAGTGTGTCAGTCAGTGAGGCCCGCCCTGAGTGTGTCAGTCAGTGAGGCCCGCCCTGAGTGTGTCCGTCAGTGAGGCCCGCCCTGAGTGTGTCCGTCAGTGAGGCCCGCCCTGAGAGTGTCAGTCAGTGAGGCCCGCTCTGAGTGTGTCAGTCAGTGAGGCCCGCCCTGAGTGTGACCGTCAGTGAGGCCCGCCCTGAGTGTGTCAGTCAGTGAGGCCCGCCCTGATTGTGTCCGTCAGTGAGGCCCGCCCTGAGTGTGTCAGTCAGTGAGGCCCGCCCTGAGTGTGTCAGTCAGTGAGGCCCGCTCTGAGTGTGTCAGTCAGTGAGGCCCGCTCTGAGTGTGTCAGTCAGTGAGGCCCGCTCTGAGTGTGTCAGTCAGTGAGGCCCGCCCTGAATGTGTCAGTCAGTGAGGCCCACCCTGAGTGTGTCCGTCAGTGAGGCCCGCTCTGAGTGTGTCCGTCAGTGAGGCCCGCCCTGAGTGTGTCAGTCAGTGAGGCCCGCCCTGAGTGTGTCAGTCAGTGAGGCCCGCCCTGAGTGTGTCAGTCAGTGAGGCCCGCCCTGAGTGTGTCAGTCAGTGAGGCCCGCCCTGAGTGTGTCAGTCAGTGAGGCCCGCCCTGAGTGTGTCAGTCAGTGAGGCCCGCCCTGAGTGTGTCAGTCAGTGAGGCCCGCCCTGAGTGTGTCAGTCAGTGAGGCCCGCTCTGAGTGTGTCCGTCAGTGAGGCCCGCCCTGAGTGTGTCAGTCAGTGAGGCCCGCCCTGAGTGTGTCCGTCAGTGAGGCCCGCCCTGAGTGTGTCAGTCAGTGAGACCCGCCCTGAGTGTGTCAGTCAGTGAGACCCGCCCTGAGTGTGTCCGTCAGTGAGGCCCGCCCTGAGTGTGTCAGTCAGTGAGGCCCACCCTGAGTGTGTCAGTCAGTGAGGCCCGCCCTGAGTGTGTCCGTCAGTGAGGCCCGCCCTGAGTGTGTCAGTCAGTGAGGCCCGCCCTGAGTGTGTCAGTCAGTGAGGCCCGCCCTGAGTGTGTCAGTCAGTGAGGCCCGCCCTGAGTGTGTCAGTCAGTGAGGCCCGCCCTGAGTGTGTCAGTCAGTGAGGCCCGCCCTGAGTGTGTCAGTCAGTGAGGCCCGCCCTGAGTGTGTCAGTCAGTGAGGCCCGCCCTGAGTGTGTCAGTCAGTGAGGCCCGCCCTGAGTGTGTCAGTCAGTGAGGCCCGCCCTGAGTGTGTCAGTCAGTGAGGCCCGCCCTGAGTGTGTCAGTCAGTGAGGCCCGCCCTGAGTGTGTCAGTCAGTGAGGCCCGCCCTGAGTGTGTCAGTCAGTGAGGCCCGCCCTGAGTGTGTCAGTCAGTGAGGCCCGCCCTGAGTGTGTCAGTCAGTGAGGCCCGCCCTGAGTGTGTCCGTCAGTGAGGCCCGCCCTGAGTGTGTCAGTCAGTGAGGCCCGCCCTGAGTGTGTCAGTCAGTGAGGCCCGCCCTGAGTGTGTCAGTCAGTGAGGCCCGCCCTGAGTGTGTCAGTCAGTGAGGCCCGCCCTGAGTGTGTCAGTCAGTGAGGCCCGCCCTGAGTGTGTCAGTCAGTGAGGCCCGCCCTGAGTGTGTCCGTCAGTGAGGCCCGCCCTGAGTGTGTCAGTCAGTGAGGCCCGCCCTGAGTGTGTCAGTCAGTGAGGCCCGCCCTGAGTGTGTCAGTCAGTGAGGCCCGCTCTGAGTGTGTCAGTCAGTGAGGCCCGCCCTGAGTGTGTCCGTCAGTGAGGCCCGCACCTGAGTGTGTCAGTCAGTGAGGCCCGCCCTGAGTGTGTCAGTCAGTGAGGCCCCGCCCTTGAGTGTGTCAGTCAGTGAGGCCCGCCCTGAGTGTGTCAGTCAGTGAGCCCGCCCTGAGTGTGTCAGTCAGTGAGGCCCGCCCTGAGTGTGTCAGTCAGTGAGGCCCGCCCTGAGTGTCAGTCAGTGAGGCCCGCCTGAGTGTGTCCGTCAGTGAGGCCCGCCTGAGTGTGTCAGTCAGTGAGGCCGCCCTGAGTGTGTCAGTCAGTGAGGCCCGCCCTGAGTGTGTCCGTCAGTGAGGCCCGCCCTGAGTGTGTCAGTCAGTGAGGCCCGCCCTGAGTGTGTCAGTCAGTGAGGCCCGACCCTGAGTGTGTCAGTCAGTGAGGCCCGCCCTGAGTGTGTCAGTCAGTGAGGCCCGCCCTGAGTGTGTCAGTCAGTGAGGCCCCGCTGAGTGTGTCAGTCAGTGAGGCCCGCCCTGAGTGGTCGTGGCCCGAGGTCAGTGAGGCCCGCCCTGAGTGTGTCAGTCAGTGAGGCCCGCCCTGAGTGTGTCAGTCAGTGAGCCCGCCCTGAGTGTGTCAGTCAGTGAGGCCCGCCCCTGAGTGTGTCAGTCAGTGAGGCCCGCCCCTGAGTGTGTCCGTCAGTGAGGCCCGCCCTGAGTGTGTCAGTCAGTGAGGCCCGCCCTGAGTGTGTCAGTCAGTGAGGCCCGCCCTGAGTGTGTCAGTCAGTGAGGCCCGCCCTGAGTGTGTCAGTCAGTGAGGCCCGCCCTGAGTGTGTCAGTCAGTGAGGCCCGCCCTGAGTGTGTCAGTCAGTGAGGCCCGCCCTGAGTGTGTCAGTCAGTGAGGCCCCGCCTGAGGTGTCCGTCAGTGAGGCCGCCCTGAGTGCTGTCATCAGTGAGCCCCCCTGAGTGTGTCAGTCAGTGAGGCCCGCCCTGAGTGTGTCAGTCAGTGAGGCCCGCCCTGAGTGTGTCAGTCAGTGAGGCCGCCCTGAGTGTGTCCAGTCAGTGAGGCCCGCCCTGAGTGTGTCAGTCAGTGAGGCCCGCCCTGAGTGTGTCAGTCAGTGAGGCCCGCCCTGAGTGTGTCAGTCAGTGGCCTGTCGCCTGAGCCCGCCTGAGTGTGTCCGTCAGTGAGGCCCGCCCTGAGTGTGTCAGTCAGTGAGGCCCGCCCTGAGTGTGTCAGTCAGTGAGCCCGCCCTGAGTGTGTCAGTCAGTGAGGCCCGCCCTGAGTGTGTCAGTCAGTGAGGCCCGCCCTGAGTGTGTCAGTCAGTGAGGCCCGCCCTGAGTGTGTCAGTCAGTGAGGCCGCCCTGAGTGTGTCCGTCAGTGAGCCCGCCCTGAGTGTGTCAGTCAGTGAGGCCCGCCCTGAGTGTGTCAGTCAGTGAGGCCCGCCCTGAGTGTGTCAGTCAGTGAGGCCCGCCCTGAGTGTGTCAGTCAGTGAGGCCCGCCCTGAGTGTGTCCGTCAGTGAGGCCCGCCCTGAGTGTGTCAGTCAGTGAGGCCCGCCCTGAGTGTGTCAGTCAGTGAGGCCCGCCCTGAGTGTGTCAGTCAGTGAGGCCCACCCTGAGTGTGTCCGTCAGTGAGGCCCGCCCTGAGTGTGTCAGTCAGTGAGGCCCGCCCTGAGTGTGTCAGTCAGAGCCCCCCTGAGTGGTCAGTCAGTGAGGCCCGCCCTGAGTGTCAGTCAGTGAGGCCCGCCCTGAGTGTGTCAGTCAGTGAGGCCGCCCTGAGTGTGTCAGTCAGTGAGGCCCGCGCCTGAGTGTGTCAGTCAGTGAGGCCGCCCCTGAGTGTGTCAGTCAGTGAGGCCCAGCCCTGAGTGTGTCAGTCAGTGAGGCCCGCCTGAGTGTGTCAGTCAGTGAGGCCCGCCCTGAGTGTGTCAGTCAGTGAGGCCCGCCCTGAGTGTGTCAGTCAGTGAGCCGCCCTGAGTGTGTCAGTCAGTGAGGCCCGCCACTGAGTGTGTCAGTCAGTGGCCGCTGAGTGTCAGAGCCCGCTGAGTGTGTCAGTCAGTGAGGCCCGCCCTGAGTGTGTCAGTCAGTGAGGCCCGCCTGAGTGTGTCCGTCAGTGAGGCCACGCCTGAGTGTGCTGTCAGTGGAGCCGCCTGAGTGTGTCAGTCAGTGAGGCCACCTGAGTGTGTCAGTCAGTGAGAGGCCAGCCCGTGATGTGTCAGTGGGCTCCTGAGTGTCAGTCAGTGAGGCCCGCCCTGAGTGTGTCAGTCAGTGAGGCCCGCCCTGAGTGTGTCAGTCTGTAGAGCCCGCCCTGAGTGTGTCCGTCAGTGAGGTCCGGCCCTGAGTGTGTCGTCAGTGAGGCCCGCCCTGAGTGTCAGTTCCCCGTCAGTGAGCCGCCCTGAGTGGCAGCTGAGGCCGCCTGAGTGTCCGTCAGTGAGGCCCGTTCTAAGTGCTGCTCATGAGTGTGCAGGCAGAGCCCCTGAGTGTGTCAGTCAGTGAGGCCCGCCCTGAGTGTGTCAGTTCAGTGAGGCCACGCCTGAGTGTGTCAGTCAGTGAGGCCCGCCCTGAGTGTTAAGTCAGTGAGGCCGCCCTGAGTGTGTCCGTCAGTGAGGCCCGCCTGAGTGTGTCAGTCAGTGAGCCCGCCGCTGAGTGTGTCAGTCAGTGAGGCCCGCCCTGAGTGTGTCAGTCAGTGAGGCCCGCCCTGAGTGTGTCAGTCAGTGAGGCCCGCCCTGAGTGTGTCAGTCAGTGAGGCCGCCCTGAGTGTGTCAGTCAGTGAGCCCGCCCTGAGTGTGTCAGTCAGTGAGGCCCGCCCTGAGTGTGTCAGTCAGTGAGGCCCGCCCTGAGTGTGTCAGTCAGTGAGCCCAGCCCTGAGTGTGTCAGTCAGTGAGGCCCGCCCTGAGTGTGTCAGTCAGTGAGGCCCGCCCTGAGTGTGTCAGTCAGTGAGGCCCGCCCTGAGTGTGTCAGTCAGTGAGGCCCGCCCTGAGTGTGTCAGTCAGTGAGGCCCGCCCTGAGTGTGTCAGTCAGTGAGGCCCGCCTGAGTGTGTCAGTCAGTGAGGCCCGCCCTGAGTGTGTCAGTCAGTGAGGCCCGCCCTGAGTGTGTCAGGTCAGTGAGGCCCGCCCTGAGTGTGTCAGTCAGTGAGGCCCCGCCTGAGTGTGTCAGTCAGTGAGGCCCGCCCTGAGTGTGTCAGTCAGTGAGGCCCGCCCTGAGTGTGTCAGTCAGTGAGGCCCGCCCTGAGTGTGTCAGTCAGTGAGGCCTCCCTGAGTGTGTCAGTCAGTGAGGCCCGCCCTGAGTGTGTCAGTCAGTGAGGCCCGCCCTGAGTGTGTCAGTCAGTGAGCCCGCCCTGAGTGTGTCAGTCAGTGAGGCCCGCCTGAGTGTGTCAGTCAGTGAGGCCCGCCCTGAGTGTGTCCAGCTGGAGGCCCGCCCTGAGTGTGTCAGTCAGTGAGGCCCGCCCTGAGTGTGTCAGTCAGTGAGGCCCGCCCTGAGTGTGTCAGTCAGTGAGGCCCGCCCTGAGTGTGTCAGTCAGTGAGGCCCGCCCTGAGTGTGTCAGTCAGTGAGGCCCGCCCTGAGTGTGTCAGTCAGTGAGGCCCGCCCTGAGTGTGTCAGTCAGTGAGGCCCCCCCTGAGTGTGTCAGTCAGTGAGGCCCGCCTGAGTGTGTCAGTCAGTGAGGCCCGCCCTGAGTGTGTCAGTCAGTGAGGCCCGCCCTGAGTGTGTCAGTCAGTGAGGCCGCCCTGAGTGTGTCCGTCAGTGAGGCCCGCCTGAGTGTGTCAGTCAGTGAGGCCCGCCCTGAGTGTGTCAGTCAGTGAGGCCGCCCTGAGTGTGTCAGTCAGTGAGGCCCGCCTGAGTGTGTCAGTCAGTGAGGCCCGCCCTGAGTGTGTCAGTCAGTGAGGCCGCCTGAGGCCGCCTGAGTGTCAGTCAGTGAGGCCCGCCCTGAGTGTGTCCAGTCAGTGAGGCCGCCCCTGAGTGTGTCAGTCAGTGAGGCCCGCCCTGAGTGTGTCAGTCAGTGAGGCCCGCCCTGAGTGTGTCAGTCAGTGAGGCCCGCCCTGAGTGTGTCCGTCAGTGAGGCCCGCCCTGAGTGTGTCAGTCAGTGAGGCCCGCCCTGAGTGTGTCATCAGTGAGGCCCGCCCTGAGTGTGTCCGTCAGTGAGGCCGCCCTGAGTGTGTCCGTCAGTGAGCCCGCCTGAGTGTGTCAGTCAGTGAGGCCCGCCCTGAGTGTGTCAGTCAGTGAGGCCCGCCCTGAGTGTGTCAGTCAGTGAGGCCCGCCTGAGTGTGTCAGTCAGTGAGGACCGCCCTGAGTGTGTCAGTCAGTGAGGCCCGCCCTGAGTGTGTCCGTCAGTGAGGCCCGCCTGAGTGTGTCAGTCAGTGAGGCCCGCCCTGAGTGTGTCAGTCAGTGAGGCCCGCCCTGAGTGTGTCGTCAGTGAGGCCCGCCCTGAGTGTGTCAGTCAGTGAGGCCCGCCCTGAGTGTGTCAGTCAGTGAGGCCCGCCCTGAGTGTGTCAGTCAGTGAGGCCCGCCCTGAGTGTGTCAGTCAGTGAGGCCCGCCCTGAGTGTGTCAGTCAGTGAGGCCCGCCCTGAGTGTGTCAGTCAGTGAGGCCCGCCCTGAGTGTGTCAGTCAGTGAGGCCCGCCCTGAGTGTGTCAGTCAGTGAGGCCCCGCCCCTGAGTGTGTCAGTCAGTGAGGCCCGCCCTGAGTGTGTCAGTCAGTGAGGCCCCCCTGAGTGTGTCAGTCAGTGAGGCCCGCCCTGAGTGTGTCAGTCAGTGAGGCCCGCCCTGAGTGTGTCAGTCAGTGAGGCCCGCCCTGAGTGTGTCAGTCAGTGAGGCCGCCCTGAGTGTGTCAGTCAGTGAGGCCCGCCCTGAGTGTGTCAGTCAGTGAGGCCCGCCTGAGTGTCCGTCAGTGAGGCCGCCCCTGAGTGTGTCAGTCAGTGAGGCCCGCCCTGAGTGTGTCAGTCAGTGAGGCCCGCCCTGAGTGTGTCCGTCAGTGAGGCCCGCCCCTGAGTGTGTCAGTCAGTGAGGGCCCGCCCTGAGTGTGTCCAGTCAGTGAGGCCCGCCCTGAGTGTGTCCGTCAGTGAGGCCCACCCTGAGTGTGTCAGTCAGTGAGGCCCGCCCTGAGTGTGTCAGTCAGTGAGGCCCGCCCTGAGTGTGTCAGTCAGTGAGGCCCGCCCTGAGTGTGTCAGTCAGTGAGGCCCGCCCTGAGTGTGTCAGTCAGTGAGGCCCGCCCTGAGTGTGTCAGTCAGTGAGGCCCGCCCTGAGTGTGTCAGTCAGTGAGGCCCCGCCCTGAGTGTGTCCGTCAGTGAGGCCCGCCTGAGTGTGTCAGTCAGTGAGGCCCGCCCTGAGTGTGTCAGTCAGTGAGGCCCGCCTGAGTGTGTCAGTCAGTGAGGCCCGCCCTGAGTGTGTCCGTCAGTGAGGCCCGCCCTGAGTGTGTCAGTCAGTGAGGCCCGCCCTGAGTGTGTCAGTCAGTGAGGCCCGCCCTGAGTGTGTCAGTCAGTGAGGCCCGCCCTGAGTGTGTCAGTCAGTGAGGCCCGCCCTGAGTGTGTCAGTCAGTGAGGCCGCCCTGAGTGTGTCAGTCAGTGAGGCCCGCCCTGAGTGTGTCAGTCAGTGAGGCCCGCCCTGAGTGTGTCAGTCAGTGAGGCCCGCCCTGAGTGTGTCAGTCAGTGAGGCCCGCCCTGAGTGTGTCAGTCAGTGAGGGCCCGCCCTGAGTGTGTCAGTCAGTGAGGCCCGCCTGAGTGTGTCAGTCAGTGAGGCCCGCCTGAGTGTGTCCGTCAGTGAGGCCCGCCCCTGAGTGTGTCCGTCAGTGAGGCCCGCCTGAGTGTGTCAGTCAGTGAGGCCGCCCTGAGTGTGTCCGTCAGTGAGGCCCGCCCTGAGTGTGTCAGGTCAGTGAGGCCGCCTGAGTGTGTCAGCTCAGTGAGGCCCGCCCTGAGTGTGTCAGTCAGTGAGGCCCCGCCTCGAGTGTGTCCGTCAGTGAG